>NC_051281.1:29288194-29629444 GCF_015220745.1 Sebastes umbrosus | reverse complement strand
AATTTATTAACTCAGAAAAAATTGTTTAACCAGAAATCAATTCTTCTTCGCCCCTTCAAAACAGTAGCTTTCACTGTGCCGTCGCCCTGGATGTATGCCCAGTGACTGACTTAGGTCAGAAGTGACCATGCATGCATGGATGTTTTTTTGTTGAGCCCGGGGGCGGATCAGGGGGCCAGATTTAAATTAGGGATGCACTGATCCGACTTTTTCAGTCCCGATACCGAGAGCGATACCCAAGCTTTGGGTATCGGCCGATACCGAGTACCGATCTGATACCAGTGTTTAATTAATGAGCTGTATGCCTCACTGTGTGGAAGTGTCTGGGATCATTCGGTTATGTGTAAGGCAACATCAGGCTTGACTTAAATATTGTTTTCCTAACTTTGTAAAACTAAATGTAACAAATAAATACATAGATATACATTTACTGACTTGTTAAACTTTATTCAAATAATAAATTGTACACAAGCAACTTGGTAAAAAAATCTTCAAAATTAACAGGAATTACAATTCAAGTTTAAACCTTTTTAATGCAGCAACAAAGCAGTCAAAACTTATACAGGAATCCCAGTATATAGTATAGAAACATAGAATTGAATTGAATAAATCTGCTCCATTGTCACCGACAGCTGTCTGAGTCAGTATCGCCCCGGATATCCGATTCAGTATTGGTATCGGTGCATCCCTAGTTTAAATAGCCGAATGGCTTCCGTGTGACTATCCTCACCTGGATGCATATAGACGCTCCGTAAAAAATAATCAATCACCTGGGAATAGCCAGCTCACTGATGACAAAGGACATATAACTGTCACTAAGTAATCAATCAAAAGCTTTTATGTTGGAGTTTATGATGGCTACGCTGAAAGGATCATGTTTGACTGCAGGAGAGGGGGTGGGGGGTTGATGCTTTCACACAGAAATGCAGATACAAACGCACATAAGGCCCAGCTCACTGGCTGACTAACCACAATCCCATTTATCTCCGCCGTAGAGCGATCAATCAGCGGCCTCATAAATCATAAAAGGCGGTCATTGCTGGTGCTCCCGTTAGCTGCCCACAGACTACAAACGAGTGGAAGGGATATTAACATTAGAAGTGTCATTGAGCTGTGGGCACGAGTCAGACCTAAGCCAGCATCGCCGAGATAAACTATCCCACCCTTTGTGGTGTTTTCACCAGCACAGCGGAGCTTTTTACTCCATCCAGACATGTGTCAGAGGTCTGGAAAAACAACGTGAATGACATGCCAAAGGTCTGTTGTGCAAATATAGAACTCCGTATTGACTTTGGGGAAGGAAAAAAAAAAAATCAATGTCTATTGATCAGAAACTTTCAACATTTCAATATTTAATTAATATAGGAATTACTCAATGCGCCTCATTCATGACGCATTTATACGCACGGACGAGAGGCCCCGAGTGACACGCTTGTTCTGCCAGACTCGATGTTTCTGTGGGTTTGTCTTTTCCTCTTGTTTCCACAAAAAAAGGAGTACCGCGGCGGCAGTTCATCCTTGTCAGCGCGGTACAGAAGCAGGGCGGCCAACATGACCTTTCCCTTTGCAACTTTCTCTAGCTTGTCCTGGGGGACCTCTGTAACCTTATGAGTCATTTCTTTTCTATATTCTGATGTACACTTTCCACAAGTAGATGGCTTGGACACAGAATAAAGACGATACTTACTTATTTGCACGCACTTACATGATTTAATACGGTTAATAAAATACTTAGCCAGGCAAAACCCGGGCAGATGAATAGATGCCCATCTTCATTTAACAGCGCGGGCAGTAGACGCAGCAGCTTTTGTCTATCAGAAATCTCTCGTCAAATTAAACGGCCAGAGACAAAATACATCACACAAGCTAAAATTCACATATGTGGATGACAATGCACATTAAAAGGAAATTCTGTCTTAGTTTATGGCACTACATCCTTCTTCTAAATATCTTCTTACAAATCAGTGGACGTGGTGATGGAAGAGCAAAGGTCTGTCCTCGCATGAAGTCACGATGTTGAACTATTGAAGCGGTGACACATGGAAGAGATGGGCGGAACGAGATGAGTGAGGCCTGCCGGAGGCGCAGGTTAAGCTAAGACGCTATGCCCCTTGAGATCTATATTAGGAGTCATCCTCCTTGTGAAAAGGTCACTCGAACTCCTCGGTCGGTTCAAGTTGAGCAGTGAAGACGAGGTCAAATGGAGGACAAACGGCTTCAGTTCAATTGTAGTTAAAACTTCCGTTCCAACGGACTTGTGGACAAGTATTTGACTTACAGGATGCTATTTTCAAAACAGACAGCAAAGCCCCTCCGCGGGATTGTACAATGACTCAACAGCAAATTTAATGAGTGCCAAAGAACTCTCCTGTAAATCCGAACGCACTAGTGTTTCCCCTCAAAAAATAATAAATAAATTGATGAAAAAAATAAATTTTTTTTAGGGCTGTCGAAGTTAACACGATAAAGCGTTGATGCTCATTTGTTTTAACGACACTAATTTATTCAGCGCATTAACGCAATCGATCTTTCGGAGGCTGTAGCAGGGAATCAATTGGTACCAACCATGTCATACTACCTTGTCGTGAAAGAGGGTAAATAACGCTCCAAATGTGCGCTAAATTTTGGGGGTAAAACTGGCATGGCCATTTTCTGTGTTGTTAATTGATTTCCAATAATAAATATAACAGAAAAAAACTGATTAAACAAAATGTGCCAATCATGCGATTAATTGATTAATATTTTAATCGATTGACGGCCCTAATTTTCTTTAGAACTTGCACACATGGAAAAGAAAATCATAGTTTAGGATGAACATTTAATAGGGAATAGAGTGATAAAACAGTAATAATGCTGTAGCCAAATAACTATGGCGGTATTCACACCAGATGAGGCAAAGGTTATCCCACTCATTTTGAATGGGGGTAGTGCGTTTGGTTTGCGGCTGCCGCAGGGGGTGCTGAAAGAAAACGCAGCAGCCCACAGAGGAAGAGTAGTTACAGAATCAACTTTTAGAGAAATGCAACCCGACGTGGCCAATGACGTAACCCCCGAACCAGAGCTGTACGGCACAGCCACAAGGGAACAAAAGACATTCATCGTCGCAGTTAATGGGCTGTTAATGTGACTCTCCCACAGCGCTGCACAACCCTACAGTCAATCGACGCAACGCCTGATCTAGTGCGAACGCAGCCTAACCGTTCTCAAATGTATTTCAGGAAGTGCCAAACTACGAAAGGGTGTTTCATAACAGAAGAGAAAGTCCCCAGTTTGCTGCACATTAAACACGTTTCAAGAACTACAGTCCTGCATGAGCTCTATCTGACATTACAGTAGCCCAATTGATGAGCTTGCAGATTTTTTATTCTCTTAATAGCTTTCCTTTTTGTGTTGATTACCTTTACAGTTTCACCTTTCATTTATGACTGTGTGTCCATGTAAACGGTATCATGTCCATTAGGTCACTTCCTGACACTTGTGTAAGATATGGCGGCATCTAGCGGCGAGGTTGCGGATTGCAACTGAAACTTCTCCCGTGTGCCAAGGGTTGTAGGAGAACTACAGTGGCCGACGCAGAAACGTGAATGGCACTATCTAGCAGGCAGTGTTTGGTTTGTCCGTTCTTGGCTACTGTAGAAACATTGTGGCCGGCTCCGTGAAGAGGACCCGCTCCCCATGTTAATATAAACGGCTCATTCTAAGGTAACAAAAAAACACAACCATTCTTACTTTCAGGTGATTATACTCTAAAGAAATCGTAAAAATCATATTCCATTTCTACCAATAGATCCCCCCTACATGTTACACACTGTTCCTTTAAACCTCACAGAACTCTATAGTGCACAGAGCTGAGATTCAATGAATGAATGATGGGAATTCAATAACAGGAAATGGAGCTCATCGCATGCAAACACAAACAGCATGTCTACGCGGGCATTTAATTATCAGAATACCGATATGTAATTAGTACTTTTGAGTAAGCACTATTACTACCAACAAATAATCGATACTGGGTTGAGGGAGGAAAAATGAAGGTGCTTCGAACTCACCAGCTTTGTGAACGCTGTCCTCTTAAAAGCTCTTTAACTCTAGTTAAAGAATCCTTATTTACTCTGTATCCCCTACGTAATACAACAGCAAGCCATTCAGTCTGGCGGTGGCAAACATGAAACCGTACACTCCAGCAGTGTCTGTGACACTTAACATCTCTGTATCTAAACACACAAAACTAAAGTTGGGAATTAATTGAGCACCGAGATCCAAATTAATTTTCCACCAGCGCACACCGCATTATCACACCGTCGGGAGGAACTACAAGAATTAGTTTGCTTTTGGGACAGCTTCTTTGTATCCTTGGGCTTGTTTTAGCTAGCCTTGCTATTTTTACAGGAGCAATGACCACCGCACACACACAGTGTGTGTGACGGTGCAGGTGCTGGAAGATGCTGAAATGGTCTAACTGTCTCCTATTTAATTTAATCTGATTTATGGATTATGGAGGGTAGCTTTGACTTCTGGGCAGTATGGCATACACTGTTGTTTTTTTTTTGCACTCTGCAAAGCACAGAAAAGAGCTTGTTGTCAAAGCCTAAAGTTATATTTGAACTTAAATAACAAGACATGAAAAGAAAGCGCTTACACAAACCATTGTCTGGTTCAGCCTTGTTCCGGACCTCTGAATCACATCTTTGATTTTTTTTTCTGCAATTCAAAGAAATCTGTTTTTTAGCCGTTCCCCCCCACCAGCTGGAAAAAAAAACAGCTCATAGCTACTTAGATACATAATAATGAAAAATAGTGACAGAAAAATGGCCACAAATATGGCGCTGTGAAAAATGTTAAGTTAACTGATCCTCCGATTGCAACTTCGGAGTCAAATGAAGACGACTTCGGCAAGATAGACAAGTTCCTTTACTTTTTTTTTTTTTTTTTTTTTTATAAAAGATACTTGAATATAAAAATTACTATGAATTGAAAGTGAAATGTAATGTTAGGTCAAGCTGAACAAGGAACAATTCAACAACATCTGTAGTGATTAGGCAGAGAACTCGGCCGCTGATAGAGTGACACCGTGTCCAACAGCGTTACGTCACGTCATGTAAACAAACCATGTACCAATCAGCTTTGAGCTCAAGATCAGACTGGAGACGTAACCACTTAAAAGATGGGTGAGTAGTACTTGCTATCTTCTGATGTTTAACATGTGTTTTATATGGTGATATTTACCGGAAATGATATACAATATAGACAACAGCAAGTAGGAAACTTTCAGGCCATCTCCCTCCAGCCGTGACGATGTCATGGACATAATGCGCAAAAATATATATTCTTATAGTTCAAACTTATTTTTTTTAGAACGAATATTCAAACGCCAATTTTGACAGCCGATTATTTCATTGAAAATATTTTCTATTTTATACTCTCTGCATCAAACTAAAGTGTTACCATTAATATTTAAAATCCTTTTCACGTAGTCTGGTTGATCAACAAAAGTTCTGAATCGTATAATTCGGTCATTATCATCAGCTCTTCTCTCGTCTACCATCATTTCTAACACAAGATAGATATAAGCAGTTGGCAGTGAAGGAGACACTGTCTGGGAGGAACCTGACTCTCTACATGCAGCGGTGGATGAGCTGGATATCAGCTAAAGATTAATTCCAACATTCTGGAGGGATTACCCGTTCTCAGCCCAGCCAACTCCAGACAGTCAAGCATGCAGGGAAGTGTAGGCAGTGAACATGAGGACTGTGCCCTCTGCAGATCAAGTTTCTAATTCAGAGAGCTCGCACGCAACAAAGGCACAGACCAGTGTGAGCATCAGGGATGCAAGCCCATCAAAATGTATTGAAAAACGTAATGAAAAAAATAAGTTTATGTGTACTGTTGAACGCTATGGTTAATTTGACTTCCCTTTTACATGGGCTCATGAAACAAATGTATGCTTTCAATTAGGGTCGGGAAAAAAATCAATTCACCTGCGTCACAATTTTTTTTTTTACGATTTTGAAATAGCTTATTTAATTCTAGAATCTATATATTTGCTTCATTTGAGTCTATGCGGAGGCAGAAGGAAGTTACTGCTTTCTTGTTGTAGTCGTATGTCATATCCGTTCCATATCCGTCAACCAAAACAAACAGCAGCAAGCCGAAGTGATAAAGTACAAAACGTCAGAGGGTCAGCGTGGATACGACCTGCATCCTCACATGTTAAATCCAGCGTGGTAAACACTACACATCCAGTAAAGGATGGAAACACTTTGGGTTTCACACATTGCAGGAAAAGGCTTCACCCTGAGCCTTTCCAAGCCGACCTAGAGCCGGTCGCGGCGCACCATCTCGTATGCGTGACTCCCCAGCCTGTCGTGTGTTGCTCACACCCTCCAGCTGGCTGTTAACGAGGGTGTTTTGCCACAGAGAATTACTCGTATCGGTACTCGGTATCGGCGAGTACCAAAATGTAAGTATTTGTACTTGTACTCAGTCTGGAAAAAGTGGTATCGGTGCATCCCTAGTTTGATGGCCTTTTATCAAATCGGAATCCTTTTGAATCCCTTATTGACTCTCATTAACTTTAGCTTTCATCATTCGCAAGTAACTAAAGTTCTAGATAACTACAAGTCAAAGATTCAAACGGCGAAAGCTGCTACTGTTAGCTGCATGTTTTCAACATTGGTCTTTGCCAACACGAGGAGAGACAAAAGGTTCGATAAGAGATGCGTTAGCGTCGAAGCTTATCGGTACCAAACCCCATCAGCAATAGACGGTCATTAAAGCTGATCTCTCTTGTGAGAGGCAGTTAGTCCAAACCAGTGTTTGGAAACATCTCAAGAGCTTGTTTGCGTCATGCAGGCTCTAAGTACCAAAGCCGGGCTCTGGTTTACTTGTAGCCAGAACCATAATTTGCGGTTCTTACAGCCCTAAGAGATGTTACTGCAGCAACAACACTTGATACTGAATGACACAAACCAAGTCCCCTGAAAATGTCATTCCCTTTTTTTTTTTTTTTCTAGACTTCAAAAGGCAAGTGGCCTTCAGTCACTGAAAGGCTGGTGCCCACTTGTATATTTGAATTGAATCAGTGGGTTTCAACGAGCTTAGTCAAACACTCGGAAAACATATCGAACAGGACCTTTGTAAGTTCGTACATGTATAAAACATGCTTGATATTGTGAAACCTTGCTGTTCTTGTGACTGTTTGTTACAGATACGTGTCCGTCTGCTTCCCGACTGCCACTGACTTTCATCTTCTCCTATTTTCAGATGAATTAACCTAAATCAAATAAGGACCAAATAGAGATTCAGTTTCTGTTCAGTTTTACTTTTCTCACTTGTTTTTTTCTAAGTTAGATCCATATCCTAGTTATACAAAATCAATATGTAAAGGGGGAAAAAAAATACAGAGAACCAAAACATACCTGATTTATGAACAGGAATGCGTGCCTGCAAAGCATCTGCATTTGTATGATGTTAACTTTCATTCATTTTCAAGTGTGCCCATTCTTTTAGCGTCAAGGTTTACATTATATGTGGTGAGAGGCTTCTGAATTGGATGGGGGGGTGTTGACCTCTGGATTAGCTGACCCAGAGTGGCATGGCAATTGGTTGGGGTTGGATGACCGACAAGGTGTCACCTTGACTAAATGCCTCTTGCGTTACGAGCTCAAAAAGGTCCTGGCTGCTGATTGGTCTGTGGTTGATGCGTACATGCTCTGTTCTGCTTGAAAACACATATGTGAAGCACAGGCGCAGTTTGAACTTTAAGGTTGGGGGTTCAAAAAAAGAATCTATATTCTGCATATTTAACGATGTGTGTACAGAGAGTGTCCGATGTCATTAGGCTATAAATAAATAAATACCACAAATCTATCTTCTTATCTTGTTGGTTTCTTATTCTGTCAAAGTGAAGACACAAGAAGGTCAATATTATTTATTACAATAAATTATTAGTTCTGCATTATTATAAAAAAATATCGATGCATTTCTGGGGGGTTCAGTGAACCCCCTGAACCAACACTGTGCCTGTGCTGTGGAGTCACCCTTGCAAGCTTCTTTTAAAGGTCCCATATCATGCTTATTTTCAGGTTCATGTTTGTATTTTGTGTTTCTACTAGAACATGTTTACATGCTTTAATGCTCAAGAAACACATTATTTTTCTCATACTGTCTTTCTGAATATACTTGTATTCATGCTCTGTATGAAACACTCCGTTTTAGCGCATTTCAACAGAATGGCAACATAATTACTTTGCTAGGCAACAGCTTGGGTCCATGTTTACATCCTGTTAACTGATGTTATTCATATCCACTGCAACAGGAAATAAACTGGGACACGTTTAGCATGTTTACGTTTAAAACTGTGAAATGGTCTAAATATTGTAGATTTGTGACATCACAGATGGACGAACGGCTTGTTTCAAATGCACAATTTCTGAATACGGGTTGTGTGTATTTCACCATGGATTGAGTGTTTTAATACTTTCACAGTATTTATATAGCACTTAAACCTGCTGTATTATATAAAAGACATGAAAATCTCACTTTTTACAATATGGGACCTTTAATGTGGCATCGTGGATCCTCTGTCTTGATCTACAATCAGTATAAAAAAAAGAAGAAAATTTACAGACACCTGCATTAAAGATAACTAACAGGTTACATTACAATTGGACAGACACTCATTCATTTACGACCAAAATCTGTTGCATTTGTAGCGCCCTCTGGTGGTCAATTTGAATAAAACTTTGTTTCAGGTACCTACTATGTGGACGTACCCTGCAAGTTTCGTGATGACTGGCCCAATGGTTGTGGAGTTAAGCGTTTGATAACTTGTGATAAGTTTAGTTCAATAATGATGACCCGCCGAAAATTTGGTACAAATCAGTCAGGAGATGTCAAAAATGTGTTTTAAAAAAAAAATTGAAATGGCGGAAAATCTAGTCAGGCGGACTTTAGCGGCCCAAGAGGCTTTCTTGTAAAGTGAACGGAGATGGAGGTCTGTACCAAGTTTTGTGTGGATCAGACTTAAGGCGTAGGAGTTATGACTTCTCAAAGTTAAACATTTCGACCTTTAACAATAGGGTTTTGTGCCTCTCCAGGGCTTGAACCCCTAAAAAGAAGGCAAAACTAAAATAAAAGGACCGGTTGTCAAAGGAAAGAGAAGCATGACTTTAAATTAAGATGTCTGTTTTTGCACGCTATCATCCATCTACAACTGGATCAACAGCTTTTTTTATAACCTTGAGAAAGAATTTCCCTCCGCTGGAATCTCCTAATAGATAGTTGTAACATGTATAGAATATTTTCTGGGCGGCACGTCCAAACAGATTGCTCCAACCTAAGAACAGGAATATACCTCTACACCAAAGTGGTAAAAGGTTATAGCTAGTCTTTATTCTGCAGATGGTGGTCTACTTTCCTAAATCTGTTTTCAGTCAGCAAGGCCAAAAGTCTCCTTCAGATGTAACACTATCATAACCCATTCTTGTTTACTACATGAATGCTCCAATTAAGTAAGATGCTGACTGTATCCATTTGTCTGGAGCCCTCCAGAATGCAATATGTCTGCTTCTTGTTTTGCTGCTCCTTCTCACACATTAAATAGAATTGCACTCAAGTAATCTGTGAACTGTAGAGCCCAATTACCAAAGTATAAGAGCGGTAAAGCTGGTGAACTGCAGACCGAACCGAGCTTAAAGGATGAAGCGTCAATAAAAGCTGGAAGGCATCACACCTATTCCATCGCAGTGTTAGAAAACTGAACATGGAAACTGGTGTCAAAGTCTTCGGCCCCCACGCAAGCATATTTGGCCATTTGCACAGAACCGCTTCAGTTGTTTGACACAAGAGTCACTTTATCCTCACAATTAGCCCACATTCTGTAGTCCACATAGACACACAGTCAGTCAACCTGTCACCCTTTCTGATTACACAACAAATGTATTTAGAAGTTAACTTATTCTGATTATGAAGCCTGCCTTTGTATTTCTTTAATTAGATAATAGTTGCCGCTCATATCCTGCCAAACTTGCCCAACCATCTCTGGCCATCTAAACTAGGTTGCACCTGCTATTCACAAGTCCATCACAGTTTTTTGTGTAAAGTCCTTCCTAATGTCTTAGTAACTAATAGCTAGCTTTTTTATTAATATATTTAAACTTTATTTAATCAAAAACAGTTTTAGGGGTCAAACAATATATTAAAATTGAAACTGTTTTGAAATAGCAGTTTTATTTTTTGATGTACAGTATACGTACCAGAGAAATATGTGTTTGGGACTAGTATTAAGACAGTTTAGAGTGCACATATTCCTATAGGAAATATCTAACTATGCTACCCTAGCAAATGTTATTAGCTAGGTCATTTAGGTAACATTATTGGTATATTATTTTCTATGCTATGTTATTTTGTGAAATATAATTTTTTAAAAGTGACATTTTTATCAGACAGCATTGTTTTTCAAGCGTTGGGCCAGATATGTCATCCATATTTTTTATGATTTATTTAACTCTTTTCTCTAAACTAATTATATATTAGCTAGCTACCATTGTTTTTTTTTTTTCCAGTTGGTGAACAGCTAACACTTGGCAGTCACTACAAGATGTAAATATTTTATAACAATTACTCTCTACATAAGACCTAGCTTGTGTGGTGCAAGCTGTTTGAATTTAGTGATGTGTAAATGTCCCCTTTGTGACCACTTTCTAACCAGGTTAAGTTTCAACTCGAAGAGCTGGTGCGACCGGCTCCTGTTCTTTGCAAAATTAAAAGGTGTGCGAATATCTAATAGCCTACATACAGACGCTACACACTGCTTAACTGACACCTCTCCATAACCACACACCACATACTCAGATCTCATAGCAATGCAAAGACTCCCTACACTCATGCACATTTCTCCAAATTTCCTATTACTATAACACTGTGCTGGAGGGTTTCAAAGGTTTTAACACAAGAGCTAAAGTGTGGGGATACAATTCAACATCAGTCTGTATGCTACACATTTGTCCTGCAGGAAAAAAAATGTAAAGTCTGTGGGGGTCAAAATGGCCCAGTGGCAGTTTTTGAATATGTGTAATCCAGCCAGTTCCGGTGGTTAAATGTGGGAGCACAGCCTGCAAGAGAGAACGCTTCATACTTAGAGCAATCACATCCATCCATCAGCTTTTTTTGTAACCCATCCCTGTGGCACACTGGCTTTACCCTTCACCTCATACACCCAGTGAAAGATTACACATTGCACATAGTTTTAACTCGGAAGACATGGAGACTAGGGCTGCACAATTAATCGAATATTAATCGCATCACGATTTTGGCATCCCACAATTAAATGAACGTGATCGACTGCGATATTGATGTTCAAAATGCTCCTCTCATAGAAAACACTGATGCATAAATCAAGCGCTTCCTAAACTAACAGCTAGAGATGCACCATCAATCAGCAGCCGGCTGGTTTTCAGCAGTCTCATACTGTATATCCGTTTTTTTGCCAGTCACACACACACAGCCGCCACATGATGGTTTTACATCGGCACACAGCGGCACAGTCAGTAGCGTCTCACACACACACACACACACACACACACACACACACACACACACACACACACACACACACACACACACACACACACACACACACACACACACACACACACACACACACAACATGTCAACAAGTTCTTCAGTGTGAGTGAAGGAGACATAAAGCTCTCAATCTGTAACAACTGCAAGTCCAAAATAAGCTGTTGAGGAACAACTTTAAAAACATTTGGAACAACTAACTTCATCAGACACTTATTATATTGTAATTCGTTCCCATGACGCTGCTCAGAGTAATCACAGTGACCGGCTCGTCTGCCGACAGCACGGAGCACGTTATGGTGCGTTCAAGTTCTACTCCGTAAAAATTAGTATTGGGCAATTGTATATAATATATAATTATAATTATAACGCTCTCATGATGCACTCAAACTTATTCTTGTAAAAAATCAGTTTTTGGCGAGAAACTTGAATAAATCCAGTTGTTTGAAGTCAGGTCAAGTCAAGTCAGTTTTAGTTGTATAGCCCAAAATCAAAAATCACAAATTTGCCTCAGGGGGCTTTGAAGGAGATGTTTTCATAGCAATATGAAATATATGATAGAGAGAGATTTATGACCTGTTAAACTTCCTAACACTAGCTCTAAGCAGCTTAAAATATATAATTAGAACTACTAATGCCAAGATTTTTTTAATCATAGCAAATATTTAAATAAAAATGCAATAATTTATTTCCTAATCATTTGAATTTTGTGTTTTTATGCAAACAACCACTATAGATGACAATAACAACATAAAAGGACAACATTTAGAGCTTTTGACAGTTGGAATGAAGCGCAACATGGAAGTGAAGCAGTGCTGTTTTTTTTTTTTTTTTTAAATGTGAAATTGCAATCAAAATATTTTGTCCCTAAAATCTATGAATAAACGTGATCTCAATATTGCTGAAAATAATCGTGACTGTTGTTTTAGCCGTAATCGTGCAGCCCTAATAGAGACGCTCTCTGGCATTAGGCACATGCATCAGCAGACCTGACAATATTCACAAGGTCACGCTAGAGGACGAGGAAACAGATCGGGGAGCATCACAAATAGAGCAGCACAAGGGCAACGGGAATAGAGACTGACTGACTGCGAAAGACGGGGGGGAACTAGTTGGAGAGGGGGAATGAATCAACAAAACTGTGCTGTCAGCATCCCCGGGGCCAGCAGGGAGCATTAAGTGAGATGACGTGGGACGCTGAGTCTCCCCCTTTTTCTCCTTCCTCCTCTCCTCCCTTCCATTTCTCCCTTTGTCTTTCTCTCTCATCCATATGGCAGATTCCACCTCTTCCCCTCCCCCCTGCCCTGCTGCACACTCTATTGAAATGGCCTCTCTCCCACACACAAACCCACGCTTGCTTGCACAAGCATCCCACATCCTCTGAGCCATGTCTTATTTACGGTTCGATTACGGCCGACCGCCCTCCAGGACGAACGTCCTCCTCCGCCTCCTCTCTGCCTTGTGCCCAGATGTCGTTCAAATAATTAGGGGGAAAACCTGTTTTGTCCACCGGGGTAATAACAACATCTGTGGCGAATGCAGCAAGAAAGCTGCAGCAGCAGCAGCAGCAGCATCACGGCGCTTGTGTCGGAGGAGGAGGAGGAGGAGGAGAAGAGAAGGATGACGCCTGACATGCATATATACAGTATGACCCGTGGCAAACACAGTTATTTATCTGAAACACACAGGAGCAATTTTTTTTTAGGTTGATACGTACAAAAATGCACCTCAAACAGCTCAAACACTACTGTAAATACAGACTGCAAAATCCCTGTGCGATACGCAAGTTAAGAGCAGAGGGCTCTGCAGCAAGTGTACACACACCTCCACAGAACAAGGTAATAAAGTGTGCGCCAATGATTGGACAGAACCCCTGGGAGGCACAACACAGCCCTATCCCTGCTACGGAGGTGAGTAATAGGACTGCTACATCTTCCTCCCAAAAACCACTAGCGCTGCCTGTCTGCCCGCTGACGCATTCCACTGGAGTCTGCAACTCTCTGCTCTGCAGCCTGTAGCCAACTGTGAGGATGCAAAGCCCTTCTGTGGGATACAAACACCTCCTTCATATCTAGGCTGGTGAACGTACTGTAGCAGCCAGCCTTAACGAGACACGCTGCTTTTGATGAATATTAAGAGGTCTTTTTTTAATGCACCGACTGCGTCTATACCTATCAGGTCAGGGATCATGGGTGTTGAACAACTTCTTTTTTTTCACAGATACAGAGTATTCACAAGTTAGGACATATCAAAGACCAAAAAAAACAGCACATATTCACATTTGAGAAACCGTAGCCACTGAATTTCTGGCACTTTTGATTTTTAACAGCCGATTAGACTGTTGTCAGGCTATTAAATAGGCCTTAACAGTCACTATAAGCCCCATAGATGTGGGTAAATAGGGGCCTACTACACCAACTAGTAGGCTTTGTCATCTATTCACATGGTGGATCACTGAAAGAAGGTATAAAAGAACACGACAGCGACCTGTGGCGAACTAAAGAAGTTGTAGTTCTGTTGCCTGAACCTAAAGAAGTGAAGTTGTAGTTCTGTTGCCTAAACCTAAAGAAGTGAAGTTGTAGTTTTGTTGCCTAAACCTAAAGAGGTGAAGTTGTAGTTTTGTTGTCTAAATCTAAAGAGGTGAAGCTGTAGTTTTGTTGTCTAAACCTAAAGAGGTGAAGCTGTAGTTTTGTTGCCTAAACCTAAAGAAGTGAAGTTGTAGTTTTGTTGCCCAAACCTAAAGAGGTGAAGTTGTAGTTTTGTTGTCTAAACCTAAAGAGGTGAAGCTGTAGTTTTGTTGTCTAAATCTAAAGAAGTTGTAGTTGTGTTAACTAAACCTAAAGAACTGAAGTTGTAGCTTTGTTGCCTAAACCTAAAGAAGTTGTAGTTTTATAGCCTAAACCTAAAGAAGCCTTTTTGTTTGAGTTCAAAACGTGACGTTTCATTCGGTTTCACAATTAGAACGTGTTACTTTTTAGTTTCACTTTTAAAACGTAGTAGGCGTAACAGGCCCCTAATGACCCACATCTATAGTGCTTATAGAGAGTGATGATGAATACTATTAATAACTATTCATATTTCTTTTAACCGTTTTAACCGATAGCGTTAATCGGTTAGAGTTCTTAACGTCGGTTAACGGTTAAATGGTTAATTATTAACATCCCTAACGCAGACCCTCCACTGTTTTCTACTTTGTCGTTTCGGCTTGTTGCAGTTTGTTTTGGTTGACGGATACAGAACGGATATGACGTCACATTACTACAATGACTACAACAATAAGAGCGGTAACTTCCTTCTACCTCTGCGTAGACTCAAATGAAGCAAATATAATGATTCTGGCATTTAAGAATCGATTTCAAAATCGTAAAAAAAAAAAAAAATATTAAAATACATAGATGTATCGATTTTTTTTGTCCCAACCCAACTAACATTGTTGAAACAGAGCAGGTAATATTGGTAGCAAGAGCAACAAGTTAGTGGACTGCCAATCTAATGACTGAAAAATGTATCTAGTTGAAGAATAAAATGTTTGTCCACGAGAGGTGAACAGAGAGGGTCATATATAGCTGAGGATGAGAAGTGGTACGGCTGCCTGGCCATCATATCCACACAAGAAGCTTTGTGTTCAGCAGTGGAGGGGAACAAGTTGCAACAAAAGCTACTCACAGCAGAGCACAAAAACAGAACTGGCCAAAAACCAAGTGGCACACATTCCTTGAGACTGAGCATTCTTTCGGAAGTATGGATGTCCCATCTGAGTGGCAGATGTATAATCACGCCATGTTGCCTGTTCAGTTTTTCATCCTAATTCTAAATTCTCTTCCACCGCCTTTCTCTTTTCTTTTTTTTTAACGACATCGTTTAAGCAACAGAGAAATATTAGTAACAGAAATGCTCAGCTATGGCTTTGACCCCCCGCTCGCTTAAGTAATGGTTGTTTATTTGACTACTGTAGTCATTGTAAGTCTCTTCAGACAAGTGGATCAGCAAACTGCCAAAAATGTAATTTAAATGGAAGTGTACAGGGGGAAGCAGCCATCTGCCCTGCTAATCCCAAACAAACTGGAGTGTTACTGAAAGTGTTCTTCCCAGACTTTCAAACGGCCTTTGCTGTGACACTGCCATTTAAAGGCAGCACAACACTTCTTCTGCATGTGTGTGTGTGGGGGTCATTGTTTAGACGCCGTCTGCCCCGACAGCACTCTCCGCCGTGTCTATTTAGGTCATCAGGTTGGGTTACGACACGGCTCAATAGCTTCACCTAATTGAAAGACAATCATCCTGGTCAATGCATTTTGTCCGCAGTGATCACTGTCTTTAGCCCAAAGGGCCTTACACATTAATATTAAGGCTGTTAATCCATTAAAATACTTTATCGCATGATTGTCCATAGTTAATCACCATTAATCTCAAATTAATCGCACATTTTTTATCTGTTCAAAATGTACCTTAAAGGGAGATTTGTCAAGTATTTAATACTCTTATCAACATGGGAGTGGACAAATATTCTGCTTTATGCAAATGTATGTATATATTTATTATTGGAAGTCAATTAACAACACAAAACAATGACAGATATTGTCCAGAAACCCTCACAGGTACTGCATTTAGCATAAACAGGTAACAACAGCTGTCAGTGTGTCAGTGTGCTGACTTGACTATGACTTGCCCCAAACTGCATGTGATTATCATAAAGTGGGCATGTCTGTAAAGGGGAGACTCGTGGGTACTCATAGAACCCATTTACATTCACATATCTGGAGGTCAGAGGTCAAGAGACACCTTTGGAAATGGCCATGACAGTTTTTCCTCGCCACAATTTAGTGCAAGTTATTTAACCCTGCTTCGCAACAAGCTAGCATGACATGGTTGGTACCAATGGATTCCTGAGCTCGCTACAACCGCCGAAAGATCGATTGCGTTAACATGTTAAAGAAATTAGTGGTGTTGAAACGAATTTGCGTCGACGCGTTATTACCGCGTTAACTTTGACGGCCCTCTTTTTCTTTCACGAAGCAGCACTAAGACGGATGCTCAAAATTCGGGATCGGGTATAGGCGAGTACGCCAACGTATGACCGGATCCGATACCATCATTTATTAACCCAGAAAAAAAATCAACTTCTTTAACCAGAATTCAATTCTTCTTCTTCGTCGCTCTAAAACAGTAGCCTTCACTGTACTGTCCTCCTGGATGTATAATGGCTGCCGCTGACAACTACCGTTTTAGAGCAGCGAAGAAGAACTGACAGCAGGTAATTTGTCACGTGACGATAGCGAACAACAACAGAGCCGTGCTAGTGGAGAGTGTGACGGTAGTCAGAGTGAGGAACATGTCAGCCATTTGGCAACATTTCACAGTGGAAAATCCAACAAGTAAAACAGCGATATGTGCAGTATGTAAGGCTTCCGTTTCCAGGGGTGGCAGTACCCTCGTAGGGGGTGTGAATATTGTACCCTGCAGGACAAATTAGCACACAGGCTGTCCACTGAGGAGACAGCTAAGAGAATACTGAATTGTTACTTATTCTTAGCTTAATTTCTTTATGTTCTTTGCAACTGACAAACTGAATAATAAAAGAACATTTGACTGCATTCGTTCTCTGTATGTATTTGTTCATGTTTTACATTAAAGGGTTTAACCTGAGCCAGGCCGCACAGCAAAGATAGAAATCATATCACATCCATACATGTTAAATGATAATAATAATTATAATAATAATAATAATACCTATATATTTCTTTTATCATGCTGGTATTGGATCAGTACTCGGTATCAGCCGATACCGTAAGTTCAGGTATCGGAATCGGGAAGGGAAAAATGGTATCAGAACTAATCCAAATACTTGTCAGATCTCTCTCAAAACCCAACCAGTCGCGGCAGATGGCCACCCACCCAGAGCCCGCTTCTACCCAGAGCCCGGTCCTGGCCATAGCGCATAACAATGCAATGCTCTCGGTGGGATCTCTTGTTGGGTCTTTAAACTATAGAGTACGGTCTAGACCTGCTCTATATAAAAAACGTCTCAAGATAACTTCTGTCTGATTTGACACTATATAAAAATAAATTGATTTGAATTTGGGTGATGAGTTTGAATGGCAAAGTTTCTCACCATTGGTGTCCCCTTCCACTTCATGGCATCAATAAACAGACCACTGACTCTATGCTTCTAGCCTGTGGGATAAGAGTTTAATTTAATATTCACTAATACTCTCCAGGACACTCCGATTTTCACTTAAGGAAAAACAAAGCTTTGTGCAAAAAACGCACACAAAGGACACACACGCAGGCTTAATCACATACAGCGGTTCAAGGTGTTGATGGAAATGTAAGCCTCTTAAAGGAAAAAAAAAAAAAAAAAAAAGCTGCTAATGAAAAGTTCAACAACGTGCAGCGCACATTTGAAAAGTGTAAGATTTGGGAGAGGTGCTAAAAAGTCACACATCCTAATTTAGGCACATCTTTCATCACCACTTGGTCTGAGTGAGAGAGCGCGCTGCCCGGGGAGAACAATTCTCAACCCTGGGAATAACGAGGAGCATGTGAGTTGGTGTGCGTCTGCCCATGGAGAGATGTCTCTTAGGCATACACGCGGTTGAAAAACTGACGGAGGGAAAAAGCCAAAGTGACACTACAGAAGCTTCCTAACGGAGCAATAAAACATGGATGATTCATGCGATTCACAAATAATACACAACATTTTATTTCTGACTACCGGCTCGGCCGAAGAAGCACCGACGCCGGAAAATAAAGAGGACCGTCGGTGTGAAAGAGACCCGTCTGACTGCGAGTGATGAACTCTGATGTGATCTTACTAACTGACACACTTGTCAGATTAGCAGTCAAAGGCTGAGAGCCAGAGCTGAACTGACAACATAGTAAGGGTTCACCCAAAACTACTCCACAGCGAGGCCACACAGGGAGTCTAACGCACTGTAATTAGAACTTTATGAGGATTCCTCTTTTATCACGAGTGGATGTGAAATCAGGGTAATGCAAAATATGCATACCTTCAAAGATGTGACAAGAAATATTCTACAGTAAACATTTGAAATACTAAGGTGTACTGTATATATTTGTACAACAAATGACAATAAACCAGAGCAGTGGTCTTACACGCAGCAGACACAACCTAAAATTGACATAACATGTCAACACAAAGACACATGCACAAATTCAGCAGACTGTACACGGGAGATGTGCAAAGGAAGTTAAGGCAGGAAAGACCCACCAGCACACGCTGACAAACTATAGCCAAACAGTGGGGATGGCAATCTTTGGGAATTTTAAAATTAGATTTTGATTCTTGTTGTTTGCTGCTATATTAATGCTCTGAATATCGTTTAGAGCACCCTTAAAACTAAATCAGTCATCAGCAAAGGATCAGCTGATTGTAAAGGCATTAATACCGCTCATCTGTATCAGAGAGCATCCATTCCCACTGCTATGGTCTATTAATTAGAGGGAAACCCCTCACACTGACTCACTGAAGGGAAATAGTACGGGAACTGAGTGCATGACCAAATTTATTTAAACTGGATACATAATGTGGTATTGAGGAATACAATCTAATGTTTTGTTGTGATGATTTGCTTTTGCAGAGCAAATGAGCTGCAACTTTAGGCACGTAGAGACAGAAAAACAGGGAACATTCCACTGTGGCTTACGCACATTTTCCACTACTGAAAAAACAATACTGTCATTATCTGTCGCGAATGCGGGCCACGTGCTGAAATAGAATTCCAGTAAAGGAAAGACTTGTCTTTTTCTCAGAATTAATGAACGTACATCAAATTAATACCACGGCCAGAAGAGCAAGATTTATTTTGTATGGCGTGGTGTTTTAGGAGTGCTCCAGGTGAGACGTATCCAACTATTTCCTGCTTTAGACTGATAGTGTGTGTGATCTTATGCATCTCCTAGGTGGCCAAACCTATCCAGTTACCCAGAGCACTTTGTTCAGAGATTTCTTAAAAACGTTTTTTTGTCTGTCGATTGTGTCTGAAAGCACATGGAGCCGGCGCACCGTCACTGCAGCAGTTTCTGTACATGCACCGACACAAATTGCCCAGAGGCAGAGCAAATCCTGACCTGTTTTATAGAAACAAAGGGATCAAATTAAAATGTTCCCACTGAGTGAGCAGAGTACACAAATATGCCCCCATGGGCCGGCAGCACCTGCTACGCTCTGCTCCCACATACACACACCCCCCCCACCACCACCATTTCTCTGCATCACGTTTCGATCCACTGTAGCATCTCTATCAGTTCTAAAAACACATGACTAGAGAGAAGCTAACTTCCTCATCCACTGCTCAGCATGGCTAGAAGTAGGGATGCAGTGATACCGAGTATCGGTGACAATGGTCCCATCTATTCAATTCAATTCTATGTTTATATACTATATACATTATATACTGGGATTTTAATTCCTGTTGACGTTTTGAATCATTTGTTGCTGCATTAAAAAAGTTTACACTTGATTTGTAATTCCTGTTAATTTTGAAGATTTTTTACCAAGTTGCAGGTGCACGATTTATTATTTTGATAAAAAATAACAGTCAGCAACATCCAACTTTTTCAGTCCCGATACCGATAGCGATACCTGGGCTTTGGGTATCGAGTACCGATCCGATACCAGTGTTTAATTAATACGCTGCATGCCTCACTGTGCGGAAGTGACTCGGATCATTCTTTTATGTGTAAGACAACATCAGGCTTGACTTGAACACTGCTTTCCTAACTTTGTAAAACAAAATGTAACAAACAAATACATATATATATATAAACTGGAAAAACAAAGTTCGGAAACTTGTGTTTGGTGGATTATTTCTCTGTTGTTACAATGCTAATGGTCATTGTATTTTACATCGTTGGAAAGCCTGTTTATTTACCTTCGCAATGATGTCCAACTTGTAAGAATCATACATTTGTGGGATGAGCAGCACAGCTGATTATGTGGGGAGCGCCCAAGTAAAATTTGCCAAAATGCTCCGTCAATGGTAATCAGTGTATTCTCCTGTTGGTATTGACTCTTGTTTTGAGTTGTTTGTTGGATTGGATGATTGAACTCTCTATCAGTAACAAGGAACAAACAAGACATATTGGCAATTTTACACTTTATTCATTTAATACACCGTCAGGAGCCTCAGTAGCGGTGGAAGATCCATATGCAGCCACAACAGCCTGGCACCTCCTCCTCATGCTGGTCACCAACCTGGTCACACGTTGCTGTGGGATGGCGTTCCATTCCTCAACCAGGATTCGTTGCAGGTCAGCCAACAAGGTTGTGTTGGTCACTCTAACACGTACAGCACGCCCAAGCTGATCCTACAAGTGTTGAATTGGGTTGAGGTGTGGACTCTTGGCAGGCCGTTCCATTCTTTCTACTCCCACATTGTGGAGGTAGTCTGTGATAACCCTGGCTCTGTGGGGGCGAGCGTTGTCATCTTGGAGGATGAAGTTAGGTCCCAGATTGTGGAGATATGGGATCGCCACTGGCTGCAGAATCTCATCCTGATATCTCCCTGCATTGAGATGGCCTTCAATGATGACAAGCCTTGTTTTGCCAGTGAGGAAGATGCCGCCCCACACCATGACACTGCCCCCACCAAAAGCTGTTACTCCATCGGTTCAACAATCAGCAGAGCGTTCTCCACGTCGTCTCCATACTTTGACCCTGCCATCCAACTTTGGCAGACAGAACCTGGACTCATCACTGAACATGACATTCCCCCACATGTTCAGTTTCCATTGTCTGTGTTGTCGACACCAGCGCAAACGGGCCTGACGGGGAAGGGCAGTCATTGCAGGCTTCCTGGTAGCCTTATGAGAATACACTGTTTACCATTGGCAGAGCATTTTGGCAAATTTTTCTTGGGCGCTACCCATATAATCAGCTGTGCTGCTCATCCCACAAATGCATGATCCTTACAAGTTGGACATCATTGCGAAGGTAAATAAACAGGCTTTCCAACGATGTAAACTACAATGACGATTAGCATTGTAACAACAGAGAAATAATCGACCAAACACAAGTTTCCGAACTTTGTTTTTCCAGTATACTAAACTGTAAATAATAAATTGTACTCCAGCAACTTGGTAAAAAAATCTTCAGAATTAAAAGATATCATAATTCAAGTGTGAATCTTTTTAATGCAGCAACAAATTGGTCAACACTGACACAGGGATTAAAATTTCAGTATATAATGCATATGGAACATAAACATAGAATTGAATTCAATACATCGGCCCCATTGTCACCAATATCCGATCCAGTATCGGTATCGTTGCATCCCTACATAACAGAATGAACCCCGTCACTTCCACACAGTGAGACATAGAGTTTATTAAATAAACACTAGTATCGGATCGGTACTCGGTATCGGCCGATACCCAAAGCCCAGGTATCGCTATCGGGAATGGAAAAGTCGAATCGGCGCCTCCCTAGCTAGAAGATTTCAAGACAGCGTGTTTATTTACTCTAGGCTGAGGTGTAACAAGCGTTACTTCACAGGAGCATGTTATTAACTAACTAGGTTGCACTAGTTTGTGGGGTTACGTTATGAAAAGCCCTGGTTTCAAGCAGTGCTTAGCGTGTGTGTACACTTTGTAGGTGAATAAATGCTACGAGGCTACAACTCGCTCCGCTCAAGCGAGCTCAAGACCCGAGCCGACTTCCCGTATCTGCAACTCCGGCTCAGACTGTCTTAAGCTGGGCTCTTAAGGTGGATAGCGTTAATCGGTTAAAATGCTTAATGTCAGTTAACGGTTAAACGGTCAATTATTAACATCCCTACTGACGACTATAAATAAGCATAAAAATGTGATAGGGTAGCACATCATCCTGACGACTATATATGTTATGTAAAAGCTATCATATGGATTGGTGACCTGCTGTTTGGGCTAAAAGTAGAACAAAAAAATCAATGTGATTGTAGCTGATAACACATATAATAAAGGTACTTTACTAATGGTGACTTCAAATGGGCCTTGAGGGAGTCCTCTACTAGCCACAACATAGACAGAAAAATAACATAAAATCCATGACTTATCAATATCAATGATGGGCTCCATAACAAAACAGCTTTTGCTATATTCTGAACCGCCATAGCCATAATAACAAAGGAAGCTAGCAGCTGGAAAGACTGTTCTTTCACAAGGGGGCATTTAGCCAGAAGGTATTGTGGTTAATTGACAAAGTCTATCTCAGATTGCTGGGGCTTGACCTCTTCACCCCGAGTCACTCCAGCACAGGCAGAAACAATCTACTGGCCAAATCTGAGCATCATTAACCCTTTCAAATAGGAGCGTTGAAGCGTGCTCCCTGGGACAGCGCACTAAGAGGCACTCTATTCTTCTTAATCTTGCTCCTCCTTTTCCCCTTCTATATATAGCCATATCACCGAGGGCTCCGTCACAGAGCTCCATAGAATATGGAAGAAGAGAAGGAAACGGAGAAGGTTGATGAATATGAAAAGGGCAAGCGAGCGCTACATTTATTTACCCGGCTACAGACTCTCTTCAGACATTCAAAAGTTTAAAAGAACAAAGCGCTGTTCGCGGGCACCGGATTTACTGTCTGACTGTACCTGCTGTAAAAGCACCAGGCCAAGGAGCCAATGTCGAGCTTATAAAACAAGAAAAAGACTGTTTTCACAGCTACTCCATGTGGCCTGCATTATTGATGGGTTTAGGCCTAATCCACTGCGAATACATGTGCAGCCACATAATGACACAATCCGTGTTTTCGGGGGCGCGACAAACACACACAGTGAGCATCTATGACGTGAACTTTTGTGCGGATGTCTGTTCTTGTGCATATGTTCACAAAGCCTGCCTGAGATAGTGTTGGAATAGCACATAGTGGCTGTACTGAGCGACATGGCAGCAGCCCGCTACAGCCGTACCCTAGACCAGGGGTCTGCAACCTGCGGCTCTTCAGCCCCTCTCCAGAGGCTCCCTGTGGATATTTAAAAATGGAAATGAATAACTGTTTTTTTGTTTACATTTTCATTTTTATTTATCATTGTTGTAGGTCTATGGTACAACGGAGTATTAGGGCCACATTGAGGAAAAAATAAATTAATCTGAGATTTTGAGAAAAAAGTCGTAATATTATGAGAATAAAGTCAGAAGGTTAAGAGAAAAAAATCGTAGTATTATGAAAATAAAGTCATATTATTATAAAGTATTTCTCGTAAACTTATGGCTTTATTCTCATAATATTACGACTTTTTTTCATCGTAAAGTTATGACTTTAATCTCGTTATATTATGATTTTTTTTCTCATAAAGTTGTGACTTTATTCTCGTAATATTACGACTTTTTTCCTTGTTAAGTTATGACTTTATTCTCGTAATGTTGTGACTTTTTTCTCGTAATATTACAACTTTATTCTGGAAGTGTCCGATTTTTTCCCCCTCAATATGGCCCTAATACGCCGTAGTATATTTGCACTTTGGCCCTCACTGCATTAGACTTATATACTATATACTTAGACTATAAACTGTGTTACCTTCATCACAGTGATCAAATGTTTTGCGGCTCCAGACAGATTTTTCTTTTTTTCTGCCTAAAATGTCTCTTTTGATAGTAAAGATTGCTGCTGACCCCTGCCCTACGGCAACGTGGCTTTACCTCCATTGTTCTGGAGCTCTACTGCGAGCTCATGTAAAAACAATGACATGTACACTTCTGAACGCTTTCTAAACATTTCATTTCAACTGAATAGTAAATGAATTGCGTTGACGTAAAGTAAAATACTTCTAGAGAGGGAACACACGACTGACCTGGTACAGGCTATGTGGTGTGAAAGGGCTAAGCGGTTGTCCAAAACAATATTGATATAACCATGGATATAGAATAGGAGTAGAACGGACAATGAACTTTTAGCTGTTTTCACTCGACTGGGTCAAAAGAAAACGGCAATTGTTGGTTGTTACGTTGAAAAGACACGTCGGTGGGGCTGTAAAGTGCGTCACATTGTCGCTCCGCCGCTATGCCGGCGGCGGAGGTAGTCACAGAGCCCAATCGACGTCTGTTTAGGTCCATTCATACATTATTTCATACTTACTTCGTCAAGCTAGAGTGAAGATACTGGTATCATATGAAACCAGCCTAAGGAATCCATTGGTTCCAACCATGTCATGCTAGCTTGTCGGGAAGAAGGGTAAATAATGCTAAGAAGTTACGCTAAATTTTGGCGAGGAAAACTGGCATGGCGATTTTCAAAGGGGTCGCTTGACCTCTTACCTCAAGATATGTGAATGAAAATGGGTTCTATGGGTACCCACGAGTCTCCCCTTTACAGACATGCCCACTTTATGATAATCACATGCAGTTTCTTGAATGCAGCATAAATGTGTTATTTTCACCTATTCTAAAATAGTTTGTTTGAATATTTCTGCATACTGGGGTCCCTAAACAGTCTTGTCATTACATAAATCGGGTATCACTGTAAAGCTGAGACTCTTGTGGATCCAATGAGCCCAACTGTATTCATGTGTGATGATGTTAGTCCCCATAGGAGCCATTTCACTGTAGTGAGAGCATGTTTTGAAACTTGACCTCACTGTATAAAATGACCTTGTAGTGACCTCTAGGATAATCACAGCCTCATGAAACTTTACAGCCACAAACTAGAGACCTAGAGGGTGGATGGCTTTCCTAGCTAGATTGATAATAAGGGGTTTACTCAACAGAAGTGCTCGCCATCCAATCACTGAAAAATGCCAATTCTTGCAGAAATCTCCAAATGACAAAAGTTTTTGATACCAAATCACAGCATAGCTTTTTCTATGGTGTTCCTCAAGGTCTTGGTGTCTTAATGTGGTATTTTGGAGGGATTATTGATAATTTTTTATTGTTTCTCGAGTGGTTAAAAAAAACGGTTAAATTTAGCACCAAGTCTGCGTAACAAATGGTATCAATCCAAAAATCGCTGCAACAATATATAAGACATAATAGAGCATGGGGATGGTCATCACAAACGTATATCATAATGTTTTTAGCCCTTATACACTTTCATAATTTATTTTAAGTGATTAATTTATTATTAATTTGTATTTCTTATTAATGACTAGAACAACTTGACACACAGTGCTGAGCTGCATCTCAAATTAATTTTCAGGTTCCCAACTTTCAGACGATCTACTGTTAACTTATTATCTCCCTCTGAACGTCCACTTTACCCCACCCCTACCCCTCTAAAAAAGAGGGTGGAATGGTAAGGGGTTGAATGTGAAGTACAGCAGGTAGGGAGCAATAATATTCAGCCAGACGTACTTCAACCGGCAAAGTTTACAGAACATAAATAAACATGATGGGTCATTTAGCTATACTTTTGCAATCACATCACTTAAAAGCAGTGACTCCTTGCTGCTTCATGACAGTGTGCGACTCCAAAAAATGACAACACGGTAATGGGAAATTAGTGCCACTCTCAAACAAGAATGGTATCACTCTGAAAATATTCTGTGCCATAAGCCTTTAAAGAGGACATATCATGCTCATATTTAGGTTCATGTTTATATTTTGGGTATTCTACTAGAATATGTTTACATGCTTTAATGTTCAAAAAACACGACGACAACAATTAGTTTTCTCATCCTGTCTGTCTGATTATACCTTTATTCATGCTCTGTCTGAAACACTCTGTTTTAGCGAATTTCAACAGAATGGCAACAGAATTGCGTTGCCAGGCAACAGCTTAGGTCCATGTTTACATCCTGTCAGCTGATGACATTCACATACAATGCAACAGGAAATAAACTGGGACACATTTAGTAAGTTTACGTTTAAAACTGTGAAATGGTCTAAATATTGTAGATTCATGACATCACAAATGGACAGAAATCCTAACGGCTTGTTTCAGCGCACAGTTTCTGAATACAGGCTGTGTGTATTTCTCCATGGATTGAGTGTTTTGATACTTTCACAGTATTTATATATCACTTAAACCTGCTTTATAATATAAAATACATGAAAATCTCACTTTTTACAATATGGGTCCTTTAAAGGATTATTTTACCTACATGCTCAAAGAATAATAACAGACTAGCAATAATTTTGGGAGCTAGTCTGCGTAGCATTTCTGCCGATGAGTGGTCCAGTCAACTATGACCAAGCCTAGTCCTGGTGGTTTCATGGAGGCCTCGTCCTGCCCCTTTGTAGTGTTAACATGCGAGTGTGTGTGTGTGTGTGTGTGTGTGTACAGCATTGACTGTAATGTCACATTCACGCTCCGATGCTAACCTTGGCTGACATTATGCATTAGCCCTTTCTTCTGTTTTCTCTGAGAACGCGTCTTTAGTAAAAGTGAAAAGAGGTCACAAAATCCCTTAAAACGGTGCAGGCTGTTATTGTTTTCCCCAAAGTAAAGAGTGATACATTATGCATTCGCGAGTGTGTCGCAATCTCAATGTATACTGCGTGAATAATGGCCTCGACCTGCGGCTTCCTGCTCACCACAATTTAGTGACGGGGGTGATGGGGCGGCATTGATGTGGCACGCCCTCGGGGAAGTGCAGAATGTCTCAGCCACGCAAGCTGGGGTCATGCTGCTTTATTTGCACAAACCCCTACCCCGCGCCATCATCGCTCCGTCCTCCAGAGTTGCAGCCTGTTGTCCTGAATAATGTTTATCACTAGGCTAGACAATCTGATATGGAAAAAAAACCTCCAGTTGGGCTTCTGATTCTGTATCCTATACAGAAAGCCAGTGCCTGCTCAGTAGCCCTAGTTTGGTAGCTTGATGCAGCCCCATAGTGGAGTATGACAAGACTACACCATTTTTTTTTTTTTTTTTGGGTCTGAAAAGCAAAGTGCACTTAACATGTGCATTCCTCGCAGGTCGAGGGGAACTCAGAAGGATAAAGGAGTTGCTTTAGTACACTTTGTACCGACAAATGGCACGACATACAGAAAACGAGGGGAAAAAAAGGCAACAACAGATATTGGCTGACTTTCCCCTTTTCCTCCAAACAAACTTAAAGCAGCAGTAGGCAGAATGTTTTTGGCATCATTGGGCAAAAATCCCATAATACCCTTTCAGCATATTGTAATTCAAGTGTTCTGAGAGAAAACTAGACTTCTGCTCCTCCTCGTGGCTCTGTTTTCAGACTGGCCAAAGTCTCCCGTCCTGGGCTAGATTTTTTTAAAATCACAGGTCATTTCAGAGAGAGAGTGTTCCTATTGGCTGTTCATTCAACGGAGGCAGCTGTCAATCACTCGCAACTCCGATCAAACGGTCAAACTAGGCAGCACTGATCAAATATGAATCAATATTCTGTTACTGTAATACCTATTTCTAAGGCAAATGTTTTCAGAAACATCTTGTAGTGTACTGTTTAGCTGTAAAATTACCCGTCTCATGTACTACTGTCAGGATATAGTGACCGTTTTATAAAAATAACTATTTTAAATCATATTTCTACCTACTGTTGCTTTACTTTTCTTTTTTACTGAAAATGGTGGTGAATCATAAATAAAAACCTTGTTAAAAAGCTTGTTGTCATTCCTTTTAAAATATATTCCTACTGTATGGCTTCTGAGGAGTGGTAGGAAAATTGTATGCATTCGTAAATACATTATACATCAACCGCTCTGCTGGATTTTCACCCGACACACGGTCAAACACAATCTCCACAAGCTCCTTTGTTCAACCCATCATTATATCTGTGCAATTCACCATGGATAAATTTATACCCTTAACCCCTTTACTTTCCAGTGGTTCAGTGGAATAATTCAAATTAAAAAAGGGCAACCATGACTGCCTAACAGCCCAACAATAATGTAAAAAACATCATAATATGCATCTTTAATATCCTGAACACAGCAGTGAGTACATGACTTTGACGCTAACGTACACAGACGGTTATTTAATACCACCCAGTTCATGCCTCTCCGAGGCTTTGACACTGGTCTGTCGCTTGTAGTTCGCAACAGTAGCCTTGAGCGAACATGATCTGTTACAGTATGTTTTACACAGACTGATTAATTGATTGAAACTGGCCACTCATGGAAAATGAAGACAAAAATCAATTTCAGTTTTAATTTGAACCGGGTGGGGAACAACAGCACTGTAATGCCTGGGCCACACTGCCTGCTTGAGCGGCGCGTGACGGCTACAGCGTGGTTTATGCTCGCCGTAGTGTCCACGGCATGAGGGTGTGCAAGCCCAAAAAAAAAATGTGAGTAAAGTTAATGACTGCCTCAATGAGATCAAAGCAAAATAACTTAAATTAAGAAGTAAAATAATGAGTAAGAAAAGACAGCCAATTAGTTTTTTAAATGATTTAAAAGCAGATCTTAGAAATCTGCATTTCGCCAGCCAAATCAAATGTTTACAGGATATTAACCCTTTCAACCTTTGTTTCATTATAATATAATTAATACTTGACTCCTTTCTATACACGGATTGTATAGAGGTGATAAATTATGTCCATGAATTTGAAATATGAGTTCACAGTTCATTACAATTCCTCCCCAGCATTGAGGAGTTTGGTTTATGGCGTTTTGCCGGTTACACTCATTGATTTCTTGCTTCTTCACGGAATATTTTGTTTGTGTAACCTCGGAAGAATACTGCAGCGAACAACGCGTTGAGCATAGACGCCTTTGCGCGTGCTCGTATACTGCGCTCCATCTGTGGAGGCCCGCGCCACGGTGCCTCGTGCAAGTGTAAACAAAGCTAACCTCGCTGAACGCGTATGCAGAAATTAACCCCAGCAACCTGCCAGATGCTGGTAAAATATGCAAGTAGCTTCTAGTTTTGTTACCAGCAAAAAAAAGGTAATCTATTGAGTGGCTTTTAAAACTTGGAATCCACCAGCCACAGTGGACAAAATAGTTAATTTCCAACCCGGCGCCACATACTGTATGGTGTCCTCGCAGACAGGGCTGCTACTGTCAGCCCTCTCTTTCTACATTGAGTTTGTCTTTCATAATGGCTATCAATAATAGAATGTTTCATTCAATTATAAATGTCATATTTATTCAAAACAGAAAAGGCTAACGAGCGTGTGCACATTTGCAAATAATAATAATAATAATAATAATAAGTAGAAGTGCACTCG
The DNA here is from genome assembly GCF_015220745.1 of Sebastes umbrosus. NCBI lineage: Eukaryota > Metazoa > Chordata > Actinopteri > Perciformes > Sebastidae > Sebastes > Sebastes umbrosus. The sequence goes on along the minus strand of NC_051281.1, from coordinate 29,599,784 downwards.
GTGAGCGGAGACCTCTGCCAAAGCAGGTTTCATGTACATCGCATGTACGCGTCATCAGTTACACTGCGCATGTCTTGAAGCCTGTGGTGTTAATGCACAGGCTGAGCGGAGTTATTAATAAAATCCGGATCCGGATCGCCACCAAAATCTAATGGATTCTAATGAATGCCACACCCAACCCCTCCAAAAAATTTCATTCAAATCCATCGCGGACTTTTGGAGTTATCCTCCAAACGGACAAACAAACAAACGGACAAACCAACGCCGGTGAAAACATAACCTCCTTGCTAGGCCTTCGGCCTTGGCGGAAGGTAATAAACCACAATTAAAAGCCGATAGGCCCAATGTATTAATTCATGGAGCCGTGCAAGTCACTGCATTTTCCACGACACTGTTCTGTAAATATTTCATCATAAAAGCATCGTGACAAATTAATAAATTCCGTCCAGAGAAAAAACATTAGAGGGCTTTTATTTTGAAACAGAAACAGGAAGTTAAAAATAAATGTTTACTTTGTTCATGTCTGTGACATATTCTACAAATAAAGACATCAAAACTGTAGTATTGTTGTTGGTATGATAATTAATTAATTACTCAATAAATGTCAACATATAATTTTCACCTATTTTGCTGTGAACCGTCTTAACTTCAGAGTTCCCATAAAAGAGTGTGATCAAAGGAAATTATTATTGTATTTTCCTAGTTTGACTACATTATGTAAAGCATATGCCATTTTTTTCCCACACAATTAAGTTTTGACAAAGAATTAGCAAAAATTTAAGTAAAAAAAAAAAGCATCTTTAGGTATTATTCAATAAGAATTTAATACTCAAAAGTCCAAACACATCTACTTAATCAGGAGTGTTGCTACATCCTGATTAAGAGTTTTAGAAAAATTGGCCCAAACTGGGGATTTGTTCAAAAGCATTTCTGCTTGTCTGCCTCGTCGTACTTGGATGTAAAGCTGTGGCTACCAGTTTCCCCTCCTCTTTGACTCCTCCATGTCTCCTCCACAACAGAGCCAACATATCTTCACACAAAGACTGGGACCACTTCAAATATACATTCGGCTGGCACCGGCATGCCTGTCATTTAGAGCTAAAGGCATTTTTTAACTTCTCAACTGATTACAGGTTATGAACAGCCCCTTCCTTTTTTTTTAAATGAAGGTAATGCAGCTCATGTGTATCCTGTCCTCTTAAAACTTTCCTCATATTTGGCGTTGGGGAAACAGAAAAGACGAGACAGGAAGGTGGGGAAACAGCTGAGTTTCACACAGGACTGACTGATTGACGGAAATGCTAGCTGCTGTTTATTTAATTAAATCTATAACTAAGTGAGAGAGAAGACAACAGGATGTTTCAGGAAAAGTACACAGGACAAAGGATGAATAGTAGTAAGCCAAAAATGGCACGCAAGGAGCAAAAGGGAAGTCTTTTCAAACAGTCCAAAAGTGCCGTTTGACAAAAAAAACGGGACTCCCGCTTGTAATTAGAACTTTGTCAGCCATTACTGTTTATGGAAATCTTCATGACACCTTGTATAAGCACTGTTTAGCTAAGGGAAGTTAGCTAAACTTAGATAAGACAAGACTGACATTTGTTTTTTTGCAGCACTAACACCATCTTGCTGGGGAAAGCAAATATGTTCAGGAAGGCATCCAGAGTGGAGGCAGCTAGAGCGATTTCATTTCATGCAACCTGTGCATTCAAACATTTTTGCTTGCAAACAATTTGCTGGCCAGTCTGGCAGGTGCTCCTCTCGCTAAAGGGACAAGTTGCCCAAATTTGGTGCTTGCTCTGGCGAACTACAATTCCTTACAGTGTGACAACCGTTCCAAACACCAAACTAGCTGCTTTAGTCACTTAGAAGTAGGGATGTTAATAATTAACCGTTTAACCAACATTAAGCATTTTAACTGATTAATGCTATCGGTTAAAACGGTTAAAAAAAATATGTTAATAATTCATTAAAAAGCAGAGAAAAACTCAGAGGAGCGGCTCGTCTCTTTAAGGAGAAAAGCTGGTCCACCTTAACAGCCCACCTTAAGAGGCGGAGCCGGAGTTGCAGGATACAGGAAGTTGGCTCCGATCTCTGGCTCGCTTGAACAAACAATGAAATATTGAAACATGAAAGATACAGTAGTGGTTTCATTGTTTGTTTAGACGGAATAACAGAAAGTTTATGAGCAAGCCGCCATGTTTGTTTCCTGTTTGAGACGTCGAGCAGAGAACCAGTAACCAATGACGAAATAGGGTATGTCACCGATGGGAAGTGGCCACTCCCACTTTTTCATCAAGCGGCCAGTTGAGTGGAGCAGCCAGTCCGGGGTCTTTAATTACTATTTTATCTGCCACTTTTGAAACATCTCTCCTTCAAACAACTGTACTTACATACCCTGAGCGAGTCCCCTAGCCTCCTCCCCGGATCTGGTGGACATGTAGCATAAGAGAGTAATAAGATGTTTATCCAGCAGCTTATGACACAAACAACTGATATTGAGCCCGTGTGGTCTTCTTCAAATGTGTATGCTCATCAGCACCCATCCGCCCGCAAATCCTGAGGAAATGCATCGTCTTTTTATAGCGCCTTATCCCAATGATGTAGCAACGGTGTATTCATCAGGGCTCAAACTACAATGTCCTCAGGGCAGGGAACATACGGATCGATGACAGGAGGTCAGGAGCTGCTACGTCCAAACGGAGCTGTGTGAAGGTGATGGCTACGATTTTTGGCGCCTCCAGTTATGCATTATAGGAGCATTAAAGGTCTCATATTGTAACAATTGAGATTTTCATGTCTTTTATATTATAAAGCAGGTTTAAGTGATATATAAATACTGTGAAAGTGTCAAAATGCTCAATCCACAGATAAACACACACAGTCCGTATTCAGAAAGTGTGCGTTGAAACAAGCCGTTAGGATTTCTGTACATTTGTGATGTCACAAATCTACAATATTTAGACAATTTCACAGTTTTAAACGTAAACATTCTAAATGTGTCCCAGTTTATTTCCTGTTGCAGTGTATGTGAATGACATCAGCTGACAGGATGTAAACATGGACCCAAGTCAACAACAATTTATTAGCATGAGTAGCAGCAGTAGCAGCCTCTCCGCTAACACAGAGCCAGTGCAGCATCTCAGCTGCGTACAGCTTTCCTGGGACGGCACATGCAGCAGAGCCGAGTGAACTTTGCTCACACACACATACACATAGCCAGCCACACGGTCAGTTTGGCATGGTACCCTCAGTGCCTGGTCTAAGCTGTTTTCCCCTCTTTAAACTTGTCACCTCAGCAAGTGGAGTAGTACTGCAGCGGTTTTATGAAATACACGGTGCTGCCGGCCCCTTCGACTTAGTTTTGATCAGTATTTGCTAAGGGTGCCCCCCGACAGTGTTTTGTTTTAGCTGACTGCTGCAACTGGATTTTGCAAAACCTCAATTACTCCCTTTAACTCAGCAAATCAGCAAAATTGCTTTTCCCCACACAGCTGCGAATAGATTCAATCGTTCCGCATTATTTCCACAAAAGAAAGCAAGTGTTTGTCAGCAAAATGCTTCTCCTGCATTGCCTCTCTGTAAAAATAATCCAACTATGCTGCATTGTTTTAAAAAAGGAAAATGTGAGTTTTTGCCAGTTGTTTAGGCCAAATCTCACCACTAACTTGGAAGGGAGGTTTCCCATTCCCGTCAAAGGGGAACAACACTTGACTCGAGAGTGAACGTTGATACCGTCGCGTTTCACTCATTCGTTCATTATTATTATTATTCATTATTACAACTGTGCAGTGTTACACAGCAGCTATAGCTTGTTTCACCACAACTCAGGTGCCGTAGAAACACAGGACTTTTTCCTGGCTAATGTGACTCTATAAAACATCACAGAAACATCACCATTGATTCAATATTTATTGCAATTTTTAAGTGTCGCGATTCTACAAGTATTGCGATTATCAGTTGTTGTGATTTTTGTTAACTTTTTTAAACACTGTACCATGAGGAAAAGTTGAATCACACATTTCTAGGGACTTTTACTTTTAAAATATCTAAATTAATACAGAAGAATGTTTGATTCTCAGCATGTATGTAGTCAGAGATGTCCTGAAGTTAAATATATCAGTCATTGTCAGGCATTATTTATAATAAATATCATATAATTTCCCTCACAAATTAGTGGTATTTTCTTTTTAATTTATAAGAGACATGTAATGTTTTATACTTCTGGTGAATATAATCCAGTCAATATTATTTGCATTATATGTATTAGGTATATAAAGATCCCTTTCTTAACATCTTATTTTGAAAACCTGACGTAGTCACACGTATATACTTCCATTAACTTCGCCAAGTCAGTCTCTAGCTCTCCCGTCAGCTCCGTTCTCTTTATACATCCATGGTCAGCTGCATCGAGGCCGTTGCATGAATGCATTTAACATAAATGTAAGTTTAAATGTCAGATTTGACCACGGAGGTGAGAGCGACGGCCGGCTTGACCGTACGTTACCGCAATACGACAACGTTTCCTGTCCATGACAGAGTCAGCATGCAGCTTTAGTCGTGATGTATAGCCCTGTTTTTCCCTGCAATGTGTGAAACCCAAAGTGTTTCCATCCTTTACTGGATGTGTAGTGTTTGTAATGTTTGAGGTTGTTAGGAAACAGTAACAAAAATTGCACATCATAGTCAAGATCATTTATCCAAAATGCTCATGCGTTTCTGTAAAAAAAAGGAAACAAATCAACAACAAACAATAACACACAAAAAAAACTAAGATGATCAGCGAATGTATTGATATTGAGGAAAAAAATTAAATCTGAGATTTCAAGAATAAAGTCATAATATAAGTCATAAGTTTACGTGAAAAAAAGTTGTAATATTATGAGAATAAATCCATAAGTTTAAGTGAAAAAAGTCATAGTAATATGAGAATAAAGTCATCATATTATAAAGTAGTAATTTTACGTGTTATTTTAGAGGGGAAATAGAGCAGTCTGTGTGAAAATGAGGAACGTGGAGCCTCTTGTGAAGTTATTACCTCCACCAAGACCGAAGGCCTAGGAAGGAGGTTATGTTTTCACCGGCGTTGGTTTGTTTGTTGATTTGTCCGTTAGCAGGATTACTCCAAAAGTCAAACGTTTGAATGAATTTGGAGGGGGAGTGTGGCACAATGAACAATCCATTAGATTTTGGTGGCGATCCGGCTCATGATCCGATTCAGGAATTTTTTTAAGGATTCTGATCAGCCAGAAGATTAAGACCTCTGGGTATAACACATGTGCAGTGTAACTGATGATGCGTTGATGACGCATGACCTCGCCTCTTTCCTTCAGAGAGAAAGACAGAGAGAGAGCGGGGGGGGACTGTAGATTCTGCGTTTTCTGACATTAAACTCTGTGAAATTACAGTTGAGTAGCACCAAAGCACACATGGTGATTGTTGGAAAGAATAACGACGACGGTTTAGGTGAGTTTTATTTTGTTTCCGTCCAGTTTGAATGCAGTGTTTTACGATGCGCCGCGTACAGCTGATCTCATCATAGACAAAAATACATGTGGATGATGACGCAAGCTGAACGGAGAGGGGTGGGGGGGGGCAATCGTACTCGGGCACCTTGGCGGAGGTCTGCGCTCTCCAAGTGCAATTCTAGTACTTTAGTATAGGTTTCACAAATAACGAAATACTTAATTTTTTGGCACACTAGCACCACATTATCATCAGTATCAGGACCTTGAAAGGATTCTGCAAGAAACTGTGTTTATTCCAAATAGAGAACCACACGGATCTGATGGGGAAATTGCCTCTTTTGTGAAGGAGGAAATTACTTATTTTAGCCTAAAGTTATGACTTTATTCTCGATATATTACGACTTTTTTTTCTTGAAACAGTATGACTTCATTCTCACAAAATTACGACTTTTTTCTGGTAATATTACGACTTTATTCTCGAAATCACAGATTTTTTTCCCCCTCAATGTGGCCCTAATAATCCGTCGTAATACTGGGATCTGTTGGGTGAATTTCAGCAGGGCCAGGGTCACTTCAAGTAAACTGGTGGCTCCATCTGACTTGGAGGTGACCAAATATGTTGCCCACACATGACACAAAACATGCAATCTTTGCCAGAGCATTCACAGGTTTAAGATGCATTGTGGGAAACTTCACGCTGTGTGGATTCATTACTTGCAGAAATGGTATGCACAGTTATAGCAAATATCATATTTTAATCTGTGCTTCCCTTTAAAATCGAGCAACAGGGGAACCAGAACACTGACTTTTCAATAATCCAGCTGTCACACTCTCAGGCAGGAATGACTTCCTCACTAGCTCTCACACAGACAGCAGCCTACAAAGAGGCTCTAGTAAATACCAGCATTGTACTGGACACTCTGTTATTCCTCTCCTCGCCGTCCAATGCAAACGTGTGTGCAGAGACGAGAGCAGATGTGAACACTGCATCGCATACCTGCATCACACTTGAGTGTGTTGCAGCAGCAGCAGCAGCAGCTAGCATTACTGTGGACTGTAGCTACACGATGCGGTCTCCCGGGTTAGACCTTCACAGGCACCGCTGACAGACAGACAGAGGAGAGCTGAGAGAGGATGACAGCCATGAATCCCGCTCACTGTCGCGCTGCTGACACACAGCATCCTTTCAGAGGTACGAGTCAGTATGTTTGGTTAACCACTGATGTACATTGTGACCGGTGAGTCTCCACCTACGCGCTGTTCCAGAGGATTAGCAGCCTAATATATTACATAAACACAACCGGAACCCAAATCACATCACGTTAGCAACCCCGTCTGTTTCATCCTCCGCAGACCCCAAAATAACACAACAACAGATACTCACCTACTCACGGTGCCCGCTGGAACAGGAAACTTATTGTCTCCGGATACGGTGAGGTCTTCTCCGCCACTTCACTTCACAACAAAGATGACCGTTTTCCTCCGTGTCGTCGCTGGCGGTGGAGAGAAAACATGAAGAGAGGCTGGAGAGCTGGAGAGAGAGCGGTGGTTGTACGGTGGCATGTACTGCAGTGTTACCAGGCTGCTGTCGGAGCTCTTCTTCGGCTTCAACATTTGTTGCAGTCGGTGAAGAGAGTGGTGACGTAGCGCCGCCGAGTGGTGTGGAGTTATAGTGCAGCTGGGCACGACCATAGACACACATATATATATATATGCATACTGTATGTCTATGGGCAGGACTGTTCTCCCTGTTATGGAGGACCACAATTAATTTATTAATATTACAATAAAAATAGGCATTAATAAATGAGTTTACAAACTCATTTATTAATTGTACAATAAACATAGGCATTAATAGATGTGTTTACAAATTACTTTATTAATTTTACAATAAAAATAGGCATTAATAAATGTGTTTACAACTTAATTTATTAATTATACAATAAACATAAGCATTAATAAATGTGTTTACAAATTAATTTATTAATTGTACAATAAACATATATTAATCAATAAATAAATAGTTCAAATTACAAAGGGATATACAAAAACACCATAAAACAGTCAATAAGCACATCATTTAAAAATACATTTAATTCATAAATAAATAATGGAATTTAAAATTCTATTTGAAAATGCAGTTTAAAAAGACAAATAAATAACTGGATTCACAAATCGAATTGAGAATACTGTTTTTAATCAGGCATGTAAAAGGGCAACTTATTTTCCCGTTTGCAATAGTAATTGCAAATAAATGTATAAATAAATACAAAATATAAATAAATAAAAGACAAAAATGCAAAAATAAATGTATAAATAAATACAAGAATAAATTTATAAATACATGGAAAAATAAATAAATACAAATAAATAAATGCTGAAATTTATATGGAATTAAATAAACAAATATTGGAATGAATAAATAAAAGTTGATAGTTAAACAGGACATATAATATTGAATGTTATTTAATTTCTACATTTTTGTTCATCTATTTTAAAAAGAAAAATAATTTAAAGAAAAGAAAATTGCATAAATAAATGTATAAATAAATACAAGAATAAATGAATGAATACATAAATAAATACATGGAAAAATAAATAAATAAAAAATAAATTAATTATATTTTGTTATATATTTCTCAGCCTCTGCGCTAATGAGGTAACAAATAGACACAGAAATAAATGACTGAAGGTGAACAAAAATGTAGAAATAGATAGAATAAAATAGAATGAAAGCTACGGTCTACTTTAATTAATACTTTAATTACTGTCCCCTCATCTCACTGTTATTAATATCTTGTCTGGCTACAGCAGAACATGAGCTGGGAATTCAAACCAGACAATCAACGTTCAGAAAGAGCTTTCCTTTTTTTTCAGCATGCTGCAATCTACTGTATGAGCAATGCATAAAATACATAAACAATATATTTTTTTTGTTAAATGTTCATAATTAATAAAGTTTATATCAAGTTGGGATCGTGGGTATATGTTCCTAGGGTTTTACCATTCACTACAAAAACTCCTATTTCGAGTGGCAGTCAGGGGATAAAATAAACTCACATTTAGTTAAGGCAGGGGTCAGCAGCAACCTTTACTATCAAAAGAGCCATTTCAGGCAAAAAAAAATAAAAAATCTGTCTGGAGCCACAAAACATTTGAGCATTGTGATGAAGGTAACACAGTTTATAGTCTAAGTATATAGTATATAAGTCTAATGCAGTGAGGGCCAAAGTGCAAATGCACTATGGAGTATAAGGGCCACATTGAGGGAAAAAATCGGAGATTTCAAGAATAAAGTCATAATATTACAAGAAAAAAGTCGTAACATTACGAGAATAAAGTCATAACTTTACAAGAAAAAAAGTCAGAATATAACGAAAATGAAGTCATAACTTAACGAGAAAAAAAGTCGTAATATAACGACAATAAAGTCAATAAAATAAAAATAACATAAAATTACTGCTTTATAATATTATGTCTTTATCCTCATAATACTACGACTTTTTTTTCGTTAGTATCGAAATAAATTGGTTGCAGAAGACCCCTGAGTTAAGGGAAACAACACAAACAATATTGGGTTTCAGACAGCATCTCACAAATTGAGGATTTCAGAAGTGTAGAAATCCTTGCCTATAATGTTGCTGATTATAAATCACTTGTTAAAAACAACAGCAAGGCCACCACCGTTTGGGTAAAGTTATGCTGGATCAGGTCCAGAAACAGTCAAAGTGGCTGATAAAATGATGCCCACACAGTGAAATAATTTACAAGCCAATTTTGGAAAGCAAAGACGCAATGAAAGTTCTCTCTGTTTTTCCTCAGTGTGGAGTTTACTTTGAAAACTGAGATAAAAACTGTACACTGCATAGCCTGCATCATTTTACAGTACAACCCAGGAATGGTACAAGTTATTCCTCTGCCTTTGTCCTTATTGTCATATTCATTTTGTGTTTGTTCCAGATGGCAAGTTCACATGTGTCATATTTGACAGGTTGAATGTTATATTCTATCTAGTCATTCTTTCTATTTTGGCATACAGGTATCTGTCTTTTGTTCTTTGTGCATGCAGTCTCAAAAGCAGAGCGAGTGACAAGTGTGCTAAAAAAAAGATAAGGATAAGTTTCCAGTTTTATATTTACATTAATTTTATTCCAAACTGCAATTAGGTAACAGGAAAGTGAGCATCCAAAATGCATTAAATGCAAAGATATTTAGCGCACACAATTTGGTTTACTGTCCAAGGATCATCTGAGATATGCACACAAATAATAGTAGAAAAAAAACTGTACATTGACCTAGACCATTAGCTAAAAGCAGATAATGGAAGTATGCAAAAAAATGTGCATTATTATAGGCCTTGATGAAATTTTCCTCATCATGTAAGACAAAAGTCATTTAGTGGTAAAAGTAATAACACCCCGAATTCTGTTCCGAATTTTGGTCAGTTTAAAACCATAAATGAGAGGATTCATAATTGGAGGTATGATAAGAAACTCTATTGCGACAAAATTTTGAAGGGTTTGAGGGAAACCTTTTGAACCAAATCGCATGTTCATGACATCAAAAAGTATAGCCACGAGAAAAGTGAGCAAGGAGACTAAATGTGGCACGCATGTTTGCATGAACTTAGCCCTGTTTTCTATAGAATTCACACATGTTTTGATGAGATACATGTAGGACCAAACTATAAAAAAACCATGAAAGACATAAATGATTATTGTAATGTATGCAACTATGTTGTTAACGAGAGTGTCAGCTGGGAAACAAGCGAGTTTAACAATAATCCAGTTCACACAAAAAAGTCTGGCAATAAATGGGCTGCATAACTTTAATCTAGATGTTAGAATAATATTTGTGCCTATAATGCAGAAAGGTGTCAACCAGGAGAAACAGACTAACAGAAAGAGCCTTGGCCTTGACATGATAGAGTGGTACTCTAGGGGTCGACATATAGCCACATATCTGTCGTATGCCATGACTGCGAGAATAGACAGATCACTGCAGGCAAATGAGTACATGACTAGAGCCTGAACAAGGCATCCAGAATAAGAGATCACATGAACGGGAGAAAGCAGATCCCAGAGAAACTTGGGGTAGAAACCTGTTGCCCCGTAAAGTCCGTTCATGCAGAAAGTGCACAATAGAATATACATTGGTTCATGCAGGTTTTTATCCAAGATGATGGTCACAATAAGAGAAACATTTACCAGCACGATGAAACAGTAACACAGTAAAGTGAGTGAGAAGAGAGCAACTCTGTGGTTCTTTGTTTCATTTAAACCTGAAAGAACAAACACTGTTATTAGAGAGACATTATCCATCATGGTTAGAAAATGTATACTTTCCTTGTGGTGTGTACTTGTACTTTCTGAACAGTGTTTGTCCCCTCGTCTCACTGTGATTTATATCTTGTCTGGCTACAGCAACACATGAGCTGGGAATTTTAAACTAGCCAATCTACATTCAGAGAGAGCTTTCCTTTTTTTTTTTTTTTTACCTTTAAACAAACAAGGTGTAACATGTTAATTAGTGAGCTCGAGGGGGTTGGAGGGCAGGGGCGGCTGGCCAATAGAAGGTGTTTCTTCCGGGACAGTCCCGGTTTCAAGCTGACGTGTCCCAAGTCCCGACACATATCTGTAAAACACTCAAATGTCCCGGTTTTCAACAGTCACTAACAGATTGTCCCGGTTTTCACCACAATTAAAATAATAATAAAATGGGGAAAAAAAGTTCGGAAACTTGTGTTTGGTGGATTATTTCTCTGTTGTTACAATGCTAATGGTCATTGTATTTTACATCATTGGAAAGCCTGTTTATGTACCTTCACAATGATGTCCAACTTGTAAGGATCATGCATTTGTGGGATGAGCAGCACAGCTGATTATATGGGTAGCGCCCAAGAAAAATTTGCCAAAATGCTCCGTCAATGGTAAACAGTGTATTCTCCTGTTGGTGTTGACTCTTGTTTTGAGTTGTTTGGTGGATTGGATGATTGAACTCTCTATCAGTAACAAGGAACAAACAAGACATATTGGCTATTTAACACTTTATTCATTTAATACACCGTCAGGAGCCTCAGTAGCGGTGGAAGATCCATACGCAGCCACAACAGCCTGGCACCTCCTCCTCATGCTGGTCACCAACCTGGTCACACATTGCTGTGGGATGGCGTTCCATTCCTCAACCAGGATTTGTTGCAGGTCAGCCAGCGTGGTTGTGTTGGTCACTCTAACACGTACAGCACGCCCAAGCTGATCCCACAAGTGTGAATTGGGTTGAGGTGTGGACTCTTGGCAGGCTGTTCCATTCTCTCTACTACCACATTGTGGAGGTAGTCTGTGATAACCCTGGCTCTGTGGGGGCGAGCGTTGTCATCTTGGAGGATGAAGTTAGGTCCCAGATTGTGGAGATATGGGATCGCCACTGGCTGCAGAATCTCATCCTGATATCTCACTGCATTGAGATGGCCTTCAATGATGACAAGTCTTGTTTTGCCAGTGAGGGAGATGCCGCCCCACACCATAACACTGCCCCCACCAAAAGCTGTTACTCCATCGGTGCAACAATCACCATAGTGTTCTCCATGTCGTCTCCATACCTTGACCCTGCCATCCAACTTTACCAGACAGAACCTGGACTCATCAGTGAACATGACATTCCCCCACATGTTCAGGTTCCATTGTCTGTGTTGTCGACACCAGCGCAAACGGGCCTGACGGTGAAGGGCAGTCATTGCAGGCTTCCTGGTAGCCCTTATGAGAATACACTGTTTACCACTGGCAGAGCATTTTGGCAAATTTTTCTTGGGCGCTACCCACATAATCAGCTGTGCTGCTCATCCCACAAATGCATGATCCTTACAAGTTGGACATCATTGTGAAGGTAAATAAACAGGCTTTCCAACAATGTAACATACAATGCCAATTAGCATTGTAACAACAGAGAAATAATCAACCAAACACAAGTTTTCGAACTTTTTTTCCCCAGTTTATTATACTTACATAGACGTTTATCATGTCCCACTCATTAATTAATTTGTGCGCATTAGATAAGTATACAAAAAGCCAGCACAGCGCACCGCTGCAGTCTCTATAGAGAGTGATGTTGCGCACGGTCAAGCCACAATTACGCATGGACGCAACAGATATCCGCTGGTTACCCTCCGTGCTTATGTGCACATCAAACGTGTCGTTTTGATTAATTATTCTACACAGTTCCTTCTGCGCATCAACAGGCACTTCGCTCCTCTTATAACTCCCTCAGGACCGTCCATTCCGTCTTTCACACAGTTTCTCCATCCTGGGCAAACTGTCGTCTAAGCTCCGCAATTTGAATTTTAGCCTGAGACGAAACAAGTTGAAAAATAATGTTTGTAGGCCCAGTCAACAATATGTTTCCTCTGAGGGGAACTGTCTAAAAGACTCCAAAACTGTCAGTGCGTCATGACGGGGATAGCCCTGTGAATAAAGGGGGTGAAAGTAGGGAATGTGATAAGTCATGATTGACCCCTATAATAATGCCTTCTTTATGATCCCACTCCGTGCTCAAATGCGCCACAGGTGCGCCAAGTTAGCCATCCTGATGAAAACGCCTATTGTGCGTGCATATTAGCGCGTAGACGCGCGTGTGCATATTAGCTCCTGCATGAACGTGCGGTACACTTAAGTGTCCCGGTTTGGGGGTTTGAAAATATGGTCACCCTACGCTAGGGCGCCGCCCTCCCTGAGCCACACAACCACACACACAAAAAACATTAATACTACTTAGGGGTGTCGCGGTATAGGCCTACTGGTTTTGCGGTATTAAAAACATGAAAATAGTAATATCTAATAACCCAGCCACGATATATCGTGTTTAACAACAACAATGGCATTTAGCTCATGGTTTAGCTATTTCTCTTTTGTGTTCTCCCGCACACAGTAAATAAAAGCTTGACGCAGACATGACGTCATACTGTACACGCGCGCCACAAACAGACTATAAAGTAAACACACCATAAGCAAGCACACGTCTTGTCTTTGTGATTCTGTAAAAATGATGACGAATGAAAAGGAAATACTTCATCGCCCTGCTAAAAACGTAAACCCTGCAGTGTGGGAATTTTTCGGGGTGCACAAGAAAAACAAAGTCCTTCTTGTTACTGCTCCAGTGTGCAGGGAATGTGGGGCTACAGTATTAGCCAAAGGAGGCAATACTTCAAACATGCTGCATAGTCACCTTCACAATCATCATGCTGAACATTTCGCCACCGTAGAGCGAGTAAGTTGTAACGTTAGCATAGCTATAAACACGTCAGTTGAGTTATATGATTACAACGTTAGCATATCTTGGTTAGTGAATGACTACGTGAGCTAGCTGGCTAACGTTAGCTGGCTAGCTAAAGCTGGGTGGTGTTGGCTGGCTGGTTCGGCTAGAATGCTAGCCGACCGAGACCCACTAGCGATTGTGAACCGGTCGGCTGGCATTGTTTGGCTTTGGCTGGCTGGGGCGTTTGCTATCACCGGCGGGCTCCGGCTCCAACCAGCCGAGCCACCCGTCACCACCGGCGGGTCCCGGCTGGCCGGCGCTGCCCGGCTTCAACCGGCTGGAGCTTGGCGGTGTTGGCTAGCTCCGACCCCACCGGTGATAGTGAATGACTATGTTATTTAGCTAGCTAATTTATGTGCTAAGTAAAGTTGGCTAACTTAATTAATGTTTGTTCAACAAGACACTGACAGCTTTTATTTTTGTTGTGATCAGACAGAAGCATCCAAGAAACGTAAGAAATCATCAGGTAAAGAAAAAGGAGCAGGTCAGCTCAGTCTATTTATTATATTGTATTTGTTTATTCAGTTAAGACACACTCACTGCCATGTAAAATACACTGTTATCCGTTGTTTTGGAAATAACAAAAAAAAACTCTGGACCAAATAAAGTTAAAGATGTATTTTAAGTGATTATTTTACTTTTTAATGCTATCGAGATAATATCGTTATCGTGATATTTTTTTGCCATGATAATCATATTTCGAAATATTGATATTGTGACAGCCCTACTATTACTAATAATAATAATAAATTATACAAATTGTCAGTGTGTGTGTGTTTTAAATATGGAATGCACCCAGTAATATCTGTAAAATATGATAGAAAATCATCTGTGCAAAATAGATGCTTTTCTTGCACGTCCCTGACTCCCCTCTGCCTGTCTGTATGTCTGAAGTTCACCACCGCGTTCTAAAGTGCGCCGCGCCCTCCTCGGTATAAGAGGTTGGCAGGGTCCAGGGAATTCTCCCAGAGCATTAATCAAACCCATATATGTAGTTAAATCTTCCTGGCACTGATATAGTCCATCTAATATTTGCCAAACTAACAACCAGCCATGTTGCTAGCTAAATCTGTCCATGTAAAAATACATTTGACGTCCGAAAAATGACAATTCACACACGATTTTAGGCACAAAAAAAACTCTTGACTCAATTCACATTTTCAATTCACAATTCAAATATCTCCAGGCCCCAGCGAGCGGTGCACTTAAACCTGCTTAATAATATAAAGGACATGAAAATTTCACTTTTTACAATATGGGACCTTTAAGAATGTGAGCTACCGCGGAGCGAACAAGTAACAGAAATATGTCTGCGTATCTTAGTTGAATAGGTTGGATTTTAGTTTATTTAGTCTTTCCGCTTTTGTAAGTCTTGTTTTTCTAAGTGTTTTGTTATTTGTGTATAAGAAATTAGAGCCATTGTCACAACAGACAGAAGCAGAATTATCTTGGTTTATCAAATCTTGGCTATATGATATGCTTTGTTAGTTCAACTGTTAATTATGCTGCTCAAGACTGATATAATTGCTATTTTTAAATTTTTTTGTTTCACATTCCCTGTTCATCTGGATTTTAGTTTGACAGGTTCAGTGGTCGGTCATTTGAAATATTTGCCTCAGTCACCAAATATGTATTTATTAGTGGGTTTTTTTGTGTGTTAAATAACAAGCAGACATTTGTGTTACAAAAATAAAATTATATTCATTTCAGATTTTTTTTCCATTTATTTTATTCCTAAATACAAAAAGACAACTAGTCAAGTGGCCGGAGTGGATTTTGTGAATTAACAGAGCAAAGCAGGTCAATGTCCACACACATGTTCAATAATATTAATCACTGTGTTAGACTCAATAAAAGACATTCTTCAAAGCCTACCAAGCTAACATTTAGTAATTGTGCAAACCCTCCTTTATTTAGTCTGAGGATATTACATTTAACTCCAGCAAAACAGCCAACAGAGGATTAAGCAGTGCATAGATATAATTTAAAGATCCCATATTGTAAAAGTGACATTTTCATGGCTTTTATATTATAAAGGAGGTTTAAGTGCTATATAAATACTGTGAAAGTATTGAAACGCTCAATCCACAGAGAAATACCCACAAACCCTATTCAGAAACTGAGCTTTTGAAACAAGCCGTCAGGATTTCTGTCCATTTTGTGATTTTGTCACAAATCTACAATATTTAGACCATTTCAAAGTTTTACACGTAAACATTCTAAATGGGTCCCAGTTTATTTCCTGTTGCAGTGTATGTGCATGACATCAGCTGACAGGAAGTAAACATGGACCCAAGCTGTTTCCTGGCAATGCAATTCTGTAGCAATTCCGTTGAAATGCACTAAAACGGAGCGTTTCAGACAGAGGGTGGATACAGGTATATTCAAGCAGACAGTACGAGGAAAATAAATTTTTTTTTAAACATTAAAGCATGTAAACATGTTCTAGTCGAAGCCCAAAATACAAATATGAACCTGAAAATGAGCATGATATGTCCCCTTTAAATGAATCTTATGAATCTATTTGTTCTTAAAAGTAAGAACACCCCGAATTCTGTTCCGAATTTTGGTCAATTTAAAACCATAAATGAGAGGATTCATCATGGGAGGTATGATAAGAAATTCTATTGCAATAAAGTTTTGAAAGGTTCCAGGTAAATCTTTTGAACCGTATCGTATTTGCATAATATCAAAAAGTATAGTCACAAGAAAAGTGAGCAAGGAGACTAAATGCGGCACGCATGTTTGCATGAACTTAGCCCTGTTTTCTATAGAATTCACACATGTTTTGATGAGATACATGTAGGACCAAGTTATAAAAAGACCATGAAAGACATAAATGATTATTGTCATGTATGCAACTATGTTGTTAACGAGAGTGTCAGCTGGGAAACAAGCGAGTTTGACAATAATCCAATTCACACAAAAAAGTCTGGCAATAAATGGGCTGCATAACTTTAATCTAGATGTTAGAATAATATTTGTGCCTATAATGCAGAAAGGTGTCAAACAGGAGAAACAGACTAACAGAAAGAGCCTCGGCCTTGACATGATAGAGTGGTACTCTAGGGGTCGACATATAGCCACATATCTGTCGTATGCCATGACTGCGAGAATAGACAGATCACTGCAGGCAAATGAGTACATGACTAGAGCCTGAACAAGGCATCCAGAATAAGAGATCACATGAACGGGAGAAAGCAGATCCCAGAGAAACTTGGGGAAGAAACCTGTTGTCCCGTAAAGGCCGTTCATGCAGAAAGTGCACAATAGAATATACATTGGTTCATGCAGGTTTTTATCCAAGATGATGGTCACAATAAGAGAAACATTTACCAGCACAATGAAACAGTAACACAGTAAAGTGAGTGAGAAGAGAGCAACTCTGTGGTTCTTTGTTTCATTTAAACCTGAAAGAACAAACACTGTTATTAGAGAGACATTATCCATCATGGTTAGAAAATGTATACTTTCCTTGTGTTGTGTACTTGTACTTTCTGAACAGTGTTTCGTCCTCATCTCACTGTTATTAATGTCTTGTCTGGCTACAGCAGCACATGAGCTGGGAATTCAAAAAAGCCAATCAACGTTCAGAAAGAGCTTTCCTTTTTTTTCCAGCGTGCTGCGATCTGCTTGTTCCTTTAAACAAACAAGGTGTAAGATGTTAATTAGTGAGCTTGAGGGGGGTGGAGGGCAGGGGCGGCTGGCCAATAGAAGGCGCTAGGGCGCCACCCTCCCAGAGCCACACAACCACACACACAAAATCATTAATACTACTAACGCCCGGGACACACAGGGAACGTGGAGCGCGTGGTGGCTGCGTGATTCACGCGTCAGGTGTTCACACCAGTTGCGTTTCTGCTGCTGCAGCTGCTGCTGTCAGCCCTGTCTTTTACATAGAGTGTGCCTTTTAATGGCTATTTCATTTCATTATAAATATCATTTATATTTATTTAAGACAGAAAAAGGTTAAGAAACGTGGTAATTTGTAAATAATTGTGATAATCGACAATTCAAATTCCGTACTATATTCATTCATGGAGCTCTCCAAGTCACTGCATGTTCTAGAACACTGTCCGGCACATATTACAGAATAAAAGCTTTGTATTAACAAAGGAAGGAATTCTGTCCTCAGAAAAAACGCTTGAGAGCTTTTATTTCGAAATGAAAGCAGGAAGTGTTGATTTTAACCCCATACTTTATCAATTCATGGAGCTCTCCAAGTCACTGCATGTTCCACAGCACTGACTGCTCATATTTCAGAATAAAAGCCTCGTGTTAACAAATAAAGGAATTCTGTCCAAAGAAAAAACCCTTGAGGGCTTTTATTTTTAAATGAAAGCACAATAGTATGATTATCTTTTGATGAATTTTATGTTATTGCCATTATTATTAAGGTTAATTTGAAACCACAAACTGACATCATGGGACACAGTTTACCTGAATGCCCTCTTATTCTGAGAACTGGAGTGATCAAAATGCACAGACTGTGCTAAGAGAAGTTGAGTTGATTAACTGGATTCACATGTTTTTGTTAGAATCCAGTTAATTTTTATTAACAGTTTATTTCACTACAGTGACCGGCTCGCTGTACATTATCCCTTACATACATATATATGGTAAATGGACTTGCATTTATATAGCGCCTTACTAGTCTTCCGACCACTCAAAGCGCTTTACTTTACTCACACACCGATGGCTCAGCCTTTGGGGGCAGTTTGGGGTATCTTGCGCAATGACACTTCGACATGTGGACTATATATATATATATATATATATATATATATATATATATATATACACATATGTGTGTGTGTGTGTGTGTGTGTGTATATGAGACCCCCATCAATCGGGCAAGGAAAAACTCCCAAAGACGCCTTTCACAGGGTAAATGGAAGAAACCTTGGGAAGGATCACAGAAGAGGGGACCCCCTTCCAGGGCGGTGACAATTGGTAATCCTCTCGTCCAGTTGGCCTGCAGACAGGGTTGGGGATTAGGAATTTAGCAATTCAATTCTGCTTTTCAATATCTAATATATGCTTTACAGGAATGGATAAGCAAAAACCAAATGGCAAGATTCTTAACAGTGCCCCAGTTCTTAGAAATTTGAAACAGCTGCTTGAAAACTAACTGCAGTCCAGTGGATCGAAGCGAGGACCACATCTCTATAGCCTCTCCTGGAGTAGATACCCATCCTCCGAGGTCCGCAACCTAGGCGTCATCCTAGACTCCGGCCATCACTCCCCGACTCCGTGGCAGAGACCCTCCTCAACGCCTTCATCACTTCCCGTCTGAACTACTGCAATGGAGTCCTGTCCGGGGTACCCAGCAAAGCCCTGGACAGGCTCCAGTATGTCCAGAACTCAGCTGCCAGGGTTCTCTAGCGCACTAGGCCCTGGCAGCATATCACCCCCACACTCATCCATCTTCACTGGCTTCCAATCAAGTCCTCCTTCTCACATCCCTCCATGCCCTGCCCCCCAGTACTTAACCGACCTTCTCCACCCCTAAACCCCATCCCGGAAACTACGATCGTCTGACACTGGTCTGCTTTCCGCTACCCCCTCCCCCCCCCCCCCCACTCCCTCCACACACACACACGGCTGAACTTTCGGCGACATAGCCTTCAGCGGCCCCCGCTCTCTGGAACTCTCTCCCTCCCGAGATCAGAAATGCTTCATCCCTGGACACTTTCAAAAAACACCTTAAGCACCACCTGTTCATCAAGGCCTATGACCTCCAACTCTTCCTACACATCACTCGTTTTAATTACCTGGCTATAGTTTTTTTTTTTTTCCCTCTGTTTATTTATCAGTATGATTTTGTGTGCCCTCTTTGTAAAGCGTCCTTAGGTTTCTTGAAAGGCACTATATAAGTCCAATTTATTATTATTATTATTATTATTAGATCCAAAGTCCCCACAGCCCCGAAGCCTCACTGGCTCTCTGGGCGGAGGCAACAGGCGAATGGTCTGCCCGGTGCTTTAGCAATGGAGCAACACATCTTTGTTGTCCTTCTGCACATGTGCCTGACGAAAGCAGCCATCTTGCTCATGGTTGGACCCTGCCCGTGCTCTGTATTGTCTTTCAGAGGTTCTTCATTAGTCACATGGTCTGTGGAAACAAAACAAAAAAACACAAAATTAATATTAATTGCTTTTTGAGACCACTAAATATTCACCTCTGATACCGACTCACTGGACTAACATCACTATGATTGCAATACAAATTGATTTGTAAGCTGATATTTGCAGAGGGGGGCTTTCAGATTGACGTTACATGTCGCATAGTGCAGAGCAGTGCAATAAACAATGCAACAGTGTGCTAAAGGCTGATGTCAAGCTACTGGGCCCAGCAACAGAAATATCCTCAGTCTGTTAAACTAGTAAATTTCAATCTGAAAGCTCAATTTGAAATAAAATGAACACAAAATTCTTTGATGTGTTACTTACCCTCAAACTGGCTGCCGTCCTGGTCCCTGGTCAGAGAAGTGACATGCTGGATCTCGCTAGACCTCCTTTTTTTGCAGCACAGTTTTTTAAATTTCTTGAAGAAACCACAGGTTGTCTTCTTGGCTGTGTTTCTGTGAGGCGGGATAATTTCCCACTGTTTCCTCACTGCTCTCATTAGAGCCGCCTCAAACCTGGGATCCCCTGATCTCACCGCCTCCTGCAGCTTTTGCAGTGTGCCAAAATCCGACAGGAGTTCGCTGACGGTAGCCGTGCACATGTCTCTGTAATGCCGACCCATGAAGAAGGCCTGGAAGTAGTTGTACAGCTCAGGGTCCACATCTTGAAGGTCTACAGCCGCTTTCATTACAAAGTCCCAAAGTGTTGTTTCATCTCTAATACCGATGACATTGAGTATCTCCCCAACCACCAGAGTCATCACGGATTTGTGCACAAGAGTTTGCTCCAACTGTGTCGCCGTTGGATCCGGTGTATCAGGGATTACATCAATGAGTGGCATTGATGTGGCATAAGAGCCATAACTATAAAGTGAAGAGTGAACTCCCATGTAGTCTCCCGCTGCATATCGCCAATCAGCCTCTTCGTCAGAATTGTCAGACAGTTCATTGAAAGCAAACCAATCTGAATCTGGATGTAGCGGCAGCTCCGAATACAGTTGGAGCCACAGGAGAACCTGCACAGCACAACGAGCAGCGACCTCCTCTGTCCTCAAGTAAAGGGTGTGAGCCACAATGCCTGGGTCAGTGACGTCCTTTTCCCTCAGCCTTCTATAGGTCACAGTGTCACACATGCGCGTTCCGGCTGGCACTGACGGAATCTGGTAGTCATGTCCACTCATTACCACGTCAAAGATCCTGTCTGTGAGTTCCCTTAGTTTTTGAACAGTGTCTGTCTCCTTTGCCCCTGGAAAATTTTCTTGCACAATTTCTTGTACCAGTTCGTCAGCTATGATCTCAATAGACTCAATCCCACTGGGACCTAAAGGAGCAGAACGGTCCTCCGTTGCGGCGATTACCGTCACTGAACTGAAGGGAGGACTCTCAGAACTGGACTTGGTGACGTCGCTGTCAGGCACAGCACCTGGTATGGCATCAAAACCCCAATGGGAAGGCATGGCAGACCTTTGTCTATCTGATTCCCTGTCTTCCACAGTCAAAATTAGTGTGTTTGTGCCAACTCTAACACAGACATCTCTGCGGTTACTAGAGTTCACATCACGGTGTGGCATTTGAGAGCTTTTTAGGACTTTCACCATGCGAGTGATGTAAGTCTTCACCAATGTCGTTAAGTCACTTTCGCTACTAAAATGAAATACAATGAGCTCCGATTCTACAGTCTGGCTCTGCTGATCTTCAGTCTTCTGTTGAGCTCGTCGCAGAGGTTTGCTGGCTCCTACCAGTACGTTGGCAAAGTGACGAACCAGTTCTGAAAAGTCTTCATTGGAAATCAGGCAACTGGTGACAAACAACACGGGGAGTCTGGACTCTGGGGTGGAAGTCAGAGTGGTCAAAGCCAAGACTGAGTTGACCGTCTCTGAAATGTGTCTCGAAAGCATCAGAGAGAACTCTTTTGCATCCAAACAATTCTCTAGGTTGATCTGCAGGGCATTAGACAGCCCCTGTTCAACAGAATCCCCCAGGTAGGTGTGGATTCGGTCCTCAGTTAGACCGAGGACGGACGGGGTAAAGGTGCCGTAGATTCTCTTGTATCTGTAGACCTGTGGTATCACGACATCCACGATTGCCTCTGCAAAAGTCTGGATAATATCCAAGCAAGAATTGGCCATTATAGTGATCATCTCACAGGACACCAAGCTGTCTTCCATTTCCGCACAATGCCTGTAAGAAAGCAATCCATGTTACAGCATAAGCACTCTAAAGTTGTGTGGTGGCAGTTTCTGTTAAAACAAGACACAAACCAACGAAACAACTTGTCTTTCAGTGAATTTAATAAAAAGGCATACATTAATAACTAAAGCATCTGCAGATGGACTCACGAGCACAGCCACCTGTTGTGGACTGTGGCAAGTGAGCCCCGAATACAACGAGTAGTCAGTATTTATACATTTAAAGCATAACATGAAGATAAGTGCAAAGAAGAAAAGAAGATGGGGATAGAAAGTGTATCAATGCGTCAGCACACAGCAGACAACAGAGCATCACAAGACATAACAAGTATTTCAGCAATCTGTTGTTTGCAGTTACAGATAACTAACATGTCAGGTCACTGTCCTATGGTGACAAAGTTGAACATGTGAGGCTCTGAGATTGTCTAAAGGTACAGTGTTAAACTGCAGATATGAAAATTGCCATTACAGTTGATACCCATCTAAACAACTGTATTCACTATTTGTACACAAATATCTCACTGTCCCTTTGTAATAACAATATTGCCACGACTTGACATGTCCACATAACAATACCTGTAAATACTGTATTTGATATACTTACTCTGTGGTCATGTCTGTCAAACATTTGCAGATGGTAAAACGGGCTTCCAGTGGATCAGCATGCGGCAGGTCAACATGCAGAGTATCAGGCATCTGCACCGATGCAGCAGAGGACCATGGTGGGTCCTGGGCCGGTTGTTCTGTCATGGTGATGTCAATTAAATCTGAAAGAAGCAAATTAAACCAAAAATTTAGCATTTTCATCTTAGCAGATGCAGTATTTGTTGCAGGGTTTACGGCACCATTATTTATTTGTAGGGTCTTTAAAGGGACTGTTTTTAACTTCTTACACATATAAATCAATCCGGGTCGGTGTCCCATGCGCGCTCGCGTGTGGCTATGCTGTACAGACTCAGACTCCAACACAAACTACACGGAAGCACCAAAAACGCAAAGTTCTATCTAGTGAAGCCCATCTGTTAAAAAGTGTTGGCCGCGGTCGGAGGACGCGGGGAAGACCGTAGCTTTGGTCTCCAGGGCCGGAGTCTCTACTGTACTCTGCTCCTCTGCCTACCTGCCTGCCTTCACTCACAGCTCGCTCCACCTCACGTGCATGCGCGCACACTCCACACTGCAGAAGAGTTAGTTTAGCTCTTAGAATATCTAGTGAATGTACAGTGGATGTTTGTGCAGAAATAACTGCTGCAGCTCCTCCAGACCAGCAGAGGTTTTCCGTGTCTTGTGAAGTGACGGGGCTCCACAGCGAGAAATGTTATCGTCTCCGACCGTGTGCCGGTGTCTCCCTCCGGCCGCGGTCTGGAGGCTGAAGCAGGAAAAGCCAACACTAGGATAAGCAGTGATTCATGGAGAGACCTCCGTCTGGTCAGCTAACATTACTGCCAAGCAGGTGAAATATAGAGTGATATTGTGGTTTTAGCTGATGTGTGTCGCCTCATTGTTTTGGCGAGCGCGGGCAACAGGACATTGACTTTCATTGACTTAACGGCCACAGGTGTCACTATTACAACTAATTTCTGATTCTTACAAACAGTCTCTTTAAATAAATAAATCTAGCTTATATGAAAATAATTACAAACATCAATCCATCTCAATCAATTTTTTTTCTGCAGGAAAATGGCGATATGTGTTGAAAACATTACTGATTCACGAAACTAGGTAGGCTGAAAAAGGTTTTGTACAGAATCATGTTTACAGCTACTAACGTTAGGGAAAAGGTTTATCAAATAATTGTATTTTTTTCTGTATTTAGCCAAGGCGCAACAATAACCATCAGTAAGTGTAATAACAACCCACAAATTGAGGTAATGTCTACAGTAAAAGACTGAAATCCCAACACAAGCTAGCTTACCTTGTTGTCCTTTGTAGAAAAAGATGGTCCGGTAGCACTGTGTTGCTCTGTGATCAGGGGTTCACACTGCACTGTGATCAGGAATGCACTGTGATGTCACAATGACAGAAATCTGGATTGACGAAATGTTCCGTTTTTTGCTTTTTTCATTCCGTAACAACTCTACCATAATAATAAATAGAATTTTGCACTAAAGGAGATATTCTGCATGAGTACTTTTACTTTCGATTCTAATAATATTGTTTTACTTATGTAAAATTTGAAATGAAGGACTTTTACATGTAGTATTTTTTATAGTGTGATATTACTATTAAAAGTATCTGGGTAGTTCTTCGCAAATTATCTGGGATTTTTGTGAGAAAGTAAAGGTAGAAATAAAAAACATTTTTCTTAGGTTTTATTCTTAGGTTGGACCCCAAAGCAGAGACTGGCACAGGTAAGTAAAAAAGGTAAGAGTTTATTATTAACAACGAGGCAAAAAAAACGCAAGCAGGAGGGCAGGGAGCTGGCCGGCTCGTGGCTCGGAGGAATTGGACCAGGAGGACTAGGCACATGGGAGCTCAGTCACTGAAGACACGGAAGCAGCAGCAGCAGCGAGGCAGACCGGAAGATCTGACAGGAGACAACAGAGAACACTAATTCAGCCTTTGAACAAAAGGTTTGCTTGCTACCTAGCATTAGCTGCCTTAGCTAGCTAAGTGTCACCTAGCTAACGTTAGCTAGCTAGATAGCTAACACTACACGGTCAGAGTCAAGGCCAATTTATTCTGGTCATTAATGGGTTGTTTTTTTTGTTTTGTTTTTTTAAATATCTCAACAAGGCAAACCGTTTTTTTTAAACTTTTGAAAACCACACGGTGGTATGCTGGACTTGTATTCTGTTAGAGGACGTAACGTTAACCGCCATGACACATTTCACTCTTGTTCTATCTGCCGCCGCTCTCTCTATTCATTCTCTAGCTCTCTTGACCACTTCTCCTCTCTCTCTCTCTCTCTCTCTACCGTTGGTCGTGGAGCGGTTGAGGCACCTAGTAATTCAGAACTGTCGCGGTCGTGCTCGTCTCACCAGAGCAGTTCACGCTCTATCTGGCACCATTAAAAAACGGAGTGGACTCTAAAGATGAAGCTGTAAATGTAAATAGTTCTGAGGCTTGCCCTACACTTATTGTATTTCCTCTGAGGCATTGGGCTGCATGTTTGAAAAATCCAAACATGTTTTTGTGTTGAAAATGAATACAATGTCATAGATTAATTAATTCAGTTTCATTTATTCATTGTTTTTATGGTCTTCTATTGATTAATATGTCATTACAGCAGCAGGCATATTCAAATAGCCTATGATGTATTGCAAACTTATGTTAGAGTAATTTATGTCAAACAATTGGCAAAATAAATACCTTTAGGTAGAACAGCCTCTGTGCATGCACTGCTTATCTTTTTCTTTGTTTTCAGGTGAGAAAAATAGTTAAAAAAATTGAGTCACCTAAATTTGGAAGAGAACATTTAATTAATTTTTTTTTTCTTTACAGATTTCTTCAAGCAAGTCGTTTTCATGAATTGTAAATGTAGGTTCTGTGCATTCTCCACAACTGGCCATGGAAGGATACTACAACACTACAAAGAGCGTCATGGGCATTATCAGAGGAGTTCAGGCCTCATCTGTATTTACATAGATTGTTTTATAATGTTTCAAATCCAGGCAGAACTGAAAAATCATTTGAAAGAACATATACAGTACATGAGGCTTATAAAATTGTAAACAAATTATTCTGTGATTTGTGTACATTCTCTGAGCCTAGTGACATTAACAAATACTTCTCTCATCTGAAGACGCATTTGAAAAACAGAGAAGTTGTTAAATGTCCCTTTGCAAGTTGCTTTTTTAAGTCTAGTGTGCTGTCAACATTTATTATTCAAAGAAGTCGCATCAGAAGTCTTCCACCTTAGAAAATGTCAGACCAGAGCTTTTGGTACGACATACACTTTCAAGAGGATTTTGTTTCGAACACAGCATCTGATCCTTTACCAGAGGCTGAACATGAACTTGAAAACTGGAATATGAACTATGTGCATTTGCTTATTTAAAGGCAGGGTTGGTAAAGATTTTTTAGTTGATAATGTCATTACATCCTGAAGGCCATCGATAAATACTCTGACAAAAAAAAGAAAAACATTCCGATATCTGTGGCAGTCACAGTAATAAACCCGTCCAATCATTTAATTCGGCTCAAATGTAATGATTGGACGTGGCTACCTGCCTGCCTGCCTGCACACACTCTGCCTGTGCACTCATTGGATGTCTCCACATCTTCCCAGTTGCTAGCTTGACAGCTATGAGTACTAACAATAGCCATGTTTTCCATTAACATTCATTGATATGTTTATTTATAATGATAACAGTGGGGGAGTGTCTTTGGAGGGAGGCTTGAAGTGACGGACTGTCAGTGTTGCTGACTTGACAACTTTCTCCCTAGATTTTGCGACTTTTGGAGCTAATGCTGCTAGCTACTTTCATTGGAAAAGAGTTGGCAACATTGGGATGGGTTTTTTAGTTTATTTTTAAAATCTAGTGTGCCCTTGCTAGTTTCTCAAGATTGCCCACCCTGCCTTTAAGCATTTGTGTTATCAGATACAGAATAGCATGTGATCTGCATATGACATAATCATTTTCATCTGTACTTGTTCCCCCACTACTCTCTTCTGCTCTTTTTTATCCCATCTAATTACCTCTCATCTGCCCACTGTGTGCCCACCCCAGCAATCATGCCCCTTTGGGGCCCGTGTGGGGCCCACTGCGGGCAGAACCCACAGTGGGCCCCACACTCTGGGGCCCAGGTGGGTCCCCAGTGGCTAAGCCCACATCCAGCCCAAAGCTGGGCAGTTGAACAAAAAATGCATGGCTCATAAACACGATTTAAAAATTGTTTAACAACCAATTTCAAAAATATGACAGAGTGATATACCAGAACTCCGTCGATTCCACAAATAACACGAAAATCTGGACTACAGCTATTTGCAGAAGTTATATGACTCATTAAAGGTTTGAGGGTCAGACCCACAAAAGCAGATAACAGAGTCCCAAATCTTTTTCTCTGTTTTAGCGCCTTAGCTACTCCCGGCTATTTATTATTCTCCCATGAGCCTCGTTTTTCCCATGAATCCAAAATTACAAGGTTTAGTCCATTAGGGGGGTTGATTCTTGTCACAATTCTATGCCTTATAACAACAGCGGAAAATAATCACGTGTCACATAGGCTACACATGGCTCAATATTAGTCTTGCTCTAATTAAACAGTCAGTCAGTAATTATTTGAATTTATTTTGTTTTTTTCACAAAGTAAACTTATTACGCCCCTCTAGGCACCCCCGCCCTCCCGGAGAAGATGGTATAATCCAATGCGCTGAGCTCAGAGAGGAAAGGACAGTTATGGTACGTGTCCACAGGGGCGTTTTTTATCTCGAGGGGACGCGACGCTTCCCAACATTGGACGCTTGGTGGGCTGTCCCTAGAAACAAGGTACTCGGCTCCTGATTGGACGAACGCTTTCCCGCCGTTGGCTGCTGCTCCCAGCTTTCAAACCGGAACCAGTATGGAGGCTCGTTTGGAAACTTTCTTCTCTTATTTCACGTAAATAGTTCACTGAAATGTGTTTCTGAAAACATTTGAGGCGAGAAATAACCCACGCAGTTGCTGAATCTGTCTTTATTTTGGCTCGACAACGTTTAGTTTAAAAGATTATCGGGAGTTTGGAGAGGCGGCGAGTCGCATCGGACGCCCGTGATTTGCATAAAGTAGCCAGGACCTCAACTTTATGCAAATAAGGAGCAGGCGTCGTGACACCTAGTCTCTCGAATCGCGACGCCACGCTACCGGAATGCATTGCGCGGCTGCTTACATAGACAATGAATGGGGAGCGTGGAAAGCACGGAACCTGTGGACACGTACCATTAAAAAGAGAAAAAGAGAAGAGCTGTTCTTCCCGCCACTTTGTTATATTTTAGTAGGTTCCAGTTTGTGGATAAAGTGAAGTCAAACTATGGATGAAGTTACAATTGCCACACTCAAAGGTAGGTTGCTATGTTTTTACATTCTGCTGTCTTGTATGCAGCTAGCTAATCCAACTTGGCAGGTTGGGCGTCATGGCGACTTCCTTTGATACTTATACTGTATGTTGGTTCAAGGAGTCATATTCATTTTGACTCTTTTTAGCACCAGTAAAACATGGTGTTTTAATGCATAGACATGTATAGATTGACGCAGCATTGGCCTTCAGGGACGTTAGTTGCCGCCAAATTGGCGCAAAGCTCTTCTGGATAAAAGCACTGTAACCGTCTTTGTTTTTTAATTAATTTTAGTGTGTCGTTTTTAAATGTTATAGTTCATGATTAATGGGGAGTAGTGTTTGGAGTAAGAACAATCCCTGTTTTAACAAGTTGAAACTATGCAACCGCCTGGGGTGTAGACAGCCACTTTATAGCATTGTAAAATCGCCATTAGGGAGCGTCTATTTAAAATCTATTAATGCTGTAGCCTTTAGATTTATGAAAACATGATATCAGATAAAGTTATACAATATATATATATACAGACGTAGGCAAAGTTGTTGGTACCCTTCCGTTAAAGAGAGAAAAACCCACAATGGTCACTGAAATAACTTGAAACTGACAAAAGTAATAATAAATACAAATTTACTGAAAATGAACTAATGAAAATCAGACATTGTTTTTGAATTGTGGTTCAACAGAATCATTTTAAAAAACAAACTAATGAAACTGACCTGGACAAAAAATGATGGTACCCCTAGAAAAGATGTAAAATAATGTGACCATAGGGACATGTTAAACTAAGGTGTGTCCTGTAAATAGCATCACAGGTATCTTCAAACTTGTAATCAGTCAGTCAGGGGTTTGTCTGCCTTTTTCTTTCTGACTCTTGTGTGATGAAGTTGTTTCAGAAAAGGTTAGTCAAATGTTAGCCACATGTTTGTTGGTGTTGTTTTAAAGTTGTTCCTCTGGGATACTATGCAAACCAGCAGCAGGAATGTTGTTTTTTATATTGTTACATGCACTTTTTGAGAGTAGTAACTGGAATGTAATGCTATTGTTATGCTGTTAGAGTAACTGGAATATGCACTTTTTGACAGTGAAATGTTATACAGTACTCTGTTAGAATAGCTGGAAAATGCTGAATTGTTTTAATAAAAAAAATGCTAAAAATAAGAATACTTCTGGTGGCTTAATTTAAGACAAAATTGCTTGTTTGTAATATGCTTTTTGAAGAAATTGTGTCTTATTTTCAGCAATTTTTGCTAATTATTGTTCTTAGAGTTGAGGTATAAATTCTTATAGTAAGCTCAATCAAGAAAGCAAATGTTCTGTTTGAAGAAAATGTGTCCTATTACAAGCTTTTTTTAACTAATTGAAAATCTTAATTACGGCGTAAATTCTTAAATTAAGTAAAGAAAATCTTAAAATCAGCTTAATCAAGAAAGCACAACACTCATTTTAAGTAAACATTTCTTACATAACAGTTTCTTTGCTTGTAATAAGCAACATTTTGGTCTATTTTTCTAGTTTTAAGACACATTACAGTCTCATCACAGTGTCTAGATTCATAGTCTATTTTTAAGAATTCTAGCCAAGGAAAATTTGCCCACACCATTGGCAGATTTATTTGCTCAAAACAAGAACATTTGTCCAAATTTAAGAATATTTGGGTTATTTCTAGTAGGGCTGTTTTTGCAGTGCATACACACTCGTTCGCCACTGAAAACATACTTCATTGATCCCTTTGGGAAAATTAAATTTTTTCACTCTTGTTATTTTTACACTTTATACATATCGGCCCGAAATACATACACACATGCACAAACAGTACCTATACACATGCATTGATGAAGAGATGTCACAGCGAGGGGGGCTGCCCATGGACAGGCACCCTGAGCATTTGGGTTTGGTGGCTTGCTCAAGGGCACCTCGGCAGTGTGCAGGATGCGAACTGGCACCTCTCGAGCAACCAGTTCACACTCTACTTGGTCCATGTGGGGACTTGAACTGGCGATCCTCCGGTTCCCAAGCCTCGCCAAGAACCTCGCCCGTGCCCCGGCCTCATTGCCGGGGTGGATCTTCACGACACCTGCTTCTTATGTTTTGAAGCAGACCCCGCAGAGCAGGGCGTTTGGCAATCACCAGACTGCCTGGCCTTCCAGTCGATTCCCAAGATTCGACGCCAGCAGAAATGGAATAATTGACCCAGAGTCTGAGTTTGACGCTGCCGAGATAAAATATTTAATTAAATATAGCCATTTGCACAAAATTGAGCCCAATTTTAATGTATAATCTAAGTTAGTGTAATTTAATATTACTTAATATTTAAATGCAGTCATGTACACTCATACATGCGTACTACCTGCCCACATCACGTCATTGCTCATGGACGAGCCACAACTGGTTTTGGACAAACCAGATCTTTTGTATCCTCAGCGCAGAATTCCCTGATGCGGTCGTACAGATACCACTGACGTTGTGCATTTAGGCCTGGTGGTTTCTGGGCAGTGGGCATGGCTTCAGGGTCCAGGATTGCTTCATTGCGAAGGAGAAAGAAAGGCTCCTCCTCCATGTTGTCAAACTCCTTGCCAAAGACCATTCCAGGGGCTGTACTGGTGAAGCGGAAGTGGTGGTATTTCTTCACACCTGGCAGAGGCTTGAAGCTCGGAGTGAGGAAGCTGTGCCAGTCGTGTGTCTGCACAAAGACTTGCCCATTCTCATCACCAACTAGCTGGGGGATGTTCACATGGCTCTCTGATGCGCTGGAGCTCACGGCCTGGCAGGTGTTTTCCAGGCTGGAAACTGATGTACGTCGGAACGTCTTCTTGAACAGCCCAAAACACCAGTCCAAGGCAAACTTGGTGTGGCCAGCAATTAAAAAATTGAGGGACACGCTGTCATGAAGACCCATCAAGCATCGCCAAGCCAGGTACCACAGCATGAACCTGTTCTTGTTCTGTCCAGAGCAGTTGTCACAGAGCAGTTGTCACAGAGCAGTTGTCACAGTGCAGCTGGACGTGTTTCTCCCCGAGTCTGTACTGGGAGAAAAAATGGTGCAGGTAGTCGATGACCGCATTGGAGCCCTTGCTGATACAGTGAGCCTTGTCGATCAAGTAGTTGACCTGCTGAGGCACTCCCTCACAGCACTGCAGGGCTGTCTGATGGCAATTTAAAGTGGTGAAAATACAGGGTACACTTAAACAATTTTTTTTAAGTAGCTAAAATATGTTTCTCTGCTGACCCCATTCACAGCTGTACAAAAAACTGGGGGCATGGCCAACTGCTATCTACTGACTATAGATAAGTACCTCGTGCAACCCCACTTCACAAGATCCAAATTCTCTCTTTAAGAAAGATCCCATAACAGTTTATAAAGCAATTTCACTGATGTTGACATGCAGATACTAGACTGGGCATTATAAGGGACAATATGAACTTTTCCTTTAAACAACATTCCGGTACAGAGTCTAGTAGGAATGTCATAGCTGACTTCACGCTGCATCGGGTTGAGGCTGCTGCACCCCTTCCTGAAGCCGTTGGTGGAAGGTGTGTGAGAACCTGCAGGTGACTGTGGCACAGCTCTATATGAAAAGAGCACAAGTAAAATGTAAAATTACTATGTTTAGTGGATATTTTAATTAATAAAGTACCCTATTATATGGTGATCAACCACACAATTTTATTTTTTTTTGAGCTTTTCCTGCTTCACCCTCCCGACCGCGGTCGGAGGGAACAGGGAAGACGCCGGCACCTGATCGGATGAGGTTTCTCGCTGCGGAGCCCCGTCACTTCACAAGACACGGAAAACCTCTGCTGGTCTGGAGGAGCTGCAGCAGTTATTTCTACACAAATGTCCACTGTACATTCACTAGATATTCTCAGAGCTAAACTAAATCTTCTGCAGTGTGTAGTGTGCGCGCATGCACGTGAGGTGGAGCGAGCTGTGAGTGAAGGCTGGCAGGCAGAGGTGCAGAGTACAGCAGAGACTCCGGCCCTGGAGACCAAAGCTACGGTCTCCCCCGCGTCCTCCGACCGCAGCAAACACTGTTATGCAAAACGGGCTTCACTAGATAGAATTTTGTGGTTTTGGTGCTTCCGTGTAGTTTTTTTTGGAGTCTGAATCTGAACAGCGTAGACACATACGAGCGCGCATGGGACACCGACCCGGGTGATTTATACGTGTAAGAAGTTACAAACAGTCCCTTTAAAGGGACTGTTTGTAACGTTCCGAAATGCTTGTTAACAGCGACACCAGCGTCGAGGTTCGCGCTTGCTTGCTCTAAATAGACATGAACGAGCATCGCTCAAAACAGTGAAACGACACACATCAGCTAAAACCACAATATCACTATATTTCACCTGCTTGGCAGTAATGTTAGCTGACCAGACGAAGGTCTCTCCATAAATCAATGCTGATCCTAGTGTTGG
This sequence comes from Sebastes umbrosus, assembly GCF_015220745.1. Taxonomy (NCBI): domain Eukaryota; kingdom Metazoa; phylum Chordata; class Actinopteri; order Perciformes; family Sebastidae; genus Sebastes; species Sebastes umbrosus. The sequence goes on along the minus strand of NC_051281.1, from coordinate 29,567,306 downwards.
CTTTTCCTACCTCAGCCTCCGGGGCTGAAGCAGGAAGAGAAACGTTATCGTCTCCAACCGGGTGCCAGTGTCTCCCTCCGGCCGCGGTCGGAGACGCTAACGTTTCTTGCTGCGGATCCCTGTCACTTCACAAGACACGAGAAACATCTGTTGGTCTGGAGGAGCTGCAGCATTTATTTCTGCACAAACGTCCACTGTACATTCACTAGATATTCTCAGAGCTATTAACTCTTCTGCAGTGTGTAGTGTGCACACATGCACGTCTAGGGGTGGATCGAGAACGAGCGCAGTGTGTGAGTGAAGGCAAGCAGCGGAGCAGCAGAGGATCAGAGACTCCGGCCCTGGAGACCGAAGCTACGGTCTCCCCCGCGTACTACGACCGCCGCCAACACTGTTTTGCAAGACAGGCTTCACTAGATAGAACTTTGAGGTTTTGGTGCTTCCGTGTAGTTTGTGTTGGAGTCTGATTGTACAGTTCCACAGGGAGCCACACGGGAGCGCGCATATGCGACCGTGCATGGGAAACCGCCCCGGTAGATTTATACGCTTAACAAGTTACAAACAGTCCCTTTAAGCTATTTGTTTTGCTATTTAAAATTATTCCCTCACTTGTTGTGTCTCTCAAAGCAACCCTGTCTGTCCCTATCCCTGTGCCTGTCTCCAAGAAATGACATTTGTATATTGTTTTCATAATACCTGGTGTGGTGACGAGGTAATAGCTGCCTGGATTATGTTCAGATAGAATGCTTCTTTGAATGAATGTAACACTACACAACATTTCCTCTTTAATATTAATAATTTCTAGGAGACAGACCCCTGAGAGACACACCAGAGACAGACACAGACACCTAGCTAGACTACACACACTAATAATGCTTCTTAGCCTGCTCTAGTGATTTTAAAAAACTTTAAAATAAACAGTTAAAACAAGGATAGTGTAGTTTAACCATAAGAATTTACCATTAGTCATTTATTTAATTTGGTCGCGTCTTCTACCATCTCCTCCGGTGTAAAGTGCTGGCAGCAAGCGGCGCTGTTGTACAGTTTACAGCTACACATGTACCCCCGGAGCGATCTCAAATTCTTTAGCCCTGTCCTCAAATTAAATAACTATAATCAGACACATTGTGTGTCTCCATCAGGTCAGCCGTAGTGGAAAATCTTCTTCCTCGCCCTCCTCTAACTCACTTTCGCCGTCATGATCCGCAAATTCACCGCTAGCATTAGCCATTAGTTCCGTCTCTTGATCTCTCTCCTCATCTCTCTCCTCATCACCCGTGCGGTGAAATAATCCAAAAATTAAATCGGTTCAGGTCTACTGAGTGCCGGGAAAAACTTTATGACAATGTTGCTTTTAAGAAGCTTCAAAACTGTACTTATCATTTTAATTTTACAATGATCTTTACATCTTATTAAAGCTGAGAGTTTATTTATAGCTTATTTATATTTAAAGCTGAGAGTTTATTTATTCAGAAACAGATAAAAAAAAAAAAAACAGCCCAAAATCCACTTTTTCATGTAAAAACTTTTTTCCCAAAGAAACGTACTGCCGCGACTTCTGACTCATTTTGATATAACGGGTCACATATAGTTTTTTGTGCAAGTAAAAGATCTGCAAAGTTACAAAGCCCAAGTCCACACCAAGAGGAGTTACTCTCCTCCACAGAAACACTGCTCCTGAATTGCCTGAAACGCCTTGCTTGAAGTCCCGCCTTTTCTTCCGTAACGTGGTGATGTCACCAAGTAACACATTTGCATAATACCTGCCTAGTAGCGGCAGGTTAGAGCGGTTAGACCAACAAACAACAGTGGGCCAGCTGACCAATCAGAGCAGACTGGGGCTTTTCAGGTAGGCGGGTGGGGGTGGTCCACCTTTTCTCTCTCTCTTCCTCCCTCTCTCTCTCTCTCTCTCTCTCTCTCTCTCTCTCTCTCTCTCTTTCTCTCTCTCTCTCTCTCTCTCTTACATACAGCGAGCACTGCGTCTTTATAATTCTCTCAGTCCTAAATCCAAAAATCTGATCATTTTCAAATTCACAACATGTTTTTATCTAATTAATCTTTCTGCTTCAATCCATATTTGTTGTTGGCATTTAGCCTTTCAAAAGCAACATTTTCACTGCGGTCAAAAAACAGTTTGCTCTCCCACTTGCTGCACACACTTGTCTCAAATGGTCCAAATGGTCCGAAATTACATTGATGCTATGGCTACTGTATGTAACTTTATTTTTTTTTTATAAATAATTAGGAGAGGGGTGCCCTTTTTTTCACTTGAGCACCTGACGTACGAAATGTCTGTGCACGGCACTGCCCACAGCCCTATCAGATGAGCTTGAGTATGGTGAGGTTTATTGTCTTTTGCATTGTGTTCTACAATGTTTCCACCCCTTCTACACTTAATTTGTTGTTATGATTGCAGTTAGAACACTACTGTGTTATTTGCCACTTGTATTAAAGTCATATGATTACTGAAGGAGCTTAGTGGGTGCTTGGTAAATTTGAGTAAGTGCACTGCCCTTTAATCTTTATGGCAAAAATAACTGCACTTTCATTACCTTTGAAGAAATGGTCCAGAAGTATTAAATAATTTGTCCTTAATTACAAAAGAACCACACTATTGAACACAAATGGTTCTATATTAGTGTGCCCACTATGCCAAAAGTTGGTTTACCCGTCTCTGAAATTTGCATGTGTTTTTATAATTTTAGTGACTGGTATGAGGCATTTTAAAGCAAGTTCTATCTATTTGGAAACTAAGTCTTAAAAGTTGTGTTGTACATATCAAAACCAGGCTGGTTTCTAGTGCAAAATCACTTAGCTCGTAATTGGGTGACTGTCAAAAAAGATTTGAATACAAATACAGCAGAATTACAGACAGCACAATTAGTGAATCATGCAATCATAAAAAGTTTACATTGCCATATTTCTTTTCACAATTATTGAGTTTATTTCAGGTCATTTTTAGTAGTCACACCAGTTTATATTTATTTATTAAATATTTTTTTAATATATTATGTTTTTTATTTCAAAATGTCCATTATTCAAAGTTCACAATGCTGTTTTTCCCAGTGACTCTTTAATGTCAGACAATAATGGCGCTTTTCATCACAAACTCTTCAACAAACGTTGGAGTTGTTAATGTTTTATTCAATTACAACACTGAATATAGAGGAAGTGATTATTTTGTTTAAATTGATCAACAAAAACAAAATGTAAAATACATCTCTACGCATTGATTTAAATTACAGATTAAAACAAAGGCACTGTATTCAGTATTCAATCCCCTTTCTCTACTATGACACACATCATCGTTGCAGCCAGGTTGAAAGAATTCAGTCTAGATCAGACCACTTACTTATAGAAACAGCACATGCTACTCTTATTCTTGCGGTTTGCCAGTTAGGTTTTGAGCATGACAACATACTTAAAATACACTTTCTAATTTGTGGTAACTTCAGGCCATACACAAGAGGATTCACAATGGGAGGAATCACAACAAACTCAAGTGATAACATTATTGCCAGAAATGGATTCAGCTCCGCAAGATTAATTCTGCTGAGAGCAATATCACAAAACATGGCAATGGAGTAACTGACGAAGGTAACAATGTGTGGCAAACAGCTTTGTATGACTTTGCTCTTGAACTCCGAGGAGCGCTTCCCACAAATGAGAAAAATTCGCACGTATGTATACAGGACAAACGCCAGGGGCAGAAAGACTGTGCTCACGGTCATAAACATGCCGACGAGGTTATTCATCACGGTACTGACACATGACAATTTTACAACGGGCCAGTTGGCACAGTAGACCTTAGGTATCTTATTGCCACACAATGGAAGTCTGGAGGACAGATAAAGACAAATAGCAACAGCCAAGACTGGATAGATACACGCAAAGGCAACTAACTTAGAGACCATCTTGGAGGTTATTTTGCTGTGGTAATGTAAAGGTTGACATACAGCAACGTACCGATCATAGGCCATAATGCTTAAAAGGGTGAGCTCATAGGATGCATAAGTGTAAATGACATAGATCTGAGTAAAACAAGCTGATCGTGGGATCAAATGAGTATCGTACAGAAGGTCTCTCAGAAATCTGAAGAAGAAGCCAGCAGAGCCGTACAGAGAGTTAATAGAAAGACACATGATAAAAATATACATCGGCTCGTGCAAAGTTTTCTCTCGTGATATCACCACTATTATGACAAGATTAGCTAAGATGATGCAAGCGTACAACAGGAGACACAGGACAAATGTCGGGTAGCGGTAGTTGCCTATGTTCACAAACATGGTGAGGTTAAAATAAAGGGGATAAGTACTGTTTTCCATTTACCCCCATAGGCAGTAGCAGAGATTGTTTGATGAATAAAGACAATTCTACAGCTGTCAACGGTTAACAATGCAGCTGCAACTCCTTGTTACCTCACAGGGTTGACATTAATTGATGCAGTGACAGGTATCTGGAAAGCACCGAAACAAACAACGAGTTATAAATGCATTCACAATCAACAACAAGTCAAAAAGTAAGTACATTAAATTAGAATGGAAAGAGTCCCAGTTATATTTACTGTATAAATCCAATGGCTTTCACCACTCCTAAATGTTCTGCATGCTGTCTCTGTGTGGTCTGTGGCACAGCAGGTACCCGCTGTGGCTTCACACGAGCAGCTGAGAGCCTGTTTATCTTGTCACACAGAATTATGTCACCGCAGTCATCACTCCCTGGGGGAATCTATAGAGTGGAAAATGATGTGCAAAACACATTAACCCAGTTTTGATATTCACTTTGCGATGGCACGCATATGGCGTCGATGGTGAAGATGCAAAACACTTTTGCTGATCATAATAAAGATTGCTTAGACGATAAATAACTTAGCGTATGTAGGTCTAGACGTTTCCAACAAACTTAGGCTATAGGCTATCGGGACAAAGTTGATATCACATACTGACAGCCGGTTTTTGCACTGAATTCTGCAGGTTAAGATTTGAATTAAGTCTGATCAATAACCTCAACTACAATTTTTAGTTTTGTCTAAAACATATTGATGGAACAAGCTAAGCTAGGGTAACCATATTTTCAAACCCCCAAACCGGGACACTGAAGTGTACCGTGTTCATCAGGATGGCTAACTTGGCGCACCTGTGGTGCATTTGAGCACGGAGTGGGATCAGAACGAAGGAGTTATTATAGGGGGGTGCATTAAAGGCTGTGACAGTCAGTCAGGCATGTCTCTGTGAGCAACATTATGGATTTTATTTACAGAAAACAAATTTTCAGATCAGAAAGTAACTTTTTTTAACAAGATTATTTTTACCTAATTACATTGTAGATACAATGATTTGACTTACATAACCTAAACTAACAGTATCTCTAGTTTAAAGGGGACATATCATTCTCATTTTCAGGTTCATGTTTGTATTTTGGGTTTCTACTAGAACATGTTTACATACTTTAATGTTCAAAAAACACATTATTTTTCTCATACTGTCTGTCTGAAACGCTCCATTTTAGCGCATTTCAACAGAATTGCAACCGAATGGCATTGCTAGGTAACAACTTGGGTCCATGTTTACATCCTGACAGCTGATAGATAGATAGATAGATTGTAACTTTATTAATCCCGAGGGAAATTCAAGTTTCCAGCATCACAGTTCCAAAAAAAAAACACATGTTAGTAAAAAGGCTGTAAAAAGTTAGCGGTGCAAAGTACAAAGAACAAAAAAATATACCAAACGAGATCACAATAAACAGTCCTACGACGCTGGTTGTCAACTCAGTAAATCAACCCAGGGTTTCTCAGTCTGGCTACAGAGCGTTCACATGAACGGGGCGGGGTTTGCAGTTCATGACCAATCATGGACAAGTCCACAGGTAGAGCAAACTATATTAGACAAATACAAAGAAGTTAAACACAAAATCCAGATTAAAAGTAACACAGTTGAAGCTGCCAAATGCAGGGAGGACAGCTGGCAAAAGAAAGAACTCCCGATGTGTGAGTGAAATTAACAGACTTAATTTAACGGAATACTCAAAAGTCAGATATAGTCGTCTAGATATAAATAGCTCTAAAGGTGTATTGGATGAATGGTTTACACCTCAATATGTCCATTGACAAAAATGTGGCGTGTGTGACTATTTCAACCTTCTTTCAGCTGCGTCCCCCCTCTCCGGTGGTGTGGAACGGACTCAAGAGCAAGTTAAAAAAAATAAATCTAAAAATATAATTCAAAGCCGTAAACACCACAGCATAAATCCAGCTGTCCTTCCTGCGTCTGTCAGTTTAAACTGTGTTGTCTTCAGCCTGGATTATGATTTAAACTTCTTCATATGTGTGTAATATTACCATACGATCCCCGCACCGAGCTCTGATTGGTAAGTAGGAGGTGCTTTTATACGAGTTGATCTCTTATCTGGAACATAACCTGCTCCGGAGCAGGTCAGCTGTTCAGCATCAGTTACCATGGTGATCTACCCCGGTAAGAAGTGATCCACCTTCGTAGGATGGAAAACCCTGAAGTTGCCTCCCTAATGCCAAATCCTGTACAAGTCAGTACTTTGAACTCATTGAATGTGTGTTTTTGTATATTTACTAGGGCTGTCAATCGATTAAAATATTTAATCGCTATTAATCGCATGATTGTCAATAGTTAATCCCGATTAATGTATATATTTATTATTGTAAATCAATTAACAGTGTCTATTTAGGTCATCAGGTTACGACACAGCTCAATAGTTTCACCTAATTGAAAGACAATCATCCTGATAAATGCATTTTGTCTGCAGTGGTCACTATTTTTAGCCCAATGGGCTTTACACATTAATATTAGGGCTGTCAATCGATTAAAATATTTAATTGCGATTAATTGCATGATTGTATATTGTTAATCGTGATTAATCGCAAATTAATCACACATTTTTTATCTGTTCAAAATGTACCTTAAAGGGAGATTTGTCAAGTATTTAATACTCTTATCAACATGGGAGTGGACAAATATGCTGCTTTATGCAAATGTATGTATATATTTATTATTGGAAATCAATTAACAACACAAAACAATGACAGATATTGTCCAGAAACCCTCACAGGTACTGCATTCAGCATAAAAAATATGCTCAAATCATAACATGGCAAACTGCAGCCCAACAGGCAACAACAGCTGTCAGTGTGTCAGTGTGCTGACTTGACTATGACTTGCCCCAAACTGCATGTGATTATCATAAAGTGGGCATGTCTGTAAAGGGGAGACTCGTGGGTACCCATAGAACCCATTTACATTCACATATCTGGAGGTCAGAGGTCAAGGGACCCCTTTGAAAATGGCCATGCTAGTTTTTCCTCGCCAAAATTTAGCGTAACTTTGGAGCGTTATTTAACCTCCCTCGCGACAAGCGAGTATGACATGATTGGTGCCTTATGATGCTTCACTCTAGCTCTAACTTTTAAGATCGATTTCGTTAATGCGATTAAAGAAATTAGTGGCGTTAAAACAAATTTGCGTTAACGTGTTGTATCACGTTGACTTAGACAGCCATAATATTTAGCCTACCTATTGGTCTGCAAGGATTGCATTATGGAAGATTCTTCACTAGAAATGATTGACCAAATAATAACTTAAAGGTCCCATATTGGAAAAAAATTGATTTTCATGTCTTTTATATTATAAAGCAGGTTTTAGTGCTATAAAAATACTGTTAAACTATCAAAACACTCAATGTACGGAGAAATACACACAGCCCGAATTCAGAAATTGTGCATTTGAGACAAGCTGTTAGGATTTCTGTCCATTTGTGATGTCACAAATATACAATATTTAGACCATTACACAGTTTCAAACATTAACATTCTAAATGTCTCCCCGTTTATTTCCTGTTGCAGTGTATGTAAATGACATCAGCTGACAGGAAGTAAACATGGACCCAAGCTGTTGCCTAGTAACTTAATTCCGTTGCAATTCCGTTGAAATGCAATAAAACGGAGCGTTTCAGACAGAGGGTAAATACAGGTATATTCAGGCAGACAGTATGAGGAAAATCAAGTGTTTTTTGAACATTACAGCATGTTAACATGTTCTAGTAGAAACACAAAATACAAATATGAACCTGAAAATGAGCATGATATGGGACCTCTAAACATGTAAACCTCATAATAAGGCATTGGTGCAACCTACTACAAGTATCCAATAGTAACTCCTGTACAGTCCTGTGTACCAATCTGAGGTAATCAGAGGGGTCAAAAGAAAAAAAAATTGTTATGAAACACATGTGATGCTTATCTTTAAGAACATAATATACTTTTCAAAACACACACACACAGACACACACAGACACGCACACACACACAAGACATGAGTGATGCAAGGTTACTGTAATAACTTTTATTAGTCCCTCAGCCCTCTTAATGCCCACCGCTGCCTGGAAATCCCCAGAGTACCTTCACCAGGTGTTAGTGGGAACAGTGTCGCTGCGTACTGGCTTTAGATCTGATTTAGTGAAAGAAAATGAGAAAAGACATCAGATGTGATAAATATGGGTTTCGCTCGACGCCTCTGATGCTATGTTTGATGATGTCGACACTAATGAGAGCCCATGGGACGGGGGTAGGGTAGACTTTATTTTTCAAAGGTTATTAATGTAGAATAACTAAGTTGGAAATGGTCAACAGGCCATTATCGCCATTATCCCTAGAGAGCAATTAAACACGCTCGGCTAACCCTGGAGGGCCATCCTGGGTAACCAAACCAAAACAAACATGTTTTTCAGTTTAGCAAACGGTCAAGAGGATGAACAACAAACTCTGACAGACACAAGTGTAACCAGCAATAGCCATTGGTTTGTAAAAACAGAGATGACTGACTTAGTGACCTTCTCGCATTTTTATTCAATGTATTTTGCGCTCAAAATGTCTCAAATGTTTTTAGAAACATCTTGTAGTGTACTAATTAGCTGTAAAATGAGAACGTTTGTGACCTTGCAGCCATGTTGAGGAAATACCAAGCACCGCCCCCGGATTTTATGGTCAGAAAGTAACATTTTTTTATCAAGATTATTTTTAAGGTCCCATATCGTGCTCATTTTCAGGTTCATATTTGTATTTTTACATACTTTAATGTTTAAAAAAAACTTTATTTTCCTCATACTGTCTGCTTGAATATACCTGTATTTACCCTCTGTCTGAAACGCTCCGTTTTAGTACATTTCAAAGGAATTGCAACAGAATTGCTTTGCTAGGCAACAGCTTGGGTCCATGTTTTGTGTGTATTTCTCTGTGGATTGAGCGTTTCGATACTTTCACAGTATTTATATAGAACGTCAACCTGCTTATAATATAAAAAACATGAAAATGTCACTTTTTACAATATGGGACCTTTAAGATAAAAGAGAGCACATGAGAGATTTATGGGTGGTAATGCAACTTTGACACCAGGCTGTTAACTAAAATGCATGCACTTATATAAGAAATCATGCTGTGTCATAAAAATGCAATAAAAGTGTGTTGTGTGACGGCAAAAAACTTGCAAAAATGTATGTGAGCACATACTGGTGGTGCGCCAGCACAAGTAGCTAGGGCTGTTAACTTTTAACGCGATAAGCGATGAGCGTAGATGAAGGGAGAGAGAGCAAACATAGAGAAGGAAGGTTGGTGTACCTTTCCCGACCCCAAGCCCATCGGTAAGTAAGAGATAATGTACAGTGAGCCGGTCATTTTCAAAGGGGTCCCTTGACCTCTGACCTCCAGATGTGTGAATGTAAATGGGTTCTATGGGTACCCACGAGTCTCCTCTTTACAGACATGCCCACTTTATGATAATCACATGCAGTTTGGGGCAAGTCATAGTAAAGTCAGAACACTGACACACTGACAGCTGTTGTTGCCTGTTGGGCTGCAGTTTGCCATGTTATGATTTGAGCATATTGTTTTATGCTAATTGCAGTACCTGTGAGGGTTTCTGGACAATATTTGTCATTGTTTTGTGTTGTTAATTAATTTCCAATAATAAATATATACATACATTTGCATAAAGCAGCATATTTGTCCACTCCCATGTTGATAAGAGTATTAAATACTTGACAAATCTCCCTTTAAGGTACATTTTGAACAGATAAAAAATGTGACTCATTTGCGATTAATCACGATTAACAATATACAATCATGCGATTAATCGCAATTAAATATTTTAATTGATTGACAGCCCTTTTAGTAACTAAAAGACAATGTGTTTTCTACTATTTTGTGTTCTGATTTCACAATTCATTGTTATGTCAGCATGCAGCTGTTAAAATACAATCTGTGGAAATTCTCTGGCTGTGAAGGGGTTAATAAGCAAGAGGCCCTGCCTCAGTCAGGAATCATAAACTAATCTGCAGCTGAGTTATGAAGACACTTGCAGCGTCCAGAGAAGCTTTCAACTAGTAAGGCACGTTTTGTGTTTCTCTATACAAAAGAATCAGTTTTACTATCATGTGTAACTCTTCCTTTTGTACTCCCATGTTTGATTTATTCTGTAAGTGATTGTGTAACTCGGGTTAATTCAACACGTTCTCATATCCCAGCTCGTCATATACTGATTTGTGAGTCACTCTTTTCGGTCGCAGTAAACACATGCTTAAAGTCTGCAAATACAGACTGACCTCAGAAGGAGGAGAACCTTAGACAAGAACCAGACCGTCCCATGGAACCAACTGGACTTTTGATACCCTGAACATTGTGATTTACCCATGCCCCAGGGCCCGTGTCCGCCCGTGTCCCAGCCTTTTTCAATACACCTTGAACCTTGTGCGCTCAAGGAGGGGCCTTTAAACGGACAATCAATGATCTCACTGCACAGCACTTTATTTGTATGACTCTTTTTGTATTTTTTCTATGATTGTAATCCATTTCACATCCTATATATATTCCCTCATTTTCTGTAAACTTGTAAAAAATTAATAAAGTCTTTTAAAATAAAAAGCAAAACAGGCAGAAAAGCCAGAGCTAAAAAAAAAGAAGGAAAATGGGGCCTGAGTCCTTCTGATCGAGGCTCAGCCCGTGGACGGTGTGAGGCCAGTAATGGCCCCTGTCGCGCAGTCCCCTGGGGGATTAAACTCGGCGCTGGCTGGCCCCCGCTGCGCGCATTTCATCCGAGGCGTTCGGTAGGCTTGGAAAGGCTCGGGGCGAGGGTGTCTCCACTGCGTCATCGAGCCATGATTTCAGCCCCACCTAAAAAATCCTGAACACAAAACTGGCAAAAAACAGTTTAACGGCACAATCCAGTACTACAATGTTCACTGCCTTTGCAACATGTTTTCAGTCATTATTTTACAACATTTATAATGTGTTTAGAAACAAAACTCTGAATTTCCTTTACACAACCTTTAGTGTTGTGAAGTCAACAAAAAGACGTGCTTTGGTTCAGGGAATAAAACCTCTTTAAACAACATGGTTGGGCTTAAAACTACCACGTTTGTACAGTGAAAATGACTCTGAACTTTGAACCAGGGACATGAATGAACAACTGATAACACACTGTAACACGAACAGCGGCCTCTTGGATGAAAGCCTTATTGTGCTTGTCGGATCCCTCCCACTCGCCCCGTGTTTCTCTTTTCACTCTTAAAGCGACGTCACCACACTGCCACACTTTACCTGAGCGTTCAATATTGACGTGGATGGGTTTACAATTGTAAGGTAAGTGGAAAGCTTAGTGCGTCTCATACCAAAGGGTAGCCTTGTGCGTCTGCCCTGACGTCGGTATGAGAACGTATGGTTATTTCCCTGTGTGTCTACACTTCAGGAAGCGGGTGAAGAGTTAAATGCTGGCATTATAGTGCAGAGTGTGTGAGCGTGCCAGAGGATAAGTAGGTGCAAGAAAAGAGGAGAAGATAAATCAGAAGTAAAAGAGGCTAAAAGGAAGGAAACAAAACAATGGCAAACAAGACAGGAACAAGGAACAAAGGAGACCGTTACGGAGCAGAGGTCAGAGAGTACTTGAAACTTCACTTGGACTTGTGAGCATCTGTGCTTTTTAGTTCATGAAAGAATATAATATAACTTATAGTACTTAGCCAATGATTTATGTATTACATCAAGAGACTTTTGCTATTTGACTTGATGATTTGTGATGAGATTATATTAAATGTGTTGTTCTTGCATGCCTCTACGGTGAACAAAGAATCCAAAAACTTGATGAATTTAAGTATATTTATATTAAAACATCCTTTTAGAAACTCTCACACACTTTAATAAGCACAACTGCAAGCCAAGTATTCTTTTCTGTAGGCCTGTAAGGCCAGAATACATACTTATACTTTTCTTAAGTATATCTTGATCAAAAGATTAAGTAAGTAGGCCTATAAGCCAAATATACTTAGACTTTTAAGTATACTTGTCAGTATGGGCCAAGAATACTTAAGTATACTTTTGTTAAGTATATATCTGATAAGTACATAAAAAGTAAACTGAAAGTATACTCTCTTATTTCAAGTTCAAAAGAAGTATACTAATAGCACACTTGAATAAACTTCATTTTGGTAAGGGGTGCAAAATTGTCAACAGATCAGGACCCTCATCTTCTTCCTCCGTCATTATGCCTTTGCATTTCCTGCATTATGTTACCCACTTGCTAGCTTGCTAAATTGTTAGCCTCTGTGGCTTCTAGACGCCGACAGTGACGTTAATATTGCCGTTGCTTAGCAGCGGTGATCTCAGACTTAACCGCTTGAACGCCAAGCATATCATGTACACGACTTCCCGTGTTGTGAACACAGGCTCGCAAGTTTAATTTGAAGGCACCAGAACAAACAAATATCTTTAAATTATGACGTGAACCTCCGCTGATTAACTCGCTTACATACAGTAGGCGCTTTGATGCAGACTGATTGAATGTGGAAATAAAACAATGTGTCTGGCTCCATGTGTTTACCATTGACGGAGCATTTTGGCAAATTTTTCTTGGGCGTTACCCACATAATCAGCTGTGCTGCTCATCCCACAAATGCATGATCCTTACAAGTTGGACATCATCGCGAAGGTAAATAAACAGGCTTTCCAACGATGTAAAATACAATGCCAATTAGCATTGTAACAACAGAGAAATAATCGACCAAACACAAGTTTCCGAACTTTGTTTTTCCAGTTTATTTACCCTCTGCCTGAAACGCTCCGTCTTAGTGCATTTCAACGGAATTGCATTGCTAGGCAACGGTGTGGATCCATGTTTACTTCCTGTCAGCTGCTGTTATTTACATACACTGCAACAGGAAATAAACTGACGCATTTAGTATGTTTACGTTTAAAAATGAAATTGTCTAAATATTGTATATTTGTGACATCACAAATGGACAGAAATCCTAACGGCTCGTTTCAAATGCACAATTTCTAAATACAGGCTGTTTGTGTTTCTCTGTATATTGAGCGTTTTGATAGTTTAACAGTAATTTTATAGCACTTAAACCTGCTTTATAATGTAAAAGACCTGAAAATCTCACTTTTTACAATATGGGACCTTTAAGTTACCTCTCTTTATGGAACTGAAAATCCAGAGTTTCCCTATTTTCAGGTTTAACTAACTCCGAATCTTTATTAATCCTGCTTTCTGAAACAGGCCAACACCATGACATACCGGCTGTTTGAGGGGAAGGATCACGCCTCGGCCTACCAAAAGTACCGCTTCACACCTCCAGATGAGCTCAAGAACATCATCATTCAATACCTTGATAAAAAGGTATGCTAAATACACTGCGGATATACAGCCCATTCTGTGTTCATAGTGCATTAATTCTGCCTATTTGATGCACTAAACAAGAGTTTATCAAGCAACATTCAACATATTGACACTGCATATCTGTTAACATCCTCAGAAGGGACAGCCACATGTGCTGGCAGTAGATCTGGGATGTGGGACAGGTCAGAATTCCCGCTTAATGGCACCGCACTTCCAGGAAGTGTTGGGCATCGACGTCAGTGAGAGCCAATTGGAGGAGGCCAGAGCTGTGCCAGGCTACCCTAACATCACATACAGGTAGGAGTGTGCGAGTTGCTCCGTATGGATGCACGTGATTACTCTTTGAAAATAAGGACTCCAGAAGAATGTGGAGTTCCAGGTATGACCTGTTTGTTGCCCCTGCAGGAAGGGGACAGCGGAGGAGCTGCCTTTTCCAGATGGTTCAGTAGACTTGCTGACAGCAGCGTCAGCAGCCCACTGGTTTGACCAGTCCAGGTTCCTGGCTGAGGCAACTCGGGTTTTAAAACCCCGGGGTTGTGTCGCTCTGCTGGGCTTCAGTGACACCAACACAAAACTTCACTACAAGGACTGTGGAGAAAGACTCAATCACATCTATGAAGAGGTGGGTTTAGACTCTAATTCAGTGCAAACCTTTGCGAGTGGCAGTATCACTAACTTAGCATGAATATTGGAAGCGCCTGGCTCTGCCCAAAATTTTAAAAAAACCTGCCTATATCAACACTTTATAAATCTCACAACGTTATATGTTGCTTGTTTAGTGTGCACATAAACAGAAATGTAAAAGTACAAGTTGGGGCAGTCGTACTCGGGCAGCTTGGCGGAGGTCTGCGCTCTCCGAGTGCCGTTCTAGTTTGTTTGTTTTTTTGTTGGTTTATGTATATACTGTATATCATTTGTATAATTAATACAGACAGACAGACACAATGCAAATAATGGAATAGTTAAACATTTATATACATTCACTTCCAGGTGAGGCAGGTGCTGTTGCCATACACTAACAATCAGGTAGCTGTATCTGAGGGTAAGCTGCAGGAGCTCTACTCAGCCATCCCTTTCCCCGACAAAGAGAGGTAACTACCACGCTAACCTAAACACACCTCTGTGATAGCTAAACACAATACCATCATCTGCTGTCCCTACAAAGACAGATACTGTATTAAATTCATACATTTATTGCTGTCTTGAATTGATGCTAAATGCACAGTTAAATGATGTCAAAGGTTCTTTTGTTATGTCACAGTATTGTTTAATTGTCTTTATATGCAATAACACGTCGATATAATGACACGACAGAATTGAGCATATTCGGGTGAGCTCGATCTCGGTGAGCAGCCTGGTGGGTTTCATCGAGTCCTGGTCCATGTTCCAAGGTTACAAGAAGAAAGATCCCCAGACTGCTGAAGAACTGCTGCTTAATACTCAGAAGAGGTCATCTATCCACACACACACACACACTCACACCCACACACGCATGAATTCTACATGTCTGTTATTATTTATTTATTTATTTTATTTATTTATTTAAAAAGGATCCCCATTAGCTGATACCAATGGCTAGTCTTCCTGGGATTTATAATCTTGTAAATATGAAGTGTTTGAATGTTTTTCTGTGGTGCCCCACCGAATACTGAGCTGAATTATCTGCTTCACAGGTTCCTGGAGGAGATGGGAGTCGTGTCTCCTGACGCTGAAATAGAGCAGCAACTGGAATATTTCTGTGTCCTGGCATCAAAACCACAATAATCAACAGTGTGGCATTGGGTGTGTGTGTTTTGAGGGAGAGTTTGTGAGGCTTAGATGTTGCAATTTACAATTTAGGAACTTCAAGAGGTTTAACTATTGATACTTGAAGGAGGGCGCTTGTTGAATATGGACATTTTTAAATCAACCCTGTTCCCCCCCCCCTGAGTAGAATTGTTTCCCCGGTGATTGTCTTGTGTAATGCAAGTGGTTAAGTCAGCTGATGAATACCTTTGACCAGACTTACCATATAATACTGCTTTTTGTCTTAAGGAAGAATGTTTAATAGTTTACAGTTTACATACTGGTATGTCGAGATATACATCAATAAAGCATCTGACTGAGGTAACCAGTACTGTATTTTGCTTGTCTTAAAGTCTGTGTAAAGCAAAACTAAATATGCATTCTGGGTTTGTCACACCACAGACAAATGTGTTACCAACCACCGAGCCAAATTTGAATGATTTAAAAAAAAATCGCCAAGTATATAAAATTACCTTTCAAAATCATGGAAAAATCATCAGTATTCTCTGCTCTGAGGCGCTGGGGGCGCTGAAACCTGAAACCTCTCTTAATACATCCATGGCTGAAACCACACCCACAAGAGGGGAAGGTGCAGCCTGTCAGAATTCCTCAGTAGCGGCGGGCGAAGAGGGAAGACCCCACGCTGAATCGCTGTCTGATGGGCGGATTGTGGAAATAGGGTCTGAGTCCTTCTGATCGAGGCTCAGCCCGTGGACGGTCTGAGGCCGGTAATGGCCCCCGTCGCGCAGTCTGCCCTGGGGATTCAACTCAGCGGGTTAGGGACGGCCGCTCGGTGTGGGAGGATCCCCTCGTGGGACCTCTCCCCAGCGCTGGCTGGCCCCCACCACGCGCATTTCATCCGAGGCGATCGGTCAGCTTGGAAAGGCTCGGGGCGAAGGTGGCTCGCGGCTTCGCGGCCATGAGCTTTACAGCGCCCCTTGTCCAAACCTCTTTTACAAGTTTACAGAAAAAGAATAAATATAGGACATGGGATGGATTATAATCATAAAAATACAATAAACCAGTGATGAAGGTGCAAATGGGGCTCGATCCCACGACCTTCGGAGTAGAAGTGTTGTGTTCTGGTTCAACAATAGCGTGGACTCAAATGCAGACACAAAGAATAGTCTTTTAAGGTATAACAAAAATAATTTATTTATAAATATGAAAGTTAAGGTGTACAGGGCTGGGGTTCCTGGAGATCCGAACGTGGCAGTAATAATATCAATACTTAGTTCAAGGAACGGGGGGCACGGGGAGGGGGTGTCCAGGAATCCTTCCAGATGGACAGATGAATCCACTTGAGCTCCGAGAGGAGGAATTCATCGGAGAGTGAACAGGCAGGTAAGTAACTAAAGTCCAGGTCGAGGAGGAAAGGCGTGAAGGAGTGAGCAGGCAGGTTGGAATCAGGAAGCAGCGACAGCTGGCAGGTGAACAGACCTGAACAGAGAACAAAGCAAGGTGAAAAAAATGCAAAAACGAGCATAGACAAAAGTCGAGAATAATACAACTAAGTAAGAGAGCCGAAATACGTCTTGTACCACTGAGGGCGACGGAACGATCTGGCGATGACTGGCAGGAAGACCGGGGTTGATATACTGAAGGTGTGTGTCATGGTAGGTTAATTGCTGTCAGCTGCTCCAGCAGCGCCCGGCCAGGAGAAGGAGGAGGAGGAGGAAGGCCACACCTCCCAACACACTGTCAAACTAGACAAACAGGGGAATAACACACAGGAGACAAAAGGGCAGGGAAACAGAGGAAACCCAATGAAAACTAGACTGCCAGGTGATATTATGACAAGAAGTGTCTTGCTCTACCAACTGAACTAGTCAAAATGTGTTTCTGCTATGGCTTTCCAAAATCACGTTTGTGAAGACGGGTGGGGTTGTGTTAAGAGCCATGATTTCAGCCACGCCTAAAAAATCCTGAACACAAAACTCGCAAAAAACAGTTTAACGGTCTACAACTCCACAATCCAGTACTACAGTGTTCACAGCCTTTGCACATGTTTTCAGTTATTATTTTCCAACATTTATAATGTGTTTAGAAACAAATCCCTGAATTTCCTTTACACGGCCTTTAAAGTTTCATTTTTGCAGAGAAACTACCTCTCAAACTGTTTCCCAAGACAACATTTGATCCCCTTGCAGCTGACTGAGAGGTTACATAACTGGAAATTATTTTGAAATATAACACACCTACCACTATTGTCTCACAGAAGGGGTGCTTTGATGCTTTGATTGAACCTCTTACCATTCCGCCCTCTTCCTCAGAGGTGTAGGGGTGAGGAACAGGGGATGTTCAGGGGTAGATAACAGGTCAGCAGTAGATGTCACATAGAAGTGGTGTACATCATCTGAAAGCTGGGAACCTGAATATTAATTTGAGATGCAGCTCAGCACTGTGTGTCAAGTTGTTCTAGTCATTAATAAGAAATAAAAATGTATTACTAAATTAATTAATCAATATAAAAAAATTGTGAAAGTATATAAGAGCGTAGACCATGATGATATAAGTTTGTGATGGCTATTCTCATGCTCTATTATGTCTCCATTGTAATTGTCCTTTGTAACCATTTTCCACCACTCGAGAATTGATAAAAATGATCAATGTCTCATTGAGAGACATTCTTAGTGTTTACTATTTGTGGTCCCATTTCATTCGCTTTCAGCCGGATAAGCTGCAAATAAGATCAAACTAAGTAGCTGACACAAAATAATATTGAAAATTGAATGAAAAGTTAATGTGCCTTTATCCTGCAATTGCCACTTATTGCTGCTCTTTAGCGAAAGTTATATAGTCTCCCTTTAAGTAGGTTAACTTACAATAGGGAAAAAAAGACATGTGATGTGTTAATAGTTGATATAATCAAAAGTGCTTCTTACTTGTATTTTTTTGTATTTTGACCAGAGTGAGTTTTAGAGTTTAACTCAGGGATCAGCAACCTGCGTCTCCGGCGCCACATGCTGCTCTTCAGCCCCTCTCCAGTGGCTCCCTGTGGAGTTTCAAAAAAATTAGTGGAAATGAATAACTGTTTTTTTGTTTACATTTTCAATTTTATTTCTCATTGTTGTAGGTCTATGGTACGACGGTACGACGGAGTATTAGGGCCACATTGAGGAAAAAATAAATAAATAATAATAATAATAGATTTCGAGAATAAAGTCATAATATTAAAAGAATAAAGTCATAATATTATAAAGTTGTAATTTTACGTGTTATTTTCTTTATTTTCTCATAATATTACGACTTTTTTTTCTCGTAAAGTTATGACTTTATTTTCATAATATTACTACCTTTTTCTTGTAATATTATGACTTTATTCTGGAAATCTCAGATGTTTTTCCCTCAATGTGGCCCTAATACTCCGTAGTACATTGTCTCTTTGGCCCTCACTGCATTAGACTTATATACTATATACTTAGACTATAAACTGTGTTACCTTCATCACATTGCTAAAATGTTTTGCGGCTCGAGACAGATTATTTTTATTTTTTTTTGCCTAAAATGGCTCTTTTGATAGTAAAGGGTGCTGACCCCTGATCTAACTGAATGTAAACATTGATAAATTAACTAACCCCTAAGTATGATTATCTGGGACCACAATTGTATGGTGACTTACTTTTCATACGGTTGACCAATAAAGGTGTTGCTGAAATGCCTTTGAGTTTACTGCATTTTACACCAGGAAATAGACTGACTTGAATTCTGCTGACGCTACATTTCTACAGCACTGACAATGAATAACGAACAGCTAAACAGTACCATGAGATTATGAAAGACGAGATATCCGCCAGTAGGTTCAGACAGAGGAGCGTTGCACACAGGATGTCATTATAATAACACCCTTGCACATACCATTCTTTCCCCACCCTCATCATCTCCAGGGGTTTCCATTGGTCCTGACAGAAACGCATACCATCACATGCTGACCATTACTAACACAGACCTTTGACCTTGATTTCCATTCAACATAATTATCATGGATTACATTCAAAACATAGCATTGTTGTAGACATTATGGAAAGTTAAAAACAGATGCCAGAGCATGTAAAAACAAAAAAACCTTAAAGGGGACATATCATGCTCTTTTTCAGGTTCATACTTGTATTTTGGGTTTCTACTAGAACATGTTTACATACTTTAATGTTTAAAAAACACATTATTTTCCTCATACTGTCTTCTTGAATATACCTGTGTTTACCCTCTGTCTGAAACGCTCCATTTTAGTGCATTTCAATGGAACTGCAACAGAATTGCGTTGCTAGGCAACAGCTTGGGTCCATGTTTACTTCCTGTCAGCTGATCCGCTGCAACAGGAAATAAACTGGAACACATTTAGAATGTTTACGTTTAAAACTGTGAAATGGTCTAAATATTGTAAATTTGTGACATCACAAATGGACAGATATCCTAACGGCTTGTTTCAAACGCACAGTTTCTGAATACAGGCTGTATTTTTGTGTGGATTAAGCGTTTCGATACTTTCACAGTATTTATATATCACTTAAACCTGCTTTATAATATAAAAGACATGAAAATATCACTTTTTACAATATGGGACCTTTAACAATCCGACGACCCGCGGGCGAGCCCAGACGCTATTCTGTGTTTCAGAGGCAAGCTAGAGTGAAGTTTGGTAAAACCTAATGAATCCATTGGTACCAACCATGTCATGCTAGCTTGTCGGGAGGAATGCTAAATAACGGTTTCAGTTAGTGGATGTAAATGGGTTCTATGGGTACCCATGAGTCTCACCTTTACAGACATGCCCACTTTATCATAATCACTTGCAGTTTTTTGAATGCAGTATAAATGTGTTATTTTTATTCTCAAATGGTGCGTTTGAATATTGCTGCATAATGGGGTCCCTAAACAGTCTTGAATTACATAAATTGGGTATCACTGTAAAGCTGAGACTCTTGTGGATTGAATGAGTCCAACTGTATTCATGTGTGATGATGTTAGACCCCATAGGAGACATTTCAATGTATTAAGACCATTTTTTGAAACGTGACCTCACTGTATAAAAGGACCTTGTGGTGACCTCTAGGATAATCACAGCCTCATGAAACTTTACAGCCACAAACTAGAGACCTAGAGCATTCAGAGGATGGATGGATCAAACTAGAGATCTAGAGCATTCAGAGGATGGATGGATCAAACTATAGACCTAGAGCATTCAGATGATGGATGGATCAAACTATAGACCTAGAGCATTCAGAGGATGGATGGATCAAACTAGAGACCTAGAGCATTCAGAGGATGGATGGATCAAACTAGAGATCTAGAGCATTCAGAGGATGGATGGATCAAACTATAGACCTAGACTATTCAGAGGATGGATGGCTTTCCTAGCTAGATTGACAATAAGGGGGATTCTGAGCAGTTTACACAACACAAGTGCTCCCTATTCAATCACAATTCTTGCAGGAAATCTCCAAATGAAAAAGTTTTTGAAACCAAATCACATCATGGCTTTTTCTATGGTGTTCCTCGAGGTCTTGGTGTCTTAATGTGGTATTTTGGAGGGATTATTGATCATTTTTTTATCAATTCTCGAGTGGTAAAACAAAATGGTTAAATTTAGCACCAAATCTGTGTAAGAAATGGTATCAACCCAAAAATTGCTGCAACAATATATGAGACATAATAGAGCATGGGGATGGTCATCACAAACTTATATCATAATGTTCTAAGCCCTGATACACTTTTAAAATGTATTTTAATGAATTAATGCAATTATTAATTAATTTGTATTTCTGATTAATGACTAGAACAACTTGACACACAGTGCTGAGCTGTATCTCAAATTAATCTTCAGGTTCCCAGCTTTCAGATGATGTACACCACTTCTATGTGACATCTACTGTTGACCTGATATCTCCCCATGAACTTCCCCTGTCCCCCACCCCTTACCCCTCTCATAAAAGAGAGTGGAATGGTAAGAGGTTAAAAGCCTTCATTGTGAAACATACCACGCACAGGGGGGAAGTAGTGGAACCTCCCTGTTCCCAGGCCCCCCCTGTTTCCCCTTTTGTGTGTGTGTGTGTGTGTGTGTGTGTGTGTGTGTGTGTGTGTATCTGACTGCCGGCAGAAAGGAATACAGTCTTTTCAGTGCGGAAGTTAGTTCCTCTTATTCAATGAAAAATAGATGAAATAGATTGCTTTAAACTCTTTTTTTTTTACACTCGTGCTTGATGAGCTGTTGAGAGAGGGATCAACTGGCTAATGGCTTACCGCCTGTTTGAAGGCAAGAAGCATGCTTCTTCCTACTGGAAGTACAGGATCTGTCCATCCGATCAGCTAATGCAACAGGTGCTTGACTTCCTGGAAAAACAGGTAAGATGCAGATGGAGTGAGTATTCGGTTGTCTAATTAAAGCTGGAGTAGGTAGTATTGGAGCAAATATGATTTAAAAAAAAGTTGTTTTGATCACAGTAGTGCATGACAGGTAATCTGTGCTTCTGTGTCCATCGGTGCTCCTATAACGGCATCTGCAGAATTTCACAGACCAGAGGAAAACAACAAGTCAGAGCCGAGCTGGAGCCTTGCCGTCTCTGAGCAGCTGTCAATCATTCACAAACACTCGATCAAACGGTTAAACTAAGCAGCGCTGATCAAATATTAATCAATATTCTCTTACTGTAATGCCTATTTCTCTCCTCAGATGTTTTCAGAAACATCTTGTAGTGTACTGTTTAGCTGTAAAATGAGAAAGTTTGTGACCCGGCAGCCATGTTGAGATCAGTTGAGGAAATACCAAGCACCGCCCAGCCGCCGGAGCAAACTTGAGGAGAGAAATAGGCATTATAGTAACAGAATATTGATTCATATTTGATCAGCACTGCCTAGTTTGACCGTTTGATCGGAGTTCGCGAGTGATTGACAGCTGCCTCCGTTGAGTGAACAGCCAATAGGAACGCTCTCTCAATGAAATGACCTGTGATTGGTCAAAGTCTCCCATCACAGGCTAGATTTTTTAAAGCCTGAAAACAGAGCCATGAGGAGGAGCAGAAGTCTAGGTATCTCTCAGAACACTTGAATTACAATATGCTGAAAGGTTATTATGGAATTTCTTTGCCCAATGATGCCAAAAACATTCTGTCTACTGCCACTTTAATTAAAAAAATGTTTACTATCGTCAATGGATAATAGCAAAACAAACTTTACAGCAATTTCATACAACATGGTAAACATTTTTTTCCAGAAAGGTCATCCCTTTGAGCTGGCAGTGGATGTTGGCTGCGGCTCAGGACAGGGCACAGTGCTGCTGGCCAAACACTTTGCCTCCGTGGTGGGGACAGATGTTAGTCCTGCCCAGGTGGAAGTGGCTTTGCAGCATGCCAAAGAGCCAAACATCACGTATAGGTAAGTATGGACCAACCAAGAGTCTCTCAAGAGAAATACATGAATGCATTCTGAGACCAACTGGCGTCTCCTATGAAATCATTTTTTTTGTGCCATAATTGTGTTTCTCTGGCTAAAGAGTGTAAAATCAAACACGTCTAATATTGTTAATAATGTTACATAACCAACATTACAACATCATTTGTTCAGCTCTGAAAATCCGGTAAGCTACTTTATTGAATCTTGGCCAAAGCAGGAACAATGTGACCCTTGTCTGGTGAAAGTGGGTCATGCAGTGGGTCCCATACAATGGAAGAAATGTCCTGTCAGCACAGGACAGTGAAATCCTCATCAAATATTTGGAATGTCACACAGGGTTGGTGGGTACAGTAGATGAAAAAAGAATCTTCAAAAACCTTGAAATTGATTTTGGAAATAATAAATTCTACACAATTTAGCACATCATATATATATTTAACTAAAGAACAACAAGACCAACTTAAAACTTCAATTAATCTTTGATTAATGCAATTTACTGTGCTATTTATAATTTCAATAATGCTTTACATTTTGTTGCTGGGAATTTTACTGCTGCCACACATTTATTTTTATGTGGAGGAATGAATCCTTTGTGCAGAGCATAATATGAATAGATGCAGCAATTGACAGATAAAGTATAAATAAATGAACTAAGACCTACTGTAGAAGGTATACAAAGAAATTAAAGCAGACACTCATTGTAAACTTCTAAAAATGAATTTAAATCTGAGCACGGAACATTTTAAAGAGACAGTATGTAATATACTGCCTACTGCCACTTTAAGTCAATAAAGAAGTCATTATGAAATAGATATTTATGTAAATAAATTGTGTAAATTATAGAAATGAGGTGGTAATTTGAGAAATAATTCAAGACACTCAACTCATTATTATAAAATGTTATTTCATAATTCTATAATAATTCATAATTAAAATTCTATTTTAATGATTTTATAGGAGTCATCTTTATTTCAAAATGCCCCCTTTTTTTTAGATGAATGGGGCTCTGTGTACTGTGTTGATGTACAACAGTAGTCTGTAGGTAGTTGATTCAATTTGATATTGTTGTTGCTGTAGCTGACAGGAGCTAACTGGCTAAAACTTGGTAGCAGTTGCTGAGCTTGCTAGGAGGGGGTACGTGATTGGCTGAGAGGTGAGGGGATGGTGACTGTTGACGGCCCCACTGACATGAAAAATGAAGTAATTATGAAAGAAAACTTCACATTAAATAAAAGTGCCATTGGTAAAAAATCCCAATAGACCTATGAAATAAAAACTATTAAAAAGCATTTAGAAATGAAAATGTGATAATGAGATTTAATAATTTCTTCAATTACTTTAAAGGTCCCATATTGTAAAAAGTGCGATTTTCATGTCTTTTATATTATAAAGCAGGTTTAAGTGAAATATAAATACTGTGAAAGTATCAAAACACTCAATCCATGGAGAAATACACACAGCCCGTATTCAGAAATTGTGCATTTGAAACAAGCCGTTAGGATTTCTGTCCATTTGTGATGTCACAAATATACAATATTTAGACCATTTCACAGTTTTAAACGTAAACATTCTAAATGTGTCCCAGTTTATTTCCTGTTGCAGTGTACGTGAATGACATCAGCTGACAGGTTGTAAACATGGACCCAAGCTGTTGCCTAGCAACGTAATTCTGTTGCCATTCTGTTGAAATGTGCTAAAACGGAGCGTTTCTGATAGAGGGTGAATACAGGTATATTCAGACAGACAGTATGAGAAAAATAATGTGTTTTTTGAACATTAAAGTATGTAAACATGTTCTAATAGAAACCCAAAATACAAACATGAACCTGAAAATGAGCATGATATGTCCCCTTTAACAAATTGTTGGTTCATTTATATATTTTAAACAATATTCATAGAAATATTGTGTCATTTTTTCATTTATATAATATAGAACAGTTTGGGGTTCCATACCTGCACACTGTATTTCACCTGAGAAACCAAACTACAACTGTCTGGTTTTACAAAAAATGGATCCACTCATGATGGCACTGGTAGCATCTAGCTGCCTCGTCGGGTGAGCTCTTTAGAAGCTAACATTTTTTTCGTGTTGTTTGTTTGTTTGGTGCATTGAGCATTAGACTGAAATTTACACATCAAAGTTTAAAAGTGGGTAGATAATTCAAAAGCCGGTACCTGAAAACCTCCTACGTTGTATCTTTTATACTGTCAGCGGTGGTCAGGAGTTTGACTTCTCTTGGCTGTTGTACTGTTCTATCTTTAGACAGTGTGTGGCCGAGGAGCTGCCGTTCGCCGACAGCTCGGTGGACTTGATGACGGCCATGTCGGCCTTCCACTGGTTCGACCGACCGCGCTTTCTCCGTGAGGCCCACAGAGTCCTGAAGCCCCGTGGCTGCTTGGCTCTGCTCAACTACACCATCGACATGCAGCTCAGCTACCCTGACTGCTGCTCACACACACTCAACCAAGTCTGCAAAGAGGTGCTTACAAGATATTTTCACCTGAGTAGAAGTCAATGTGAATGTGCACTGATACACCCTCAGCCACATGTACAGACATAGATATATAAGGCTGTTTGGCAATCAAGTTACTAATGACATTAACGATGGCTCTGTTCAAGTGTTCCAGTAATCCATGATAGTGAGGCAGAATGAACAATACCAGCACCTAGAAACTGCCATCTTTCATTTTGTTGTGTGTTTTTCCTACTGACATGTCTGCTGTGGAAAAGGCCAACAATTATAGAAAATTAGGCACAGTATGAAAGGTACTTGATATGTTTTTATTAGGGCTGTCAAGGGAAATAATAATTGATGATAAAACTTTAACGCAAATTTGTTTTAACGCCACTAAGCTAGAGTGAAGATAATGGTATCATATGAAACTAGAAAACTTAATGAATCCATCGGTACCAACCATGTCACACTATGTCACGAAGGAGGTTAAATAACGCTCCAAACTTATGCTAAATTTTGGCGAGGAAAAACTGGCATGTCCATTTTCAAAGGGGTCCCTTGATCTCTGACCTCCAGATATGTGAATGTAAATGGGTTCTATGAGTACCCACGAGTCTCCCCTTTACAGACATGCCCACTTTATGATAATCACATGAAGTTTGGGGCAAGTCATAGTCAAGTCAGCACACTGACACACTGACAGCTGTTGTTGCCTGTTGGGCTGCAGTTTGCCATGTTATGATTTGAGCATATTGTTTTATGTTAAATGCAGTACCTGTGAGGGTTTCTGGACAATATCTGTCATTGTTTTGTGTTGCTAATTGATTTCCAATAATAAATATATACATCCATTTGCATAAAGCAGCATATTTGCCCACTCCCATGTTGAGTATGAAATATTTGATAAATCTCAATTTTAAGGTACATTTGAACTGATACAAATAGGTGCGATTAATTTGCGTTTCACGATTATCTATGGACAATCATACGATTAATCACAAATAAATATTTTAGTTGACTGACAGCTCTAATTTTTTACAGAACATTAGGTATGGTATTTTCACACTGAGAAAAATAGCAGAAAATTTGTTATAAAAATGGAACACACAAAGATTACATTTTCTTCATTCTTTAAAAACAAAAGAATCACTAGCAACAACAAGAGTCCCACTTCAGCTTTAGACAAGCATTTCTCAGACATACAGTAGGCATATTTACATTTCATACCAGCAACACCACCTGCCTCATCCGACTGATTCATGAGGGGACATTCTGTCTGTCATCTTCATCAGACACGTCTTTAAATCAGACTCTAGTGAATATTCTGTCCAGAACAATAACTGTAATGGCCTTCAATCAAAAAATGAACAACAGCACCATCTAGTGGATTTTTTTTATTTATTTTTTTTAATTACAGCACGTAAACATGTTTTAGTAGAAACACAAAATGCACGTATGATCCTGAAAATGAGCACGATATGGGTCCTTTAAGGATCTTTTAATGTCCCATATGAACAGGACGAATGATTAGAAAAGCTTGTTTCACTGTTATATGAGCATCTGACTATTTTTATTTAAGACACACTTGAAAAATTGTGAAAGCCTGAAAACAGAGCCATGAGGAGGTGCAGAAGTCTAGTTCTCTCTCAGAACACTTGAATTACAATATGCTGAAAGGTTATTATGGAATTTTTGCCCAATGATGCCAAAAATAGTCTGCCTACTATCGCTTTGAATGACTGAAGCTAACACATCAGAGAGTAAAACACATGCTATATCATGCCATTATTTAAGTGATGAACAATCTCATGACTCCCTGTGTCTTGGTTTTACCAGTTCTATGCAGCCTTGCAGCCTTACCGCAGTCCCAACCTCGGTGCCAGCTCTATTGACTTATACCAGGAGGCCTATGAGTCCATCCCGTACCCTGACAAGGAGTGGTGAGATCCTGTTTTTATTTGGTCGGTTTCAACAAAATTCCATGTTTGGTTTAGAAAAGAATGTACGATGATATGTACGTAAATGTACGATAGATACACACTGACTGTGTTTTTATCAATATATTACAGGCAAGAGTGTGTGTGGGTGAAAAGGCCCATGCCTCTGTCCAGCTACATGGGGTTGGTGGAGTCTTTCTCGAGCTATCAGGCTCTGCTGAGAGAGGACCCGCAGAAAGCCACCACACTCTCCCAGGACATCTGTCAAAGGTACATGCCTAATGGTAGCATACATACTGTACATGCATATCAAACACACTTCAGAAAGTTCTGTAAAAATGATTATAAGCAGTGCTATGATTTTGATTTGCATTTATTTATATTCTAGATAGGGCTGTCAAAGTTAATATGATGATATTCAATTTGTTTTAACGCCACTAATTTCTTTAACACCTTAATGCAACTTGTGCTTTTTAGGTCGTAGTTTTAATTCTGGAGTGAAGATGCATCATATGAAACTAGAAAACCTAATGAATCCGTTGGTACCAACCATGCCATACTAGCTTGTCGCGAAGGAGGTTATATAACGCTCCAAACCTGCGCTAAATTTTGGCGAAGAAAAACTGGCATGGCCATTTTCCAAAGGGGTCCCTTGACCTCTGACCTCCAGATATGTGAATGTAAATGGGTTCTATGGGTACCCACAAGTCTCCTCTTTACAGACATGACTACTTTATGATAATCACATGCAGTTTGGGGCAAGTCAGAGTCAAGTCAGCACACTGACACACTGACAGCTGTTGTTGCCTGTTGGGCTGCAGTTTGCCATGTTATGATATGAGAATAATTTCTTATGCTAAATGCGGTACCTGTGAGGGTTTCTGGACAATATCTGTCAGTGTTTCATATATACACAAATACTGTATATAAACATACATTTGCAGAAATCAGAATCAGAATCAGAATCAGAATCAGAATGGTGTTTATTGTCAGGTGTAAGAGGTATACACTAGGAATTTGCTTTTGTTTTGTTGATGCAAGTCAAACAGTATGATAACAAAAGAATTGATAAAAACGTTAGAATAAAATAAGAATAAAAAAATTGAAATTCTACCAATATACAATATACAAAATAAGCTTTAAACAAAAATAAACATGATATAAACAGATAGTGCAAATATTGCAAACAATCAGGTATCAGAGGGAGAGAGAGGGATACTATAGGAGGGGGGTGGTATTGAGAGTGTATGAGAGAGGGGGAGAGTCAGTGTCGGCGGGGCAGTGGTGTGTGTGTGTGTGTGAGAGAGAGAGAGATAGTGGGGGGGGCGGGGCAGTAGTGTGTGTGTGTGTGAGGGAGAGAGAGAGAGAGATAGTGAGGGGGTGGGGGGGTGCAGTTGTGTGTGTGTGTGTGTGTGTGTGTGTGTAAGGGAGAGACAGTCACAGGGGGGCGGAGAGGCTGTTCGAGAGCCCCACTGCCATGGAAAAAAAAAAAAAGCAAGCATATTTGCCCATGTTGATAAGAATATTAAATACTTGACATTTTGAACAGATAAAAAATGTGGGATTAATCACGCTTAAATATTTAAATCGATTATTAACCCTAATTCTGGAGCAAACATACTGTTTGATATCAACACATGACAGAAATCAAATTTTTACATGGATGTTTCATGGATCCTTAAAACTGACATATTGGAGAGGTGAGTTGTTTTTTTTACCAGTGTCTACAACAGTGACAATATGTTGTCTCAAACTTCACCCTCTGACTGAACGATGACGTATGTCTCCTCAGGTTGATGTCCGTAATGAGGGTGACCTCTGTGGAGACGGAGGTGGTGGTGGCTGTGAAGTATTTTTACCTTCTGGCCTGCAAGCCACAGGAAGCCTGACTCCTGCCAGCAACTCACAGCTTCAACAAAGTCATGAAGACACTTTTCTGTGTGAAAGTTTCCTCTCTGATAAGTTAGTGTCTTAGATGCTTGTTAATTATGTATAAACTTGAACTCTCTGTTTTGCCTACAATTGTAATTTATTTAAAATGAATAGTTTGACATTTCGGGAAATACTCTTGTTCACCTTGTTGTTGATGATCTTTGCATCATATTTGGTAAAGTACACAGCTGATCTTTGTGTGAAGTTTCCCTGAATGCAGGAAATGTACAAGTGTAGTATTTGGAGAGGTTGTTTTACAAAGTTCCACTAGAGGGAGACATTCGATCAAAAGTGATTTATTGGCACTTTCTTCATGTGGGACACCATATCATCACACTGACGAATACATACAGTAAACATATATATATAAACAAAAATGAATATCACAGTCATGCCATTCATTTTATGTATTTTTTTTCCTATACAATACTGACGTGAAAATCATACTTGCCAACCTCGAGACCTTAAAATTAGGGAGAGTTTCAAAACCAAAGCGGGAGGTCAGGGGTCCTCCTGGTTGAAGGTCTTGTATTCATTTGACCAATACACCACCCCTTGCACCCCTCCCACCCGCATTTAGTGGAATCTCACACTATTAATACTACGACGTTCGCTCCAACTGTCGAATAACGCCGCGGGTGGGTTTACATTGGAGTTAGTTGAAAGCCCAGTTCATCACATACTGTTGCTAAAGGGTGCCTCCGTACCGTCGGTTTTCCGATGCCGAGGGGGGCTTACCAAACGGCGGTATTTGACGAGTTGGGAATGAGAAGGGGTTGGTGTCCGAGCTGAGACGAAGCCTGCTCCTTTCTGCTCAGGGAAAAGTCAGACAGAGAGTGACTTGTCATCATTCGGAGACAATTTCAGACACCAGAGAGCCTAAAACACCTTCAGTGACCTACAGTATCTCTGTATTTAGAGGAAAGTCCCGCTGACTGTTTGACCTGCTTCTTTACCAGTCTCACAGACTTCTTCATTAGTCATGTTTGTGATGCTTGTCACACCCGTTGTGATTGCATCCCCCCTCTGTTTTCACATCTGCCTCGAAATGCTCTCAGCAGCCTTTTTCCACCACTGGAAAATCTGCTCTGACATAATCCTGCTCTTGTATTCGTTATCCACATCCTCACAACCGGAAAACATCCCAGTTGCCCTTACAGTACCTTATAGGTCTGGCCTCTTTCTTAGGTTGTGAATATTAGTCCGTGCTGCCTGCAGACATTTGTTACAAACACATTTTAGCGTTGGCAGTGCAGACGTGTTCAGCCTTCAGTTGGGCTATATTGGTAGCCGCTGGCACGGCTGGAGGCCACGGCCCGACTCTGACCGATGCAGGTGTTCTGAGTGGGCAGGTTTGAATGGTCTGCACCTGGTAGCACAGTGGCCGCAAGCTGTCAGATTATATCTTTTGGCCTTGAGCTATTTTCGGTATCTAACTTTGGCCCTCCTCTGCTATAAAGCCGTCATAGTCACACCACACAATTCTACTGTAAGTGTTTCTTTGGTGAAACAGACGGTATCACTGATGAAAAAAAAGGTCAGTTTGTGGTTATTGCTATCACAATGTTGATTACTATCTGTTTGATTCATGAT
The DNA here is from genome assembly GCF_015220745.1 of Sebastes umbrosus. Taxonomy (NCBI): domain Eukaryota; kingdom Metazoa; phylum Chordata; class Actinopteri; order Perciformes; family Sebastidae; genus Sebastes; species Sebastes umbrosus. The sequence goes on along the minus strand of NC_051281.1, from coordinate 29,536,517 downwards.
TCATGCAGTGCAGTGCACCATATATTGGTATAAAAGAGCAAAAGTTATGCCCATCACTAAGTACCAAAAAGCAGCTTCAGTGCCATTGTGTTATGGGCCTCGACTGTTGCAGATAAATACTCTAATCAGGACAGCTGGATAGTAAAATGAATCAGTGTCTTGTCTAAACATAGTAATCCTCATCAAAACTATAATCATAATACAATCCTATTACGAGTAAATTCTAAGGAATACATTTAAAGAGGACCCTTTATGCAAACTTTTAGGTGCATACTTGTATTTTGGGTTTCTACTAGAACATATTTACATGCTTTAATGTTCAAAAAACGGTATATTTTTCTAATACCGGCTGTGCCGCAGAACCTCTTTTCCCCCTCTGAAACGTTCTGTTTGAGCTCCTCCCCCACCTCTCCTCTCAAAAAGCCCAGTCTGCTCTGATTGGTCAGCTAGCCTGCTCTGTTGTGATTGTACAACCGATCCAACTCTGCTCTAACTAGCTTTATTTGAGGGTGTGAAAAACCAACAGTGAATGTGTTACTTGGTGACATCACTATGTTACAGAAAAAGGCGGTGTTTCAAGCGAGGCGTTTCAGGCAGTTCAGGAGCAGTGTTTCTGTGGGGGAGAGGAACTCCCTTCGGAGTGGACTTTGCAGACCTTTTACATGCACAAACAGCTATACACGTATATAAAAAGCACAATAGGTCCTCTTTAAGAAAAGGGGGTACAATCTTAAAATGCACAAGTTTTCATTTTAATGGTGATTCATCACAAACGGAAAGTGAGGCTATATGCAAAAGTTCCAAGTTTTATTTGAAAAAAACAACAACAAAAAAAACATAGCAGCATCTGTTGAATCTGAGCCTTCCTCTCTATCTGTTGTTGCAGCTGTATGAGCACAAAGTTCCGTTCAGATCTCGTACCAAACACTGTGCTATTGTCTGGAAGATTATTGATGGAAAACATTACCCTCCCATCCGTGGAATCATGATCTCTTCTCACCACCCGCTCAGCTCCAAGTGATGTGTTTTTATTGATCTGTTTTTGAAATATATCTTTTCATGATATGAGCCTGCCTTCTATAATACAGCGCATCAGTGTTTGTCACATATTTCACTTTTTATAGTCTACACACGACACACACACACACACAAACTATTGGTCCTTAAAGGTTTGTAGAGAGCATTTTATGTATATGCAATGTCGTAAAAGGGATAATTCAGGAGTCACATACAACCCAATGTGAACCACAAAGGAGTAGCAAACAAAACTACATTTCAGCACTCTTATTTGAAGATGCAAATATGAGTTGAAACTCATTTGCATGCTCATTTGTATCAGTAGTGAGAAACATCTTTCCTCCTCCTCCCATATTCAAATCATGGATGATTTTACTGAATGTTAAGTGTATCTTAGACTATGAGTGTGTGTGTGTGTGTGTGTGTGTGTGTGTGTGTGCGTGTGTGTGTGTGTGTGTGTGTGTGTGTGTCTGAGAGAGACAGAATTTACACAATTTTCCTCTGAGACAGAAGGAAATGGACTCTTTATGTCCGTGATGCCAGGCAGAGATAGAGACTTTCAGTTTAGTCCTGATATGTCCAAATACGTTTAGAATGAGTTGGACTGACTTCAGAGCTGTCAAACAGAGAGCGTGTCTGGTGTGTCTGCTGTACAGATGTTGCCATCTCACCATTCAAAGTGCTGTGTGTAACACACCGCTCGCTGGATCAGGGCTAAAACTAAATGCCTTACTTGACTACTGTGGACAATTTCACATGAAAGTCATTTTATTAAAGGGACTGTTTGTAACTTCTTACATGTATAAAACATTGCGGGTCGGTGTCCCATGAGCGCTCGCGTGTGGCTACGCTGTTCAGACAAGACTCCAAAACAAACTACATGGAAGCACCAAAACCTCAAAGTTGAATCTAGTGAAGCCCGTCTGTTAAACAGTGTTGGCCGCAGTCGGAGGACGCCGGGGAGACCATAGCTTTGGTCTCCAAGGCCGGAGTCTCTGCTGTACTCTGCTCCTCTGCTCCTCTGCCTGCTTGCCTTCACTCACACACCGCGCTCGTTCTCACTCTTTCGCTCCACTCTCACATGCATGCACGCACACTCCACACTGCAGAAGAGTTAGTTTAGCTCTGAGAATATCTAGTGAATGTACAGTGGACGTTTGTGCAGAAATAACTGCTGCAGCTCCTCCAGACCAACAGAGGTTTCCCGTGTCTTGTGAAGTGACGGGGCTCCGCAGAGAGAAACATTATCATCTCCGACCAAAACTCCGGTGTCTCCCCTGTTCCCTCCGGCCGCGGTCGGGAGGCTGAGGCAGGAAAAGCCAACACTAGTATCAGCATTGATTCATGGAGAGACCTTCGTCTGGTCAGCTAACATTACTGCCAAGCAGCTGAAATAAAGAGTGATATTGTGCTTTTAGCTGACATGTGTCGCCTCACTGTTTTGAGCAATGCTCGTTCATGTCTATGTAGAACGAGCACAAGCGGAGCAACAGGACGCTGACTTTCGTTGACTTAACGGCCACAGGTGTCGCTGTTAACAAACAGTCCCTTTAAAGGGGACATATCATGAAAAACTCACTTCTTCATGTGTGTATCTGGAGTGCCTCCTAACCCAGTCAGTTTTTATGTGTGCTAAAAAACATGTGATTCAACAAGCCATTCAGATTTGGCTCCCCTTTCTATGTCACATGCAGGCTCATTAGAATATATTGCCCCCCCATCTGAGTATCTCCACCCACGGCTTGAGAACTACCTTTGCAAAAGTGCACCATCCTTTTCTCGCAAGCCAATCAGAGCCAACACGTTCTCATCCCAACTCCTCACATACAGCTGTTTTGTCACTCCCCTTGGAATCACTTTAGGTTTAGGCAACAAAACCAATTTGTTAGGTTTAGGAAAAAAACTACATGGTTGGGTTTTAAATGACTACGTTTGTAAAGTGAAAAATGAAACTGAACATTGTGAACACAAACAAACAGCTGATGGTAGCGTGAAAGTGAAAACTTAACACACAGGACGCAAATAAGCTGTAAAATGACGAAGTTTGCTCCGGCTGGTGGGCCACCGCCCACCAGCCGGAGCAAACTTCCAAGGGGAGTGACAAAACAGCTGTATGTGAGGAGTTGGGATGAGAACGTGTTGGCTCTGATTGGCTTGCGAGAAAAGGATGGTGCACTTTTGCAAAGGTAGTTCTCAAGCCGTGGGTGGAGATACTCAGATGGGGGGGCAATATATTCTAATGAGCCTGCATGTGACATAGAAAGGGGAGCCAAATCTGAATGGCTTGTTGAATCAGATGTTTTTTAGCACACATAAAAACTGACTGGGTTAGGAGGCACTCCAGATACACACATGAAGAAGTGAGTTTTTCATGATATGTCCCCTTTAAAGGGACTGTTTGTTAACAGCGACACCTGTGGCCGTTAAGTCAACGAAAGTCAGCGTCCTGTTGCTCCGCTTGTGCTCGTTCGTTTGGTATTTCCTCAACTGATCTCATGGCTCATGGCTGCCGGGTCACAAACTTTCTCATTTTACAGCTAAATAGTACACTACAAGATGTTTCTGAAAACATTTTATGTGAGAAATAGGCATTACAGTAACAGAATATTTATTCATATTTGATCAGTGCTGCCTAGTTTGATGGCAAGGCTCCAGCTCAGCTCTGATTGGTTGTTTTCCTCTGATCAGATGCCATCAGGAGCACCGGAGGACACAGAGGCACATACTTTTTTTCAGAATACCTGTCTCATGCACTACTGTCAGGATATAGTGACCGTTTTATAAAAATTACTTTTTTTTCTACCTACTGTTGCTTTAAGTTTTGCAAAGGTTTATGACGACTAATTACGCTGATAACAGTCAAATAGGGTGTGCAGCGCCTTCTTAGAAGCAACTGCTGCAGTTCATTTAACTCAAATTTAATTTAAATTTAGTTTAAATTTAATTTTGCATGCCTTAGTGCAGGGGTCAGCATCCTTTACTATCAAAAGAGCCATTTTAGGCAAAAAAAAATAGATACAAATAAAATCTGTCAGGAGCTGCAAAACATTTGAGCATTGTGATGAAGGTAACACAGTTTATAGTCTAAGTATATAGTATATAAGTCTAATGCAGTGAGGGCCAAAGAGCAAATATACGACAGAGTTTTAGGGGCCACATTGAGGGAAAAAAATCTGAGATTTCCAGAATAAAGTCATAAGATTACATGAATAAAAGTCACAATATAACGAGAATAAAGTAGTAACATTATGAGAAAAAATTTCGTAATATTACGAGAATAAAGTCATAACTTAAAGGGACTATTTGTAACTTTCAGAAATGCTTCTTAACAGCGACACCTGTGGCCGTGAAATCAACGAAAGTCAGCGTCGAGCTCGCGCTTGCTCGCTCTCAATATACCTGAACGAGCATCACTCAAAACAGTGAGGCGACACACGTCAGCTAAAACCACAACATCACTCTATATTTCAGCTGCTTGGCAGTAATGTTAGCTGACCAGACCAAGGTCTCTCCATGAACATGATTTAGATCTGATCTTAGTGTTGGCTTTTCCTGCATCAGCGCAGGCTGAGACAGCGGGGCTCTGCAGCGTGTCTCCCTGCTCTCTCCCTGCCGGAGAGAGCAGGGAGATACCGGCACCCGGTCGGTAACGAGACGGTAACGTTACTCGCTGAGGAGCTCCGTCACTTCACAAGACACGGGAAACCTCTGTTGGTCTGGAGGAGCTGCAGCAGTTATTTCTGCACAAACATCCACTCCATTCACTAGATATTCTCAGAGCTAAACTAACTCTTCTGCAGTGTGCAGTGAGCGCGCGTTCACGTCTAGAGGTGGAGCAAGCTGAGAACGCGCGCTCTGTCTGAGTGAAGGCAGGCAGGCAGAGGAGGAGAGGCAGCGGCCACACGCGAACGCGCATATGTGAGCGCACATGTGTGGCGACCCGCTACATTTATACGCTTAAAAAGTTACAAATAGTCCCTTTAACAAGAAAAAAATGTTGCAATATTACGAGAATAAAGTCATAACTTTACGAGAAAAAAGTTGTAATATTATGAGAATAAAGTCATAACTTTACGAGAAAAAAATTAAATAACACCTAAAATTACTACTTTATAATATTATTACTTTATTCTTGAAATCTCAGATTTATTTATTTTCCTCAATGTGGCCCTAATACTTCGTCGTACCGTCGATAAATAAAAATGAAAATGTAAACAAAAAAACAGTTATTCATTTCCACAATTTGTTTTTTAAATCACAGGGAGCCACTTGAGAGGAGCTAAAGAGCTGCATGTGGCTCCGGAGCCTCAGGTTGCTGACCCCTGCCTTAGTGTAAAAAACAGCAGCGTGTCAGGGTTTGTTCGGCAATCATTTTGGAGCTTGTGCTCTGCTTGCACATAAGTCATTTATTGTCTCAAGTTCATTTCAAATGGAGTCAAGCTCTTCTTGGTTTTCTTAACAACTTATAGCAACAGTGCAGCAGAAGTAAAGCAAACACGCAGCATAAAAACAGGATTTATATTATTATGACATGTGCATTAGTCATGCCGTTGCAGAGAAGTTTCCGTGTTTTTACCCTTAAACTGAGTAGACAACTACACTCACATCTGGGTCATGTGGTCCAGCAGGGAGCGCAAAGCCCCCCGGTGTAACACTTTGTTTTTACATGATTAAGGTTGGAACCACTAAGGCTACTGTCACTGCACTCACAGTCATGGTCTGATCTACATGACAGCCAGATGTCACTTTAATGTACATACAGAGTAACTGGTGGTATAATGCTGACTAGTGAAGAGGAGTGTTATAAGTGGAGGGTTGACAGTTCAATTCTTTGTGGAAATTAGAACCAAAAGTTCTCACTTGAGCTAGGTTACAGAATCCTTTGGTCCAGACTGAACTATCTCAACAACTATTGGATGGAGGATATTTTGTACAGGATTCATGGTGCCTGGAGGATGAATCCTGCTGACTTTGGTGATCCCCCTGAGCTTTAATCTAACACCATCATAAGGTTAAAATTTAAATTTTTCCAGTCCAGCACCTTTGACCAAATACCTGCAAAACTACTGACATTCCAATCAGATTTTTTTAGTGTCACTGATTGGACAGTAAATACTGCATGACCTGTTCCATATGAAATAAACTGAGCGACTGAATCTCAGTCATGGACGGGAGGTGAGACCAGTTAAAGCTGCAGTAGGTAGAATGTTTTTGGCATCATTGGGCAAAGATTCCACAATAACCTTTCAGCATATTGTAATTGTTCTGAGAGAAAACTAGACTGCTGCGCCTCCATGGCTCTGTTTTCAGACTTTAAAAAATCTAGCTTGTGACGGGAGACTTTGACCAATCACAGGTCATTTCAGAGATAGAGAATATTTTAATTTTAATTGAATTTAATTTTTATTTTTTAATTTAGTACTTTTTTATTTTTTAATTTTTAATTTATTTATTCAATTATTTTTTTTATTTTTTTATTTTTTCTCTCAAGTTGTTTGCATTTTATCGTCGCCATAACTGGAGGCGGGGGCTCTGCTCGGTGCACTAGGACGGTTCACTCTGGAGCGGGCAGCAAGGGGAAGGAAGGCTGGGTCAACTTATTCCTCCTTTTCACATCCAAATCACATGACTGTCCATCCTCCATAAACAGGCCCCCTTCCTTGGGTCAGGGAGCTGTTTTTTTTTTTTTTTAAATGGATCATGCCCACAATGGGCCAGCCCTCTCCTATAAGAGTCTGGGGGCGGCCCGATGCTGGGTCATTCAGTCAAAAATAAATAATTGTGAGTGACTGACAACTGCTCAGAGACGGCAAGGCTCCAAATCAGCTCTGATAGGTTGTTTTCCTCCATTCTGTGAAAATCTTGCAGATGCCACTGGGAGCACAGATTACCCGTCTCATGCACTACTGTCAGGATATAGTGACCGTTTTATAAAAATACCTTTTATTAATCATATTTGCTCCAATTCTATACCCACTGCTGCTTGAATTACCCTTGAGACAACCTAAACCACAATACAGTAGCAGGAGACAAATGCTAATATTTTTGTATCCGCCATGCAAACAGCAGATGAGTGTTTTTTTTTTTTTAACTTTAGGTGAACATTTTCACTAATGTTCTGCAGACATCAAAGCTAATTTAACGTTTCAGTTTTCAAAAGCTGTCCACAGAGATAAACAGAAGTCTGAAATTCCTCGAGGTGCATCCTCCGTCACTTAATTACCCCCCTTCGGTTAGAGAAGCATGACAAACTTTTTTCTTATCCCCGTCTTTACGCTGTTATTGAGCTCAAAGACCAAGGAAGTGACAGAAACATTTTATATCAAAGTGAATTCCTTCATCTTCAGTACCGGATTGTGTCTTTAACGGGTCGTCTGAGGAGAGGGTGGAAAGTTTAATTTGCTGATATCTTCAGTATGTTCAGAAAAAGTGTCCTCCGTGTCTAGAATTCTTGGTCCCATCTGGATTTCTGACCTTCTAGTCTTTATCTCTTCCTCGAGGCTTCACATCTCTTCACTTAACACTGATTTTTATCCTTTCATTGTTTAATCTGCATAATGTATTTTTCAATATTCAGCTGATTAAAGTTAAAGTTTTATGCTGCTGTTTTCCTCCATTTTGATACAACTCTACAACATAGTAATACCACTCCTATAAATAAATACAGATTTGTGCCTTGTCCTGCAGTCGGCATCCACTGAATAACAAAAGCAATGCATGAAGCACGCCATGTGAAGAGGAGTGAGTGAACACGCCACGGGGGAAAATCCTCTGGCGTATATGAGCATCGCAGAAAGCCTGATGGCAAACACCTGTCTAAACACATGTACAGTAGATGAAATACAATACCATCATCTGGTCCAAGATTAATAAGAGTCTTCTTTTTAAAAACCTTCATCTAACCAGGCAGGTCAGTCAAGAGCATGTTCTTGTTTATAGTGACGGCTCTCGTGCCCCTGGCTCCATAACAACTGGCTGAGTGAATCACTGTTGTGTCCAAATACTTTAGGGTGAACTGGGTTTGCTCCAACAAGCGAACGAGCTGCTCTGTCAAACAGTGAGTCTCATTTTTCCATTTGGCAAATGGTGCTCTTTTAAAGGCATGTGTATGTATGCATGTGTGTGTGAGTGTGTGTGTGTGTGTGTAGTACAGGCTGATAGGAGGTTTCAGCATATTGATGCTCATAAGCATTATATTAGAGCTATTGAACATGTTTCATTTATTTGTATTAAATTTATTTCAAGTTTTTAAATGGAACTAATATTCAGCTCACTGGTTTTCGTTGATTAAATTTGCTGTATATTGTGAATTTTGCTAAATGTTATTAACCTGTTTAATTTGGGGGTAATTGGAAAAGCAAAATGCCTTGAATAACTAAATAAATGGTTAACAAATAGTTAATAAAAATAAACAAAATAGTACAGTTTATAAAAAAAGCTGCTAGTCAGATTTACCAATTTGAACCCTGTTCTACAGTGAAGCAGAATAACACAATCACAAAGAACACTACAGGACAATTACAGCATAAACACTGCTCTTTATTCTGCAAATATTTTCTCTCGTCTCTTTTGATTGTAGAGAGCTCATTTTGATTTAAAAGTCCCATATCGTGCTCATTTTCAGGTTCATTCTTGTATTTTAGGTTTCTACTTGAACATGTTTACATGCTGTAATGTTAAAAAAAACTTTATTTTCCTCATACTGTCAGCCTGAATATACTTGTATTCACCCTCTGTCTGAAATGCTTCGTTTTAGTTCATTTCAACAGAATTGCAACAGAATTGCAATGTAATTGCGTTGCTAGGCAACAGTTTGGGTCCATGTTTACTTCCTGTCAGCTGATGTCATTCACAAACAATGCAACAGGAAATAAACTGGGACACAATTAGAATGTTTATCTTTAAAACTGTGTAATGATCTATAGATTGTATATTTGTGACATCACAAATGGACAGAAATCCTAACGGCTTGTTTCAAACGCAGAATTTCGGAATACGGGCTGTGTGTATTTCTCCGTATATTGAACGTTTCAATACTTTTACAGTATTTATATAGGACTCAAACCTGCTTTTTAATATAAAAGACATGAAAATCAATTTTTTTCCAATATGGGACCTTTAAGTTATTATTTGGTCAATCATTTCTAGTGAAGAATCTTCCATAATGCAATCCTTGCAGACCAATAGGTAGGCTAAATATTATGGCTGCCTAAGACATGAAAATCTCACTTTTTACAATATGGGACCTTTAAAAAAACAGTACATTAACAAAGATGTGAAGGGAAGTGGATTAATCTATTCTGGGCTATGTGCTAATGTAGAGGTTTTTTCTACATGTAAATTAGTATTAATTGGACATGAATAACATAAAAAATATATGAATGTATGCTACAACACGACAGTAATGTGCCAGCAGGTTTAGTGACTGTAAATGTTAACTCTCATACTGAACCTGAACCTACAGTACTAAGCGGAACTCATCCTCTGCGGTGCGGAACTGTTTATCTGTCGCCGTGTCTACACGGACAACAATAACAAACGGCATTCCCTGCCGCTTCCGTTACCCATGACACCGGAGCGAAGTTGTGACAGCTGATTCTTCAATCACTTCATATCCACTCTGAGTCCCCAAATAATCACCTCTCAAGTGATCTACAGTCCGCGGTGCCTCCTCTTTTAACCTCCGGCTGAGTCGCAGACTGTGGTTGACCAGAGGAGGACTGATAATGGTGTAGCACGGAGCGCGAGCTCTGAGACAGCAGGTAAAACACAACAACACACACGCAAGCTAACAAGCTAACAGTGGCTAGCAGAGACTCTTCATTAGACACCTGGCGGGCCGGCTTCACTCATTAAAACAAGTGACACCTCTTTGTCCACTCAAACACATGCGTGAGGACTAAGCCTGAGCTGAGGCTGGTCTGAAGCTCGGACATTGTGTCCAGCTAGCTGTGATTAGCTGTGATGATCTCTGTTAGCAGCTTGTTATCTGGACCGACCGGTGTGCAAGATTAACTGGTGGCTGAATTAACTGGTGATATTCCCGTGCAGATGTGTGGTAGGAGTGGCCTGTCAGGACCCCTGTCGATTCACCTGAAAATAAACATATTGATCTCTTCGTCTCTCTATCACATTCATGTGTCGGTATCTTTTGAAAGATTACTAACGGAACAGTTTGCTGGAAAATTAATTTCACGTGCGTTAGGCTGCTGTTACGATGCCGCTCTGAGGGCAAGAGTAAAGTAGGTGGTAGGAGACACTGCCTGTTCAAAACACTCACGTCAATAAATCCTTTACAAAATATTCTCGTTGTCAGTCTTATATTTGTATCGTATATCGTTATTAATCTGATGTCAAGTTGATTTGAGGCCTGTTCATACTTTCATACAGCCTGTAATATACCGTATGATGTTTAAACTTTACACCAGCTCCACCGCGGAAGCGTGGAGATGCTGCTGTGGCAAACTGTGACCGCTCAGATCAACCTGTGATACAGCATCTGTAGGCTATCTACCAGCGATCAGGTTTTATATTCAATGCTACAGTCATTAATCTCTCTCATCACAACGCTGTTTTTCACTGTGCAGCACATTCACCCAGATTACACTGTTAACTCCAATTTTGCAACTAACGTTATCGAGACAGCATTTGAAAAACTACGCACATACAGTCCTGTCTGTTATTTAACTTTATGTGTTCAACTGTGTGGTCTTTGTTCTTAGCTGTGATGTCTATTTATGTGTAAGTAGGCTACACTGAGAGCGATACAAAAAAAGAACAGTCAAATTCCCCATATGTGTACACATAACGTAGTTAACCAACAACGCTGATTTTGAATCACTAATGATGATTGTTGTCTTTCCTTCTGTCATAGTAATGATTAAGTCTATGTACGTATGTCTGTGTCAAAATACAGAGCCTATATTGAAGAAACCTATTTGAACTAGAATTTGGGCACGTTGTTGATATGTACAATTAGCACTTTGCACACCATAGTGATGCATATGCTGTTATCTGATTTCGGTGGGTCTTAATGATGCAACATAGAAAAGGCAGCCAGTATTGATAGAATAAATTGTAAAGAAATTATATTGTATGGCTTCAATATATTATACCTTAATTTTCTCACATTTTAGATGCATTCAGATAGTATTATTTTTCATTAATTTATTAACGTTTCCTAAAGTAATTAATAGTGGGAATCGAGGCAGGTATGTGTATTGTTTCCGTGGCTTAGCGGTATATTCAAGGGCGTTAGGACATATTTAATAGTCTCTTACCTACATGTGGTTCGACTCCAGAATTTAGTGGGGTTTTTTTTAGCTATACGATTGATATTTTCTCAAAGAAGATGGATAATGTTTTCATGCATTTCTGTCTTGATCGAGATGAACGTTTCAGCAACCGATCCGATCGTAATGTTTCAGCAGACACAAAAACCCTGTGCGTAGTTTTCCAAATGCTGTCTCGATAACGTTAGATGCAAAATTGGAGTTAACAGTGTAATCTGGGTGAATGTGCTGCACAGTGAAAAACAGCGTTGTGATGAGAGAGATTAATGACTGTAGCATTGAATATAAAACATGATCGCTGGTAGATAGCCTACAGATGCTGTATCACAAGTTAATCTGACTTGATCACAGTTGAATGGGTTCGACCTGGGTGTAGACTGTATTTGTCATTTACGAATGAAAGTATGAACAGGTCTCAAATCAACTTCACATCATACTAATAACGATATGATACATACACATATCACACTGACAGCAAGAAAACGTTTTAAATGATTTATTGACGTTGGCAGTGTTTTCAACAGGCATCGACAAAGTCACCTACTTTACCATTCTCATGTCCTCGCGCTGAGATTGGCGTCGCTACCACAGCCTCACGTCCGCGTGATGACTGTTCTAGCAAACTGATCGTAATGTTTCAAATGACACCGACAAAACAATCGGACAGAAAGGAGAAGCGGGAGTGAATCGACAGGGGTCCTGACAGGCCACTCCTACCACACATCTGCACGGGAATATCACCAGTTAATTCAGCCACCAGTTAATCTTGCACACCGGTTAACGAGCTAAAGGTGCAGTGACGAGGCGGTGTCTTCACCTCTAACAGGAGTCACGTTATTAACATGAATGTTGCTGTCAGCTCCACAACAGGTCTGGTCTTGAGGGATACACACTGACTTATGTTTGAGTAGCGTACTGAGTTAGCTAGTTCTTAACATTAAAGACAGGCTACACCCTTCTTACTGAACCAGTGAACTTCCTCCCTCTGCTACCAATGTAGGATTGAGATAAGATAAGATGAACATTTAGTAATCCCCTGTCAAAGCAGCAACATCAGCAAACAGAGTGAAACACAGGAGAGGTAAAGGTATACAAACATTATAAAAACAATAATAGAGATATAAAAGATACAGAGTGAATGGGTGAACATAGTGTGCACAGTCTGTCAATAAATACATGTAGTATGTGCAATAAGTCTGCAGTCTATAAAGTGGAATATAGGATGTATAGTGTAAAGTAAGTGTAATGTGCGCCAGTGGTTAGAGTCCAAGATGGTTGCAGATAGTGCGTGTTTAAAGGTAGATAGTGCATGTTTAAAGTTCTTAAAGTCCTCCTAGTTCTCATATGGGGGTCAGCCTTGGATGTGGAGCCTGATGGCTACCAGCATGAAGGACTGACCCAGACGTAGTTTGTGGTTATTGTAAATACGCTTGATATACTGTAAGAAAAGAGAGGTGTGCCTATGTGGTAGACCCAGGGGAATTTGGTGTGATTTTGGTGCACAATAAGCTCATCAATGTGTGTGTGTGTGTGTGTTTATTTGCTACCTGTATGTGCATGTATTTCCTCTGCCAAGTCTGCATATGCTGGATGAACCTGTTCCCGCTCCCCTACCCCCCCTGCAGCTAACATCCAGGTAGTCTGTGTCAGTGAGCAGCACCAGGGTGCAGTGACTGACAGCTGAGGCTGGTGGGCATTGAGTCAGACCTGGTGACACACATTTTTATGGGCTCGCTGATATCTGATACCTTCACCCTCTGCTAATGCTGCTCAACCAAATGAGCTCAGCCGGTGCTCAGGCTGGATGTACAGAGCACAGAGATGCCAGCGAACTGCTCCCCTGGAGAGGTTAAAGGACCTCTGAAGTTGTACAAGAGTAATAGTGGGCTTTAGCAGAAAACTAGAGGAAACAGAACAATTTTCAAAACAGTAGAAGGGATCAGTGGGATCACCATTATATTACATTAAGTGAGTGATGCAAGCAGGGTAACAAGGTGGTTGTTAGGCTGTACGGAATTTTGCGGCATCAGGCAGATGTCTTTGAGAGTTCCAAATTTCATGAAAGTTGTTATTAATAGTTATTTATTTGGTGATTTTAGATAGGGATGCACAGATCCGTCTTTTTCAGTCCCAATACTGATAGCGATACCTGGGCTTTGGGTATCGGCCGATACCGAGTACCGATCCGATACCAGTGTTGAATTAATAAGCTGTATGCCTCACTGTGTGGAAGTGACTGGGATCATTCTTTTATGAGTAAGGCAGGTTTGACTCAACACATTCATTTCCTAACTGTAAAACAAAACGTGACCAATAAATACATAGATATAAAGTTTTTTTTCTTTGTTATTAGAATAATAAATCGTTCACCAGCAACTTGGAAAAAAATCTTCAAAATGAACAGGAATTACAATTCGTGTGTAAATATGATGTATATAAACATAACATTTAATTAAATATATCGGCCTTATTGTCACCAACATCTGATCCAGCTCTTTGAATCAGTATCGGTCCGATATCCGATCCAGCATCCCTGATTGTAGATGACATACTATATTCCGTTTGTTTTAATATTTAAAGTCAGGTTTCTCACTGTGATCTGTATGAAACTCTGGACAGTGTTACTTTCACATTTTTAAACTTTTGAATGATTTAATATTTGGGTAATTTAACAATTAAAGGGACAGTGTGTAGCATTTAGGGGGATCTATTGGCAGAAATGGAATTTAATATTAATAAGTATGTTTTCTTTTGTGTATAATCATCAGAAAATAGTAATCGTTGTGTTTTGGTTTTAGAATGAGCCGTTTATATTAGGGATGCTAATTTTGAAAAATGTTCTTAACTGATAACCGACCCTTGTTAACCGATTATTAATCATTAACCGACAAGATTAGTACCTCGCATGCAGCGATGCGCCAGCTGCTGTATGTGGAGCACAACAGAAAACGGAGTCCCAAGTTCACCATCAGGAGAGCTGCACGGTGTTGCGTGTAATGTCACGGACATGCAGCCATGTTCCCAGTAAAAGTCTACACCGCACATTTAGTTTAGTTTAGCAGATTGCCCGCTGTGTGTCTGCCCAGATTAACGATAGCGATTGTCCGACAAACAGAGTGTGTTTTTGTGCTACGTTAGCATCTGTAGCTATGCTGGTAGCTTCGTGCTCGCCGCCACTCTGTCATTGTGGCGTGACTTTTGCGAGGTGACGACAGACTGGTGTGTGGCGGCGGGGAGTGTGGGTTTGTCGGTGGCGCTATAGTGTGAACGTAGGTGTAGCAGACAGCGTGTGTACAGTTTATTTGTCGGTGGATAAGTGTTACAATGCTACAACTCGCTCCGCTCAAGCGAGCCAGAGACCGGAGCCAACTTCCTGTATCCTGCAACTCCGGCTCCGCCTCTTAAGGTGGACCAGCTTTTCTCCTTAAAGAGACGAGCTGCTCCTCTGAGTTTTTCTCAGCTTTTTAATAAATTATTGATATTTATTTTAACTGTTTTAACTGATAGCGTTAATCGGTTAAAGTTCTTAATGTCAGTCAACGGTTAAACGGTTAATTATTAACATCCCTAGTTTATATCTACATACGGAGCGGGTCCTCTTCATGGAGTCTGCCATGTTTCTACAGTAGCCCAGAACGGACAAGTCAAACACTGGCTCTAGATAGGGCCATTCGTGTTTTCGCGACATCCACTGTACTTCTCTTACAGGCTTGGCATACACAAGTTTCAGTTGGATGCAATCTGCAACCTCACCAATAGATGCCGCCAGATCCTACACACTGCGCCTTTAATGTATAAAATACGTTTATGCATTATTTTTTGCCAGACTTAAGCTGCCTCATTTTGACTGAAATCCATTAATCCATAAGAGATATTGTTCCTTTATGTACAATAAATGCACAAGAAACACTAAACAGGAAATAAGTAAGCAACAGCAAAGTCTGGTGGCGGATGCTGCATGGCATTGATAGCTACAGGAAGTTTATAAAGGGGCGAATGCTTTGATCTCTGAGTTTAACAATATCATGCCTTCGATGATGGCTTCCTGCTGCAGCATTGTTAGGGAAGTTGGCAGAGGCATGACGTTGAAGTACTCTTTTGGCTTCCCATCACTTTTACTGTTACAGTGGGTCTGTTGAATATCACTTAGCAATGACAAAATGCAGTTCAGAGGATTTGTGTTGCTCGTCTCTGTAGGCTCCCCTCTGTCTGGTACAATCACTTTTTTTTTTAGATAATTTAAAACAGAATGTGAGATGTGTTTTTTTTCTCCTTTTGTGATGAACTTCTGAGTTTCCTGTTGCATGCAACAGTCCCCTTAC
Organism: Sebastes umbrosus; assembly: GCF_015220745.1. Classification (NCBI taxonomy): domain Eukaryota; kingdom Metazoa; phylum Chordata; class Actinopteri; order Perciformes; family Sebastidae; genus Sebastes; species Sebastes umbrosus. The sequence continues at coordinate 29,520,886 of NC_051281.1, read as the reverse complement.
TGAATAACCACTATTGAAAACCACAGCAGTTAACGTATGCTCATGAATGTTAAAGGGGTAGTTCGGGTGTTTTGAAGTGGGGTTGTATGAGCTACTTATCTATAGTCAGTGTATTACCTACAGTAGATGACGGTCGGCACGCCCCCAATTTGGAGAAGCAGACAGGAGTACCGGCACAGGAGCAAAGCAATGTACTGCTGTGGACGGGGCCGGCAGCAAAACGTAAAAGAAAGGTTCACCTTAAAAAACTGATATCAGTTTAAGTGTACGCTATATTTAAAATTTTTCCACCACTTTATTTTGCTGTCAGACAGCCCTTTCCGACGGGGAACCGAAGCTGTTGTCATTTCACCTCCTCGAACATGGGTGTTGCTGGTCTACCGCTGCCTCGATCTGTTAGGACCCAGACACAGCAACCCTGATTTCAAAGAACTAATGGCGACGAAGGCCGCCTGTTGCGTTGCCTCACTTCGTCTTTGTCTTGGCCAAAAAGTTGCACTCGAACACACCGCAAAGACTACAGATGAGGGCCAACTACCACGTACGTTCTGTGCCTACCAGAGATGAAATAACTCTCCACACCAGCAGGCGGCGGTAGTCTGTATTCGTCATTCAAAAAGGGAAATCGGCAGACCGAGGACTGCGAATATACAAGCTGTTGTTTTGATACGTAAATGAAATAAAGCGGCGTTTGCCGACCATTTTCACACCACTCTCACTCACCACTTAGCTTCATTCCAGATGGCCATGTGGTTGTGAAAACATCCCATGTGTTGGAATGATCAGATGAGATGAAGATGAAAAATGAGAAGAGCCTTCTGTGTTTTTCCTCCACTTTTTACTCGCTGGCTTGCTTTCTTCACGTCCATTCCTCTTCTCGTGCACTGATTCGCTCAAGCTGAACCGCCAATCAGAGTGATTTCTCTCATCGACGCCGATTCAACACGCTGAATCTGCCAAAATACCTCAGACATGGGCAGACTAGAGCCGACGGGGAGACACCGAAAAAACTAGGCCGACTGACGCTCACCGACGGCCCCAAACCGTTTGACAGACGAACGACGGCTTAGTGTGTCAGGGCCAATATTCCCAACTCCCTGCAAGGTCAAATTACATTTTTTTTTCAATGGAGTCTGGTTTATTGCTTTGGGCGAGAGCATAGATAACGGCTTAAGTTCTCCGTCGGAATCATTTTAGCTTTTATTTGTTGAAGTGAATGGGCTTTTGTGTAAAGGAAAGTTCGAGAGGCTGTGTTATTAATTACCTCAGTTTCCTGCAGGCAGTCTCACGTAATAATACCATAACTAAACACTTGCACTATTAGCGTCTCAAGCGTCTTTGAGATCCTTAAAAAGCGCTATATACATGTAATATGTTATATTAGACAACTTGTGGCACCACACGTCTTTCCGTCAACAGGTAGTCTAATTGCAATTGGCTCCTCTAATCAATGTCAAGCACTCCATCGTTCCACTTGAATTAAATGGTGTCACAGTTGTTAGTTTATTGCTATAGGAAGTATTGGAAGGAGTACACTTAGACCTCTTCATTTCCCCGTGTCTCACCCATTAAACACTTGCCTTTTCATGTCTTTGCCATGAGAAACATACTGTAGAAATCCTGAATATGGGAGGTTGAAAATCTTTTTTTTTTGCAAACCTTGATGTAGTATTACTAGCATGATGTGAAAAGATCCCAAGACCTATTGTTTCTAAGCAGAACTGAGGTTTGGCCTTGGATATAGTGCACCTTGAAAGACTCCTCTCCGTAAGGTCTTTTTCATCCATCCAGCCTTTCATAATCCATATCCGTTTAATCTGTGCAGCACATCTGTGCAGGGCTAGACGCAGTGAGAGTACAGCCCGAACAGGTCGCCACAGTCTATCACAGTGACTGAGACGGTCATTCACGTTCACAACTGCGTGCAATTTAGAGTTGCCAGCTCACCTTGCGTGCACGCCTTTGGCGCTGTGAGAGGAAACCGGAGTGGCTTCGTACATGACAATTCCAAACATTTTGTGAATTTTTGTCTCTATTCTGCATTTGACTCTTTATGTTCTGTGTGATTGTCAGGCTTTTGAGCAGCAGCGAAGCGCAGTGCGGCGTGGGGCAGACCGAGGCAGATCACAGCAGCGTAGCCATGCTTACGTTGGCCAGTAAGCTGAAGAGGGACGACGGAGGAAAGACGGGCCGTGCTTCCGGAGCCTCCGACTCCACCCACAGGGTCTCCATCAGAGACCGCCTCCTTACCAAAGGTAGGTCCATCGTGTGTTTCATCACCTTTTTTTTCTATACAGAAGCAAAACAAACAAGTTTGAGAACTGACTCTGTAGGAGTTGTTTCCTGTTGACTGTGTTTTTCTGGTTTATTTTAATACAGAAATATTAAAGGGTTCACGCTCCTCTTCCTCCACGGATGTTTGGCTTCTTCTATTTCTTCTTCTCTGTTTCCACCTCCCTCTCTTCATTCCTCTTTTTTTCTCTCTGTCCAGGTTTTCTCCTCTTGGTCTTTTATTTATAGGTACCTCTCATTGCCTTGAGATGCAGCTTCCAGACACCTGCCTCCTCTCTCCTCCTTTAAATTTCAAACGGTTGTCCTTGTCCTTCTCAGTTTCTGTCATTCTGTTTACATTTGTCTCGTTCCCATCCCCTTGTGCCTGCCGCCATTTGCCATCATGTTTTCTCCTTTCTGGGTTTTCACCTGTCTTTGCTGTAGTCCATACATTTGCTTAAAAGTATAATATGCAAGAATGAACTAAAAAAATCAATGTATAGGCTGATACAAAAATAATCCCTATTAATCATCACGTATGAACCATCTAGAGACCCTGCAGCCCTCTGTCTGCCTAGTCCCAAGTGCAGGACTGAGTAGTTTAAGTTTGCTGTTTTATAGGGATGCACTTATAACAGTATCGGGTATCGGGTCCGATACTGTGCTCATGTACTCGTACTCGCAAAACGGCTCCGATACAACGGCACCGATTCCACTTTACGGCATCGTAACGTTAACCTCTCGTCACCATCTTTCGGGTCCTATCGCACGCGCACGCGCTCACGCTCCACCTCCCCGACGGTGCGGGCGCAGGGATCTCACCCTCACTTTCATTACGCCACGGGGTTTTGCTTGCACCCTCTGACTGGCGTGCATTAGACTCCTCGGTCCGTGTTTCAAGGCGGGTCGGGTGGGTTGCAGACATCGCTGCAGACCCCTGGCGCCTTTTACGTGGGGCCAAGCCACGCCCTGGGGGCACGACGCGCTTGGGGCACACTGAGGACAGTCCTCCCCGGTCGACAGTCGCACCGGGAGCAGGGGGCCACGGCCCGGGAAGCACCTTCGCCCCGAGCCTTTCCAAGCCGACCTAGAGCCGGTCGCGGTGCACTGTCTCAAATGCGGGACTCCCCAGCCTATGTGTCGCTCACACCCTCCAGCTGGCTGTTAACGAGGGTCTTTTGGCACAGAGAAGTACTCATATATAATAAGTGTTCATCCTGTTTTTGATTTTGATGGTCGAGATCGGAAGCTAATTTTGATTGATTTTTTCGAACGGTCAAACTAGGCAGCGCTGATCAAATATGAATCAATATTCTGTTACTGTAATGCCTATTTCTCTCTTCAAATGTTTTCAGAAACATATTTTAGTATGCTGATTAGTCGTAAAATGAGAACAGTTTGTGACCCGCCCGCCATGTTGAAAACAGTCAGGCCAAAACCAAGCACCGCCCAGCAGCCGGAGCACAGAAAATCCTGAGTAAAATTGAAGTACCTAATTATTACACACAAAGTATATGTTTGTATAAATGATAAGGGAAAATTCTTAGCATGACCGAACCAAAGCAACAACAGAGAGACCAAGCATTCCCCCATCGCCTTTTTTATAGTGCTGAAGTGTTAAATCAGCTGATACAAATAAGCAGTGAAAAGAGTGTCAGCGATGTGAAAACAAAACTGAGAGCTTTGGAAAAAAAGAACAGACTTGACCCAAAGGCTACACCAGCTCAACAACCCTCTACTCTTTACATGTCTTTCTGGTGGTTCTCTTCTTTCCTTCCTCTCTCCTTTTTCCTTTTTTTTTTTACCCACTAATCGAGTCATTCTGTGTTTTTCTCTGCAGCATTGTGTTGTATGCATTTCCAACTTGCATACTGGACATTATCCTTTTATGCATTTCCTCACTGACTTATTTAAAAAGGATGAGTGTCACAGTGTCGGCTCTCGGTGTGTAAGGATCTCACATCTTTGTTTGTTTGTGTGCGTGTCTCTGTCTTTACCCTCTTCTCTGCTCCCTTATCCATGATTCTTTTTTTCTCTCCACAGAAGTTGCAGAACTTGAAGCCAATCTCCCTAGTAAGTATGCTTTACACTTCCATACCCACTGACCCACTGAGTTCATTTCACTTTGCATTTCCCCCCCATGTTCACATCTAGGGATGTTAATAATTAACGGTTTAACCGTTAACTGACATTAAGCATCTTAACTGATTAACACTATCGGTTACAACGGTTAAAAAGAAATGTTAATAATTAATTAAAAAGCTGAGAAAAGCTCGGCACTTTAAGGAGAAAAGTCCACCTTAAGAGCCCACCTTAAGAGAGTCTGAGCCGGCGTTACAGATACAGGAAGTTGGCTACCGTCTACATCTCGCTTGAGCGGAGGAGTTGTAGCATCCTAGCATTTATTCACCGACAAACAAAGTGTGCACACACTGTCTGCTACACTTACGTTCCCAGCTATAACGCCACCGACAACACACACACGGTCTGACGGAAACACGCTGAAGTTACGCCGTGCTGACAGAGCGCATGTGTGTGACTACGGGGAGCATCAAGCTACCAGCAGAGCTACAGATGCTAACGTAGAAAAAAAATCTCGTCTGTTAACGGTTAATAATCAGTTAACGAGGGTCGGTTATCGGTTAAGAACATTTTTCAAAATTGGCATCCCTATTCCACATCGTTTGTTCAGTCCCACATCTTCTCCTAGTCAATACATCTGAAAGTGTGCCAACTTGAACTGAATAACTGACTTAAAGGAATATTTCACACACAAAATAACCATTTGTATATATCAATTTCTCACCGCGTTACCTCAAAAACCTTCCTCTCATGCCTCCACGGCGAACGGAGAATCTGAAATTGAACTAAATCCTTGATGAACTGAAGTAAATGGGGTCCATTATTCAAGCGTTGTCTTCCGACAACACGTTACCTTGCCAGATTTCAGAACGAGATTTCTCCTTGAGCGAGACTCCTTCCATAATGTCAGACATAATCAGAGCCTCTCATGGCAAAAAAAAAACAACGTAAATGACGGTGCCAGCTTGCCCCAATAGGATTACATTGCAACATGTGAGCAGCTGCCGTCTGCAGCGCTCTCCCTCAATACTGGACAAAGTTCAGAAATTGTTGACCCTGTTAGTCAGTTAGACTCAAAAACATGGGAAAATAGGATCCAGGTGGAAAAATGCCAAATTTAGCCTTTAAAGTATAAACAGTTGGACGGGTTCATGCTTGTTATTCTTCTGGCTATGGGATTTATTTGTTCAAACTGACTGTAATCCCAAATCCGATTTAGTTCTGACTTTTATTTGAGAATTTAAATTACAATATATCAGCTCTTCATTACTCCGTTATCTTGGTTATTGTTATGCATGAGTGCTGAATTAATTAGGATTGCTTTGGCTGAACTCAGCATGCCTGTTGTTGTTTGTGGTCTGATGAGTTCGCCCTCGCAGCTCAGCATCATGAAAGCAAGTAAACAGTGTATCTAGCACACGACGTTGACGGGGAAAGTAAGAAAGCGGACTGGTTTACTGGTTCACACATCTTCTAGATAAGACACATGATCATTCAGCTGTGTTAATCGACACAATATGAGTGAAATAGATAATGAGATAATGTTAGTTGCTAGGGGGTTGCACGATGCATGCATCTTCTCAACAGTCTGTGTGTTTGCTGCACACTGGAAGCTGACATGCACTCGCCTGTGTATAAGATGTACCTCCGATTCTCTGGATGAGGGGGGTGCAACGTCAAAGAAGTCATCCAGCTCTAATTACTTTTATGCTCATCCGATCCATGCTTCATCATTTCCAGCAACAATGATGAAATATGGTCTCGTGGAAAGTATTGATTTTTCATCGGGCTTCAACACTTGCTCTGTGTCGTTGATCTGGACTTGCCGCATGACTGATGGATTTTCACCGTTATGGGCAGACAGGAACTTGGGGAAAAAAGGATGAGGGGATCTGTTCATATGAGCAGTGGTGTTGTCAAAACCCCGCGAAGGACATAATGGGCCTCCTATGAACAGATTTGTTCTTTAATTGCACGAACAAGCAATTTGAGAGAATTCTCTTTGGTGTGAACAAAATTTATGAGGGTTACAGACCTGTCATATGAGTCGGATTAGTAATTGTTTTTCCACTGTGGGGAAAAGCACAATATACATGATGATGATGCCTCAATCTGAATAGATTTGTAGTTTAAGCATAGAGACAGAGTGCAATTCAAGGGGACCTATTATGCTTATTTTCAGGTGCATACTTGAGGTTTTTAAACTATCATTTATTTAGATAAAAATTGGTCTACATTCACAATGATTTGCAACAAAGACAATCACAGTCTATAATACAGAACATAAACAAACAATACTAAAGTTAGATTAAGGCAGCACATCTGCAAAAGTGATTTCCTTGTCCTTAATTTTTTTTCATACTTTATTTTTTCCCTTTTTTCAAGGTTGTTTTCATATATGCAATTTACAGTTCGGAATTACAATAGTTTATAAAAGCTTAGAGACGAACACAATATACTAGGGAAAACAACTTCAGCATTCAAAATTGAAATAAGATTAAGAAAAGAAAATAATAATAATATAAAAGAATAGAATGATAAAAAAATAATAAAAATAAATACATAATAATAATAATAAAAAAAATAGAATAATAAAATAAATAAATAATAATAATAATAATATTAATACAAAGAAAAGAAAGTAATAATAATAAATTAAATAAACAAATAAGTTAATAGAGAGCAAAAAGAAGAAGAAGGGGGGTGAGGGGAGCGCAGAGATATAGCAATGTCATTTACACGGGCACGCACAAGCGTCTGCCTCCACATTTCAGGTCACCCCAAGCATGTGTATATGTGCATGCGTGCTAACTCATGTAGCTATAGTTTTCCTTCTGTTAGACTCCATCTCTTCTCAAAAATTTCTCAAAAGATTTCCTTGTCCTTTTAAAGAGAAACGTGTGTCTCTATAATCCCTTATAATATAATGTAGAATGTTATTTGATATGTCTGATGACTGTTGGGGGTGTGTGATACCCAACACATTTCAGGCCAAGTTGACATAAGTGATCCGTGAGCTCGGCAGTGAAAGTTTGTAAAAGACAAATTAACTTTCAGATGTGATAAAATGATCCATAAGCTTTTTGTAGAGTGCTCTATTTTACATGAAGTAGATTATCTGCTCTGCCTGACTAAAACACAGTTGAACTGTTGCATTTGATTCAGTGTTTCCTTTACATTCATCGCTGTCATTACCACTAAATATGTGTCATCAAGAGCCTTCTAGAGTCTGGTTTTACACATAACAAACAAGGAAGGGTTAATCAGTGAAAAGAGCTGTTGTGTTACACATCCTCTGTCCTGAGTGCAGTACATGTCCTTGACCACCAGGGGGGAATGTGGTGCCACAGGGGGAGTCCCAGGGCATAAATCCTGCAGTCTGTGTGGACAGTATGAACATACTGTGACTGAGGAAGGATTTAATAAAAATGCAATACATTATTGATGTTAATACTATTATTTGGCACAAAGGCAAGTAATGAAAACTAATGGTAGACCTTCATACCGCTGCTTCAGGCTTTAACCTTTGACTTTAATAACTAATAACCTTCCCCTTTCCATTTGTTCTTGTTCAGGTACATGCAAAGCCAGTTTCCCAGATGAGGACAAGCTGCATCATTTTCAGCTGGCAGTGTCTCCTGGTAAGAGAAAACGCATTGGACTGTCCCCTGCTTGTTAATTGGATGCAGCAGTGTTGTTGCTCATTATTTTTGGTCGGTTTTGGATTTAATGTTGTTTTAGAATTGAAGACATTTAAAATCCGACTTTGTCAAATATCTCAAATAAAAAGGTGAGCACCCATCAGATTTGCTGGTATAGTGTAAGAGATTAAAATGGGTAAACATGTGGTTCAGAAATCTACTTGCCCAAAGTACATTTTTTACTTTCCCCTATACAAATTGTTTTATTAATTGTGATTATCAAATAACAAAAAACATTTCATGTTTAATCTTTATTTAAGTAAATAAAACTGGATTTCCACCCACATCCTCTAATGCTACCCAATTAAACACCTGCTTCTAGGGTAATTGAAATGCTCTGTTACGCTTCAGCTCATAATCTTTCTTTTTCCTGCCGCCATGTACGGTAAGCACTTGTGCGGCTCTCAACAGAGATGAGAAAGAAGCTTAGATGGCTCACTCATGAGATACTTCCATCATCAGCAGTGAGTGTGTTAGATTAACTAGCCTGATGTGGCATTTAACTTGCTCCGGGGCAAGCGGGCGATCCCTATTGATGTTACCTGCAAACAGGTCAAGAAACCCACCTTAAAATTGGGTGATAAGACACCCAAAATTATTTCAAGTGAGTTATGAAACCTAGCGGGGACCTTAAACCAGAACATTGAAATGAAACTATACTGCTACATGTAGATTTTACAACGATATTAAAGGTCCCATATCATTCTTATTTTCAAGTTCATGCTTGTATTTTGTGTTTCTACTAGAACATGTTTACATGCTGTAATGTTCAAAAAACACATTATTTTCTTCGTACTGTCTGCCTGAATATACCTGTATTCACCCTCTGTCTGAAACGCTCCGTTTTAGCACATTTCAACGGAATTGCAATGGAATTGCGTTGCTAGGCAACAGCTTGGGTCCATATTTACTTCCTGTCAGCTGATGTCATTCACATACACTGCAACAGGAAATAAACTGGGACACATTTAGAATTTGTTTATGTTTAAAACCGTGTAATGGTCTAAATATTGTATATTTGTGACATCACAAATGGACAGAAATCCTAACGGTTTGTTTCAAACGCACAGTTCCTGAATACGTGCTGTGTGTATTTCTCCGTATATTGAGCGTTTTGATAGTTATCAGTATTTATATAGCACTTAAACCTGCTTCATAATGTAAAAGACCTGAAAATCTCACTTTTTCTTGGGCCCTTTAAGGCTAGACATCAGAGGTAAACAAATGTGTGTTTAAAGCTAGACAAATAGGCTTTCAGTTCATCATACTAATGTCATGTTATAATTTACAAATATACTAATGGGTCTGCCCCCTAAAAATCAATGATTCAAGTCCTCAATCGAGACTTAACAGATCACTCATTGTACACAGAGCAATGCATGGTAGGCTGTAAACTTTACAAACCGAGTCTCGTTTCAAAATGACCTGACCACAAACTAACTGTGATGGAAGTAGAGAAGGGTAATGTAAACAGAGGGCAGGGTGAGCTCAGCTGTCAATGAAGCTACAACCTCCTCTGCTGCCGTCCTGTGTGATTGACTCTTCAGCTGACAGCAGCGTTACAAGAGAGACGCTCCGTAGTGTGCTAGGATTTCATAACTCAACTATGACCACTATGACACTTTTACTTTCTCTGACTGATGTTTGCACATCACAGGTGATGAACAAAGGCATAAAAATATCAGCCTTAACAGGTAAAACATGAGACTAACATAGGCAGATACAGGGGTTCAGTGTGGAGCAGGTGAACTGAACTGACACTAACTTGTCAGGGGAGTGAATGATATATTTCTCATATCTGTAGGTAAGATGTATTGAAGAAAAGACATCAGTAATAATGGTGTGAATGTTTATAAAACAAAAAATATTCATAGTAGGGCTGTAAATCGATTAAAATATTGAAGCGTGATTAGTCGCACGATTGTCCATAATTGATTAATTGTTCATGAATCGCACATTTTTTATCTGTTCAAAATGTACCTTAAAGGGAGATTTGTTAAGTATTTAATATTTATCAACATGGGAGTGGGCAAATATGCTTACTTTATGCAAATGTATGTATATATTTCTACTGGAAAAAAAACAAAATAATGACAGATATTGTCCAGAAACCCTCACAGGTACTGCATTTAGCATAAAAAAAAATATGCTCAAATCATAACTTGGCAATCTACAGCCCAACAGGCAACAACAGCTGTCAGTGTGTCAGTGTGCTGACTTGACTATGACTTGCCCCCAAACTGCATGTGATTATCATAAAGTGGGCATGTCTGTAAAGGGGAGACTCGTGGGTACCCATAGAACCCATTTACATTCACATATCTGGAGGTCAAAGGCCAAGGGACCCCTTTGAAAATGGCCATGACAGTTTTTTTCCTCTACAAAATTTTGTGAAATTTTAGAGCGTTATTTAACCTCCTTCGTGACAAGCTAGTTTGACATGGTTGGTACCGATGGATTCCTTAGGTTTTCTAGTTTCATATGATGATATGATATATCTTCACTCTAGCTTTTGGCCTTTGTTTTATAGAGACAGTGATAGATATGAAAGAGGGAGAGAGAGGGGGAAAGAGATGGGATGACATGCAGCAAAAGGCCGTGGGTCGGATTTGAACCATAGACCTCTGCGTCAAGGACTCAGCCTTGGTACATGGGGTGCCTGTTCTACCAGGTGAGCTACCAGGGTGCCCCCAAATTGTCATCTTAATGTGACACCGTTCCCTGAAATCATGCTAAAATCACATATCTGTTATCATAAAAATCCTGTGGTTGATTTGTTTGCTTTCACACCACAAACAAACCGCACCAGAGTCTGCTAGGAAGCGAAACCGAGACCTGCCGTTTCGAGCGCTCTTGGTTCTGTTGTTTGATCCACGCCCGGGTTCCGATTGACAGCTTTCACACGAGCCCAAACGAACCTTACTAACTCCAGGTGGGTCATGCAGCCATATTCACTGCTTTCTCATTTTGTACTTCAGGACAATAGGCAGGGTTTGAGTGTGCAGACTGTGGGGGGGAATATGTAGTGTATGATGGAGTGGGAGACTGCAAATTTTAGCAAGTCAATGTGTGTCTTACAGTATTCCCTTGAAATGGCAATCCAGCCTTCTCTGTTATTTCAACATTACCACGGCACTGTCATTATTCCCCGCGTCCAATGTGCTTGCTCAGCCGTGTTCCAAGCTAAATTGCCTCATCTGTCGAATAGTGTACATACCGACACTACACACTGGTGTGGGATTACCCAAGTCTCTGGAGGCTCTCTTACCTCTCACTTCCTGCTCTGTCATACGCACCCTTTCTCTCTGTCCTTAAGCCTCAATGTCACCTTTTCATTTCAAGAGAAGACGAGCCAGAAACCGAGAGAAACATGGCTTTGTGTTTGTGTATGTTCATGAGTAATAGAAAGAGAGGGAGAAAGAAAGAGACTGGTAATTGAGGATAGTGAATTATTGATTATTTTCAAACACAGTTTAGACCAGATTCAAATTCAGACATGTTAGGGAAAAGTGTGCAAAATTTGTTGCAGCAGTTTAAGAAGCTTGAGCCAAAGTCCTGCTGGTATTTTTTACTACTTTTACTAATGTTTATTGTAGGGCTGTCAACCGATTAAATAATCGCAACTAATCGCATGATTGTCCATAGGTAATCGCCATTAATTGCAAATTAATCGCACATTTTTTTATCTGTTCAAAATGTGCCTTAAAGGGAGATTTGTCAAGTATTTAATACTCTTATCAACATGGGAGTGGGCAGATATTCTTGCTTTATGCAAATGTGTGTATATATTTATTATTGGAAATCAATTAACAACACAAAACAATGACAAATATTGTCCAGAAACCCTCACAGGTACTGCATTTAGCATAAAACAATATGCTCAAATCATAACATGGCAAACTGCAGCCCAACAGGCAACAACAGCTGTCAGTGTGTCAGTGTGCTGACTTGACTATGACTTGCCCCCAAACTGCATGTGATTATCATAAAGTGGACATGTCTGTAAAGGGGAGACTCGTGGGTACCCATAGAACCCATTTACATTCACTGATCTGGAGGTCAGAGGTCAAGGGACCCCTTTTAAAATGGCCATGCCAGTTTTTCCTCGCCAAAATTTAGCGTAGGTTTTGAGCAATATTTAGCCTCCTTCGCAACAAGCTAGCATAACATCGTTGGTACCAATGGATTCATTAGGTTTTCTAGTTTCATATAATACCAGTATCTTCAAACTTCAAAATGAGCCTGCTACAACCTAAAAATTGCAAGTTGCGTTAAAGAGGTTAGTGGCGTTAAAACAAATTTGCGTTAACTTTGGCGGCCCCAGTTTATTGCAATTGTAGATGCTAATCTTACAACATGTTATAGGTGGTTTAAGTACCAGAAAGTGTTAATTTTTAAGAGAGACCTGGTTAACTTCATTTTGTCATTAGTCTTTTTATCATGTTTCTTAATTAGTCTTTTGAATAACCAGTACAATATGTGATTATGAAAACATCTTATAGTTGCAGCTCTAATGTTCCGTACTGAAAGTTTGCTCTATATGCTTTCGTCTGATTCTTATTATTTGTTCAGATGGTTCAGTTAGTTCATTATTCTGAATTACAATTTTCTACATTTTAAATTGGAATTTATTTTGGCCTAATTTGTTTTTCTCAAGATGGTATTAAACGCTGCCTTTGAGTCTTTGTTCTGTACGTTTGTTATACTGTAAGAGAGTTGATGGAAGTTTCACTGCATCAATTTTTGCCAACTAAGATGTTATATGTTGATGTTTTAGTAAGTGGTGAATTCATTTAAAGTTTTCATTCTGTTCTAGTCCCTGTGAGTAAGTGCAAGTAAGCGCGTGTGTATTTGTGCGTCTGTGATTCATTTGTCTCCCTGCCACCCGACCACACTGCAACGCTGGCTTAGTTTTCACAAAGGTCTTTGTAAGCAAAATCTGCAGAGAAAAGCAAAAGATCAGCAATTAGAGACGAGGTTTGGTGTCATGTTCTTTAAGAGGAGTTGATAAGGAGATTGAGTTCTCAGAGAAAGACTAGCTCAATTATTCAGAACCTCTGTCTCTTCTGACGTACCCCCCCCCCCGACACACATCCATCCGCCCTTTTCCCTTCCTTTCACTTGCTCTTTTCTCTTTTATTGTTTCTGTTTCTCCCCTTGTTTAATCTCTCTCTTTTTTTGTCCTCTTCCTGTTGCCTGCTCTCTCCGTTTTCCCTTTCCCCTTATTTTTATACGACAGCCAGGGGACCGTGCTTCCCTGGAGTCAAACCAAATACAGTCCATCAGCAAAATCCAGTGCAGTCCCCAGTACTAATGCACATATCAATAAGCATTTAAACAATAAATGCTGCCATAGAAGCCTTTGTGTGACTTGTGAGAGGGAATGTCTGTGAACATATTTTTCTGTGGACCAGTGTCCTCCTTTTTCCCCCCTCTCTACCAGCTGGTAGTAAAGAAAAAAAGAGAATGAATTTCTAGAAAAACACTAATCAGGTAGCTACGTTTCCTGACATCTTGTTTCAGGAGAAAAATAAAAGTAGTGGAATTAATGAAAACATGCCACATCAAGTTGCGGTTGTGTCTCTCTGGAAGACGTAAGAATCGAGATGCTAATTAGCAGGTACTGATTAGTACTGTGCTGTCAAATTTCCTGTCAGAATTGCAGTTTATTAGTTCGACATTATACACACAGAAGCTTCACTGAAGGGAAGTGGTCAGGAAAATATGAAATGCAAAGGGGAACTTGCCTCAGGATGTAGGTTGTCCAATATCTCTCACATCCAAACCAATGTAAGGTAAAAATCATCTCGACTTGTTGTGTGGAGAATTTATAGCTCGAGGCTTACGTAAGGGCTTCCTTCCTGTCCTGTCCTTTTTTCTTTTGTTTTCTTCTACATTTCGTATGGGAACGGCGGTGTGTTCTCTAGATCAGGGCTATTCGATTACAAATTCAATTGCGCCAGATTTTAAAACCAGGAAATATATATGGGCCAGACATTTTCAGTGGCCTTATTTAATACCTTTTTCCTTTTTTTTTTTTTTGCTGTCGATAATGACAAATGTTAAGCAAATGTATATGAATGTAGTAAAAAAACGAGATGTTTTCACAGCAATATAAACTAGATAATAGACAGGGAATTATGACATGTTTAATGTCCTAAAAAAACCCAGTATGCAAACGTTAATAAAGGAGTGGATAATGAAGTAGGCCTACATGAGCTGATGAGAGAGGCCGCGGTGGCAACTAAGCCCGTTGCTGTAAATGTAATAAAACTTTGCAAGTGTAAAGCCAAGATACGTTATTACACCTGTTCAACAAGCATAAACACGATGAAGCGGTTAAACATGAAGGAAAGCAACGTTTCAATCTGCTCTGTCCGCTGTCTCTCATCCACCGCTGCTGTTTACACAAGCAGAGCGCGTTAGCTCGGTGGCTAACAGCTAACTGTAAACACGTGTAAGTTATTTAGTTGAGTTGTGAATGACTTTAGTTCCCTCTAGTAAGACGTGTTTCAGTGAATGTGTCCGGGAAGTTTATTGTGAAGGAACTGAAGAAGTGAAGCGGTGACGCTCTGTTATTGACATGGCTGCAGACTACAGAGCCTCCGTGTTATTCATTTATTATCTTCATAAAGTATAGGAGCAGCGTAACCCTCGGCTACACAAGACTGAAACTAAAGCTGGCAGTAGGCTGTGTAGTCAGACTGTTTAGGTCAGTTTGTTGTGTATCTTACTAATAAACTGATCAGCTGGCTGAGACAAAATTATTGTTATAATATCGTATCGAGATCGTGAGCCCAATATTGTGTATCGTATCGTGAGCTGAGTGAATCGTCACACCCCTAGCTATTAGTGATGCACGGGTCAGGGTTGTTTAATAACCGCACCCACTAGGGATGCTAATTTTGAATGTTTTTTTTAAACTAATAGCCGACCCTCGTTAACCGATTATTGACCGTTAACCGATTAGATTAGTGCGTCGCATGCAGCGGTGCGCCAGCTGCAGTGTGTGTGCAAAACGGGCAACTGAGTCCCCAGTTTACCGTCAGGGAGAGTTACTACAACAGCCACGGTGCTGCGTGTATTGTCCAGGACACGTGCAGCCACTTTCCCAGTTAAAGTCTCCACCGCATCATTTAGTTTATCTGCGTGGTGGTCAGCTGTGTGTCTGCCCGGCGTAACGATAGCGAGTGTCAGACAGACCGTGGTGAGTGTGGGGTTGTCTGTGGGTGTTATAGCTGTGGACTTCACATCCGCTTCTGTCAAAAACACAACAAAATACACATGCCTGACTTTTTGGTAATTGAGAAAATGATGCTTAAACGTTTTGTGCTGAAAGTTTTACAGAGCAACAATAATATAAAACAACTCAAAATTCCAATTCATAGTGACAAAGATGTGTTCTAGTCATCTTGACACTGTCCACTTGTGGATACTCAAGGTCATTATGTCAACAACGCTCTTTCTTTTGCTTCAACGGAGGCATGGGGTGCAATATTCATCCAGGTGAGGAAGGCACCCTGTATTGTTTTTCATATTTTCAGTACCGAGCTGCTGAGAAACAATCTAACTCAAAGACCAAAGGAAACAAAACCAGATTGCTTGCCAAGATCTAATTGAAGCTAGGCGGGTGGCTGAGAGTAGATTATTTTACCTTGTTTTACTCCTTGTCATGTTTTTAATATTAAACTGTATATTACATCTAAATATTTGTTCAAAATGTATTTTTACCAACATGAATCAAACATTTATTTTGCTCAGTAAAAAAAACAAGCCAGTGAAATCAGTTCAGCTCAGACCAGTTGGAATGTGTCTTTTAGTTCCTCCGTTTAGTTTAGTTTCCTTTTCCCAAGCAACAGCTCTGTGCCGTGACCCCGTTGCACCAGACCCCTGTGTCTCTGAGGAATGGGGACAGCAGCAACACTCCGGGGTGAACACATTCTCAAATGTCATTGTTTGGATTATTAGACATACAACAGTGGAAGATGTGTACTTTATCTGCTTGATTTGCATACGGATAATAATTGATGTATTATTGTGCACGTTGTTATGTGTGTGAGCAAAACTCTTTTTTAGAGTGGCTATATTTTAAAGACAACAAGAGGTCATAGTGTGTGATGAAAAAAGTACATTTACAGTCAAAAAAGTATAGTATAGTACTTTTTTTTTTTCAACACACAATTTCCTCTATCGATACTTTGCACAAGAACCTTTTGCAGCAATCATATGTTACAGTCCTTTTAAATATGTTTGCTCAAAAGTTCAATCTTCTGAACAGCTATTCCACAGATTCTCTGTGTGTCTGGGCTTGGGTAGGACTACTCCTGTATTAGTTTAGATTTACAAACTCTTAAACTGCAGATATTTTGTGCTTTAGCTCGTCTCCCATCCTTCTCTAAAATGTAGGGACTCTTCCTTGTCGTTGGTCTATTTGTAAATGCACTATTTTGGAGCCGAGTCAATATCATTTGAATTTTGGCTGGCTAAATAGATGCTTGGCCTAAATAATGCATTGGATGGGGTAATTCCCCTACATACTATGGGAAACATACTGTGATATAGTATTGGTTTTGAGTTGAGTTCTAATGGCATACTGTAGCTTTTTTGCTCTCACCATGGTGCCAGACTGTGACAGTTTGGTCTGTACATTTAGGGCGCTTTCTAGGGATGCTTATTTTGAAAAAATTTCTGAACCGATACCCGACCCTCGTTAACCGATTATTAACCACTAACCGACAAGATTTGTGCCTAGCATGCAGCGGTGTACCAGCTGCAGGAGCACAACAGATATTGGTTGACGGGAGTCCCCAGTTCACCGTCCGGGAACGTTAACTTAGCAGCCACGGTGCTTCGTGCAGTGTCGCGGACATGCAGCCACTTTCCCAGTAAAAGTCTCCACCGCACATTTAGTTTAGTTTAGCAGGTTGTCAGCTGTGTGTCTGCCCAGCATAACTTTAGCGAGTGCCCAACAAACAATGTGTTTATTTGTGCTACGTTAGCAGCTCTAGCATTGCCGGAGGCTTCGTGCTCGCCGCCGCACACGTAGTCTTCATAATTTTAGCAAGTTTCCAACAGACCGTGTGTGTGTGTGTGTTGGCGGTGGGTGTGAGGTTGTTGGTGGCGATATAGCTGTCAACGTAGCCATAGCAGACAGTGTGTGTACAGTTTATTTGTCGGTGAATAAATGCTACGAAACTACAACTCCTCCGCTCCGCTCAAGCGAGCTGGAGCTGTTCTTTTAATACATCCATGGAGCCAACTTCCTGTATCCTGCAACTCCGGCTCCGCCTCTTAAGGTGGGCTGTTAAGGTGGACCAGCTTTTCTCCTTAAAGAGACGAGCCGCTCCTCTGAGCCGCTCAGCTTTTGAATTAATTATTAACATTTCTTTTAACCGTTTTAACCGATGGCATTAATCGGTTAAAGTTCTTAATGTCGGTTAACGGTTAAATGGTTAATTATTAACATCTCAGCGCTTTCACAAGCCAACATTTAGTTCGCTTTAATCGAGATCTGTTGCCGTTCGTTTGGGCGATGATGAATGCAGTAATCGAACTCTGGTGCGGACCAAAACAACAGGACTGCTTGGCGAGAGGTGTAAACCGAAATGCAGGCTGCCTGTGTGGGCATTTTGTTGAGATGTTGCAGTGGTAAACGACAGGTTAACATGAGCGGGAGAGTTCTGCAGAAGTCCGATGTTTGCTTGACTGGGCATGATCTGGGCAAAAGAGAACCTACAGAATATTATGCTAAATAAAGTCCGCAAAAACAGTGGCGCTTATGAATTCATGAATTGGAGGAGAAGGTATTTGTGCGCAATCGATCAGTGCCGAGTAAAAATGAAAAACAAAAAACTTTGACAGCATCGAAGTCTGTGATTCCTAGCATGGAAGCGGCAGCTCTCGAGATGAAAAAGATCAATTTGCCCCTCAGCAATTTTTTTTTTTTTTTTATTTGGTCCGCTTTGATTTGTGCGAGGTGGAACCAAAACCAGACTAAATAGAAAAACTAAACAAAAGGATCAATTTCACTTTTCTAGCCAAGCGGACTACGGCTTGTGAAATCACCCGTAAAGTATGCCTCTGGGGACCGCATTGTGGAAAAGACCTACATCTTTTTGTCCCCAGGGGGACAAGGACATATATCTCACCCAAGCCTATCTCCTGTGTCTGTTTCCAACTTCCACTCTACCTGAATATAAATAAGATATACAAGTAGACAAATCTGTGAAAAACAACAATAAATAGAGGAAAGGGTAACAAAGCTCCTAATAGGACCACTTTCTTATTTCAATGACTTTATATTTTCACTACCATGAAACCCCAAAATGCCCTTGTTAGTGTTTTTTTCAGAAAAGCTGTCTTCCTCTATTGTGCTCGCAATTATGAATGTGTCTGTCAGAAACCATAATTATCTGTCAACACCAATCATGCCCTGTACCTGTCACTCTGCTTCACTCTTTCTTCCTACAGGGGAAATCACAATTATGCTAATTAATCTGGGCACGATGGCTAATTTCTTCCTCACATGATTTGTCTTCTCTGCAGTTAGGGAGTCAAAACTGTTGATCCAGACAAAGGCTCCATTTACATTTTAAGTAAGGGTGCTTTCAGACTGCTTCGGGTCGCGGTTCGCTCTCAATTGAACTTTGGTGAGGTTTGTTTGTGGCGTGAAAGCAAATCAGAGTGTTGATTCTTTGATGTAGATATGTGATTTTAACATTTTAAATTGAAATGCTAAACTACTGATGGGAACTGAACTCGACAGTTCCCTTGTATAGATTATAGACGTACTTGGAGCTGTCCACTTGTGATCGGATCACCCAAGGCGCATGTTAACGCCAGGTTTGAACGGAGCCTGTGTAAGTGTGCACGTATGCCGGCCTTGTCTTTTGAAGTAAGGACCGATCGTTCCAGTGTACTGTAGACACTTCTGAATTATTTATGACCTACGACATGCCTCTGTTAGTCAGTAGATGCTCTCTGTCTTCTGCCTTTCTTTTCCTCTTTCAGTTTCTGCCTTTTGTTATTCTCTTTTGTCCCTCTTTCTCTCCATCCATCCCTCGGTTTTGACGTGTAGCTGTTTCTGTCTTTATCTCTCTTTACTACTTGACAGTTGTTCAAGCGGTATCTCTCTATTTCAGACAGTGTCTCTCTCCCGCTTGTCATTTAAGATACAGGGGAGACTGTTTGTGCAGTCTAATTAAATTGGACCTCTGTCTTTGTTGCGATGAATGGCATCCGGGTGAGGTTTAGATAGCCCTATTTTACAAAGGCCTTATCTCAAATTGCTCAGTGTTTGAGTACACAGACGGGGGGAAGAGAGAGAAGGAGAGAGAGGAGCTGCTCGCCTTTATGCCAATTTTCAATGTGTGTTAAAAGATTTCCTCTGAAACGCGGTTTTAAGTGTTATTGATACAGTGTCAGAGCAGTATTGAAATAACTGTAAATTTGTATCGCATTAAGGTGTAAATAACATTTTCGCCTCACCGTATATGTGAATGAGATGGTTTGAAATATTGAGCAGAAGTGTATTTTTAGTATGTGGTCCATGTACGACAGCTGAGCAGGGGATTTTTACCACCGTAGAGTGGTATCGGTGCCGTTGTATCGGAGCCGTTTTGCGAGTACGAGTACATGAGCACCGTATCGGACCCGATACCCGATACTGGTATCGGTATTGGTGCATCCCTAGTATTTTTAAACAAAATATGCAGAACTGGATACCGGCCGCTCAGTATACACGTTAGATTAACTTTTTTCTCTTCCTGCCACTGTGGCAGTTAAGTATTCTTTTTTGTCTGCCAATCAGACATTTTATCTGCCACCTTTGAAATCTCTGCGCTGAATGAAGGAATAACATTTTAGATCTGATGGCATTTAATGTTCGATATATGTAAATTCCAGTGATCAAATTACACTGTAGCTGTAGAACCCTATTTTTTGGGTGTGGGAAGGCACTTCACACAGTACAGTACTGTACTTTGTTATTGTCATCTATAGTGGTTATTTGTTTAAATATTTGCTTTGTTTTAATTCTATATTATAAGCTGCTTATAGCTAGTGTTAGAAAGTTAACCAGATTGTAATTCTCTCTCTAAAATGTATTTTATATTGCTGTGAAAAAATCCCCTTCAAACAACTGGATTTATTCAAGTTTCTCTCCAAAAACATAATTTTACGAGGTTACATTTGAACACATCATGATAATGTTGTAATTTACCTTTGTCCAATAGTCATTTTTACTGAGCAGAGCTTGAACAGACTTGAACACCTCATAATGTAACTCAATGGCACCTCCGTTTACGTTTCTAGCTCTGTTATCTAGCCAAGCAGGACTGTGCTGCCCACCGGCTGCTAACAGGTAATGTTATTAGCTCTCCTCCTGATGGTTTCAACACTGATTTGTTGTTCTCAGTCTAGCATTATCAGGGAAAAAATATGGTACATCCCCTCAGGTTTAGTAGAGCCATGCTTTTGAGCGCTTTTTTTTCTTTCAGTATTACATGCCAAGGAATCTAATAACTAGGAACTGGTTCTCTATTCCCATCCCCAGTGTTTTCCCTGCGTGCCAAAGCGGCAGATGGCCTGACAATTTCAATCGCCACTGCCAACAATTTACCCGCATTTGGCTGGTGACGGGTGATAATTTCAGACCCTGGTTAGATCTTTACATGTCTTATCACGAAGTGCTTTATTTTCCTTTCCTCTCAATCTCTCTCTCTTTCTCGAGTTCAATCAGAAGTTGCCAAGAGAATCAGTCCACCTGTGTGAACTCGAACAGGCATAGGCAGTTATTTCTTTCTGTCCAAATCGGACTCTCTTCTGCAACTTCTCCTCGGATCCCTGAAAGTGCTGTAGCCGTTTTATGCCTGTCCTTTTCTGACCATGTGGCCCCATAAGTTCACAGCAGAAATGTAAATGTTATCCAGCTATTGATCATGTGTCCTGAACGAGCCTTTAATTGGCTTTAAAGGCTACATGTGGGGAGAGATGGGGAGAGACTATAAATACATTATGCAAATATAACCCAATCTGCTTTTATCCGTCCACACAACATTCACAACACTTCCAAATGAGGTGGGGGGATGGGGCCACACGCCACACGGGGTACACACCACACCACGGTCACTTAGGAGACAGGAAGTGTATACCATTTCATACCATAGAGTACTACAGGATTTTAACGTTTTGTTCTACGACATAAAATACATTTATAAATACTCCACTTGTGAATTTTAAGCCTTTATGTGTCTTTAAAAAAGCGGTTGCTAACAAGTGGCTAAATGAGACTTCTAAACATCATCACGCCGACACCAGTGCCTTCACAGCCTCGTTGTGTATATTCGTGCTCATGCGACAGTGGTGTACTTCGTCTATAGCCTAATGTTAACTTTTTACTTCTGGCGATTGCGAAGTGAAGATTACACTCTAAGAAAATATCTGTAGAAAAACAGACAATGTCCTGGCAGAAAATTACCAGGACATTTTTCCGTTAGGTTTACGGACATTTTCTTCAACCTTAAAATGGAAATTTCTGTTGATTTACAGGATGTCACGGACACTTCTGTTCATCCTAAAACAGAAAATTTACAGTATATCCTCCGGTACCTAGCCAAATAGCAGGCCCAACCTTTACATTCTGGAGGGAAAACAGACACTAACGCTGGCATTTATACGTTACTTATCGGTCTTTGTTGACCGCCTGAGGCTTAAAAACTGGGGCTAACTCTAGCTGACGTCCACTGAAGTCTAAAATATAAGCATTGATAAAACGTAAATTACAATACCAAACTTGCGTTAGTCTCAAAATGAGTCAGCAAAATATTCCTGGCATATCTGGTAACGTTAATGGTCGACAACAGCTGAACTAAACAACAAAACAAATACGGGAACAACTCCTATGAAAAATCAATACAGAAAATTCCTTCATATTAACACGGTACATTGGGCCCGTATTTTTACGGACTTTTCTTGGAGTGTATCGTACTGAACAAAACGTATAAGTATCATAAACTTGTGTTTGCCACAGAGTTTATTTTCTGCAATAATCCAAAACCCAGTGGAAAAATCCCATTTGCTTTTTGTCGAGGGAACCCAGGGCGATTCTAACTTCTTGGTTGGCCTACAAAAATACGTCATCCCTGGAGCACTCTATTGGTAGAGCTTGTAATGTATCACCTTTGTTATAGAACATGTCTGGAGAGACTGCTTGCATTGATTGATTGGACAGTTTACAAAGGTAGATAGATCTATAAACTGGTCGAACAGATGTTGCCGCAATTGACCTACAATTGTCTGCACTCAATGAGTGTGGCGTAGTAGGTGTGTGTGCGTGTGTGTGTGTGTGTGTGTGTGTGTGTACTGTAGTCTGCCACTGCGAGATGGAAAGGCAGGATTAAGCCAGTGTAATGTTTGACCTACAGAATGTGTTCAGACTAAAAGGTCAGACATTATGCCTTTACTCCCCTGAGATAACTTCCTAGGTTGAGATTCATTTCTTCCACGGTCCTCTCGTTTACTCTCCTGTCACAGACTCATTGATCTAGGCTGAGGTGGTTGATCTCCGCTGACTTCTGTCACTTTGAGTTCAGACACAACCTCCTTCATTTCAGTGAGACCGATGCGTTGGAATGGGAGGTAGTGCTGGACGGTATGATCAAAAATTTGTATCACAGTATTTTTTAAGATTCTGGCAGTTTCACCGTATGTCACGGTATTTTTATGCCTCCAGGCCGGTGATAGCCGTGGCTGGAGGCTTTATGTCTTTGGGTTGTCTGTACGACCCATTATTGTGAACACAACGCCTGGAGGGAATTTCTAAAAATTTGGACTCAAGGATGAACTGATTGGATTTTGGTGGTTAAAGGTCACTGTGACCTCACGTCCATCCTTTTCTCGTGACCGCGATATCTCAAGAACATCTTGGGGGAAATTCTTCAAATTTGGCACAAACCTCAAACTTGGACTCAAGGATGAGCTGATCCAATTTTGGTGGTCAAAAGTCAAAAGTCTTTTGACCTCTGACCTCCAGATATGTGAATGAAAATGCAATCTATGGGTACCCGCGAGCATCCCCTTTACAGACATGCCTACTTTTTGATAATCACATGCAGTTTGGGGCAAGTCATAGTCAAGTCAGCACACTGACACACTGACAGCTGTTGTTGCCTGTTGGGCTGCAGTTTGCCATGTTATGATTTGAGCATATTGTTTTATGCTGAATGCAGTACCTGTGAGGGTTTCTGGACAATATTTGTCATTGTTTTGTGTTGTTAATTGATTTCCAATAATAAATATATACATACATCTGCATAAATCAAGCATATTGGCCCACTCCCATGTTGATAAGAGTATTAAATACTTGACAAATCTCCTTTTACGATACTTTGAACTGATAAAAAATGTGTTAATTCGCAATTAATTGCAATTAACTATGCACAATCATGTGATTAATTGCGATTCAATATTTTAACCTATTGACAGCCTAACTGTTCTAGTTCAAGTGAAAATCTACTCATCTGTCGACAAACCTGCAATATTTTGTTCAAATAGTGTGTTGTTAGGTTTAGGTCTTTGTGTTAAAGTTTTTGATCACCTCTGATCACTTGTTTTTTTATGTTAATAATTAACAAATTAACCGTTAACTGACATTAATCATTTTAAGCGATTAACGCTATCGGTTTAAAACGGTTAAAAGAAATGTTAATAATTCATTGAAAAGCTGAGAAAAACTCGTCACTTTAAGGAGAAAAGCTGGTCAACCTTAAGAGAGTCTGAGCCGGCGTTACAGATACAGGAATTTGGCTCCCGTCTACAGCTCGCTTAAGCAGAGGAGTTGTAGCCTCGTAGCATTTATACACCTACAAATAAACTGTACACACACTGTCTACTACACCTATGTTCACAGCTATAACGCCACCGACAACACCCACACGGTCTGTCGGAACCTCGCTGAAGTTACGCCGCGCTGACAGAGCGTATGTGTGTGACTACGGGGAGCACGAAGCTACCAGCAGAGCTAGAGCTGCTAACGTAGCACAAACACACACAGTGTTTGTTGGCCAATCGCTATCATTAATCCGGACAGACAGATTGTTGTTACGCCGGGCAGACACACGGCTGACAACCTGCTGAACTAAACTAAATATGCGGTGGAGACTTTTACTGGGAAAGTGGCTGCATGTTCGCGACACTACACGCAGCATCGTAGCTGCTACAGTAACTCTGTAGCAGCCACGCACGGGTGAACTGGGGATTCAGTTATCTGTTGTGCTCACACACTGCAGCTGGCACACCGCTGCATGCGAGGCAAAAATCTTTTCGGTAAACGGTTAATAATTGGTTAACGAGGGTCGGTTATTGGTTAAGACATTTTTTCAAAATTAGCATCCCTACTTGTTTTGTTTCCAGAAAGTGTCGACGACATATTTCTAAACCCTGACCAGCTGTGTGATGGTTGAAGGTTCGTCATGAAACACATATTATAATGTAATGTGTATACACTATTGAAAACCCTTGTCCTCTGTGTTTTTTCCTCCATCTTTTTCCAGATGAAGGTTACTACCAAAGTGGAAGGTTTCAGTTTGAAATAGACGTCCCCGAAGCCTATAACATGGTGGTGAGTGGTCCAGTTTTTTGTCCTTGTCTTGGGTCTCAAAAGTCCATTTGTGTGTCTGCTTATGTGTTTGTGTTCATGCCTGGCTGCCTGTTTATTTGCGTTGTCAGCATTAGTCAGAAACTTCCTGTTTTGGCCCTGTTAAAATAACAACCCTTCCAGATTTGCTGTCGGGATTCTGTTCTGTTCTGTGTTGTTTTGTGCATGAAGCAGTCTCTAGACCAGGGGTCTGCAACCTGCGGCTCTGGAGCCACATGCAGCTCTTTAGCCCCTCTCCAGTGGCTCCCTGTGAATTTTTAAAAATGGAAATGAATATCTGTTTTTTGTTTACATTTTCCTTTTTATTTATCATTGTTGTAGGTCTATGGTACGACGGTACGACAGAGTATTAGGGCCACATTGAGGAAAAAAAATCAATCTGAGATTTAGAGAATAAAGTCATAATATTATGAGAATAAAGTCATAATATTATAAAGTCGTAATTTTACGTGTTGTTTTCTTTTTTTTCTCATAAAGTTGTGATGTTAACTCTTGTAATATTACGACTTTTTTTCTCGTAAAGTTATGACTTTATTCTCGTAATATTACAACTTTTTTTCTCGTAAAGTTATGACTTTATTCTCGTAATATTACGACTTTTCTTTCTCGTAAAGTTATGACTTTATTCTCGTAATATTATGACTTTGTTCTCTTAGTATTACAACTTTTTTTCTTGTAAAGTTATGACTTTATTCTTGTAACATTACGACTTTTTTCTCGTAAAGTTATTACTTTATTCTCGTAATATTATGACTTTATTCTGGAAATCTCAGATTTGTTTTCCCTCAATGTGGCCCTAATACTCCGTATTACATTTGCTCTTTGGCCCTCACTGCATTAGACTTATATACTTTATACTTAGACTAATAGCTGTGTTACCTTCATCACAATGCTCAAATGTTTTGCAGCTCCAGACAGATTTTGTTGGTTTTTTTTTGCCTAAAATGTCTCTTTTGATAGTAAAGGTTACAGACCCCTGTTCTAGGACAATCTAGGCTTCAATATTGCATTTCCTTTTATTAGAATTCATCTAGGAATATCAAGGTGCTGTGCTTGAAACTGGAAATAGATTTTTTTTATTCTCTGGGTGGAAGGTCTGCAGTATACAGCATCATTTTTTTTTCACCTTGCCTTAATGAACGGTTACTCAGCTTACCTCTGTCTTTATTTGTTCTTCCATTCATTCTTACTACAGAGGCTTTATCTCACGATGCCAGTGTGTGCTTGAGCGTGTGTGTGAATCTGTGTCTCCATGTATCCCTGCCTTGTATCTTCATCTTTTGTCTGAGTCTTTTTCTCACACATACACACACACACACACACACACACACACACACACACTGTTTCCTCTACATGCAGCCATCTGTGACGGTTTTATGATGCCTGCCACAGAATTATAAATAACAAACATTCAATCATGAAAGGTTAATTTATTCATAAAGATTATTACTCCTATATGACAGATATTGGGGAGGAGCAGTGTGTCTAGACGGCCAGAAGCGTTCCTCATCAGTATATTACCTGTAATAGAGTCACGTTAAATCCATAATGGGGTTAAATTGCACAACAACAGTTCAAGAGGAATTATACCTGTGTATGCTTCTAGTAATTTTTGAGAGTAATTATTACAGCAGGTGAGTCTTAAAGCAGCAGTAGACAGTATATTTTTGGCGTCATTGGGCAAAAAGTCCATAATAACTTTTCAGCATATTGTAATTCAAGTGTTCTGAGAGAAAACTAGACTTCTGTTCCTCCTCATGGCTCTAAACCGTGCACTACAAGATGATTCTGAAAACATTTGATGAGAGAAATAGGGATTAATGTAACATAATATTGATTCATATTTGATCAGCGCTGCCTAGTTTGACCGTTTGGTCGGAGTACGTGAGTGATTGACAGCCGGCTCTCATAGACGGCAAATGGACAGCAGACCTCAGATCAGCTCTTACTGTTGGTTTTCCTCCGGTATGTGAAATCTTGCAGATTCCGTTAGGAGCACCGGAGGACACAGAGGGACCTGATTTTTTTTCAGGTTACCTGTTTCATGTACTACTGTCAGGATATAGCGGGCGGTATACCGGTTTCATCCTCGTCACCGGTGTCAAGTTTGGCCACGACATGGATTTTGCAATACCGTCATTTCCGTGATAAACACGCACGCATTTTGATTTTGGCACGCACGCACACATTTTGGTTTTAGCACACACACACAAGGGAGATACAACACCTGATGAACTACGTCACACCCACACAGGTTGTCTATGGTTTATACAGGCTACCGTCGTTCCGAACCTTTTGCTTTTCCTTTCGCTGCCCATGTTAATGGGTTAGAGCAGCCACGCAGTTGCGGGTGAGCAGCGCGGCTGTAACTGCTGAACTGCTGCGACTCGTACGTGTGCGGCGTCCACACAGACGGCATTGCTGCTGCGGAGCTACCACTGCAAGCCCTCAACAGATCATTTTCACAAAAAAGTAGGCGACAAGCGGGAAATCTCTAGATCAGTCGCCTGCAGCCGAGCCGCGCTGCTCACGGTCCATGTGTCTTCTGTACAGTACGCTACGCTGTATATTTTCAAACTCTCCCTTCATGTGGGATGTAAAAGGTTATAGGTCAAGTCAAATCAAGTCAAGTGTATTTTATTTGAATAGCACAATATCACAAATCACAGATTTGCCTCGGGGGGCTTTACAATCTGTACAGGATACGACGCCCGCTGTACTTTACAGTACGACCCTCTACTCTACTGTAAAGCCTTCGGTGTCTTCAAAGATGTAAATTCTTTTAAATGGAATGTAATTCCCAGTTTGGCTGTGGTGAAAAGAGGTGAAAAAAACTTTAAAATAATAAAACAGTAAATATGTGAAAAAACAGTGTTTTTCCAAATATTCGTTACCATTCGTTATCGTTATTACATTTACGGTATGTTGCAGGCTACTCCCCCCAAAACACATGTAGGCCTACGTATACCTCATTTTCAATCTCATTTGGAGCCAATAAACACGTTTTTAATAAAAATATGTTTTTCTTTCTTAAGGTATGTTCCCTTACATTACCAATAGATAAGAAGGAGGTAGAATCAGTATCCCATTTAATTTTGTAATACCGTGATATAATACCGTCACCGCAAACAACAAAAGAAATACAGTGATATACATTTTAGGTTAGCCCACGCATCAAATCAGTTGACAAAAGCAGTCTACAGCCTGGTTTGAAATATCCGCTGTAGCTCACATTACAACAGTCCATTCTTTGACTCTCTGAACAGCGTTTCATTGATTTTTTTTTCATGGACACAGGCTTAGGACGGTGGTGTAAATGGGTTTCCGCCCATCAAGTTAACCAAAAATGGCAATGGTTCCAAATTGAGGGAGCACTGCGGGAGAAAGTTTGACTGATTTGGTCTGAGTAAGGGAGTTCATCTGAGATTGAGGGGCAAGGCAACAATTCCTTGAAGTTAATAGGAGCGTGTGGGAAGTCCTTAAGACCAGGGTGATGAACTCATGCTTTCTAGTCTGTGTGAGTATTACTGCAGGGTTTCAAACAACTTGAATTGAAGGTTGAGTGTGAGCAATACTACACTGCAGTAAAGAGGCATTGGTGTATGGAGGCTATCTTTACAACATTTTTTTCTGACTTCATTATTATTTACATCCTCCTTTCTTTTCTCCATCACTGCCACAACTTCCCTTTGACCAAAGAGAATTGAACACTTTCAAAATTGCATGACATTAGTCATTTTACAACAGCCTGACACCAGGGATGTGACAGCGAGGACATTTTCTCACCGGTTAATAAACTTGTGACACCGGTGTTACCGATTACACCGGACATTTAACGAGAAATGTGGACGGTCAATATATGTAGAGTGCTTACTGTCATCTCTACCGTCGGATGGCTGTGTGTCTGGTACGGTTGTTAATAATTAACCGTTAACCGACATTAAGAACTTTAACTGATTACCGCTATCGGTTAAAACGGTTAAAATAAATATTAATAATTCATTAAAAAACTGAGAAAAACTCAGAGAGCGGC
The DNA here is from genome assembly GCF_015220745.1 of Sebastes umbrosus. NCBI lineage: Eukaryota > Metazoa > Chordata > Actinopteri > Perciformes > Sebastidae > Sebastes > Sebastes umbrosus. The sequence continues at coordinate 29,492,145 of NC_051281.1, read as the reverse complement.
TCGTCTCTTTAAGGAGAAAAGCTGGTCCACCTTAAGAGGCGCAGCCGCAGTAACAGATACAGGAAGTTGGCTCCGGTCTCTGGCTCGTTTGAGCGGAGTGAGTTGTAGCTTCGTGGCATTTATTCACCGACAAATAAAGTGTACACACACTGTCTGCTACACCTACGCTCACAGCTATAACGCCACCGACAAATCCACATTCCCCGCCGTCACACACATACGGTCTGTCGTACACCCGCAAAAGTTACGCCACAATGACAGAGCGGCGGTGAGCACGAAGCTACCAGCAGAGCTACAGATGTTAACGTAGCACAAAAACACACTCCGTTTGTCGGACAATCGCTATCATTAATCTGGGCAGACAGAGTGTCATTACGCCGGGCAAATACACTGCTGACAACCTGCTAAACTAAATTAAATGTGCGGTGGAGACTTTACTGGGAACGTGGCTGCGTGTCCACGACACTACACACAGCACCGTGGGTACTAGTAGCTCTCCTGATGGTGAACTGGGGACTCAGTTGTCTATTGTGCTCCATACACTGCAGCTGGCGCACCGCTGCATGCGAGGCACTAATCTTGTCGGTAACGGTTAATAATCGGTTAACAAGGGTCGGTTATTGGTTAAGAATGTTTTTCAAAATTTGCATCCCTGGCCTTTCCGGTAGAGCTTTAGCTGCGGGGCCGCAGGTTTCCACCTGTGACCGCTCCATCTTCCTCACGCCGATTATCTCATTAACGTTATGGTTCTCTGATAGCATCGGGTTTGAATCTGAAATATTGCCAAATAGGTGCTTTTGCTTTTTGCTTCGACACCAAATCCTCCGCCATCTACCTGTCTGTCAACTCTCTCTTGTCCCGTGTGTGAAGTCTGACTCCTGCTACTCTGAGCTGAGACTCCATACGGAACAGACGCTTTCACTTTCAGTTTGTAGCGTCCGTCGTCCGACTATCTGTATTGACAACACGGCGCTGATACACCAAAATGAACTAAATGGGTTTTATTTCTGTAAATAAAGCAAAACGACGGTGGGGGCGGTGGATAAGCAACGTAATTGGTGTGTGCCCGACCACCGTGTAACACCGGTAACACCAACTACCGCGGCAAGCCTTCCTGACACCCACCTTTCTCTTTCTTCTATTGTAGTTTGTGAGGCTAATCTTAAAGGTCCCATATTGTAAAAAAAATGATTTTCATGTCTTTTATATTATAAAGCAGGTTTAAGTGCTGTATAAATACTGTTAAACTATCAAAACACTCAATATCCGGAGAAATACACACAGCCCGTATTCAGAAATTGTGCGTTTGAAACAAGCCGTTTGGATTTCTGTCCATTTGTGATGTCACAAATAAACAATATTTAGTCCATTACATGGTTTTAAACGTAAACATTCTAAATGTGTCCCAGTTTATTTCCTGTTGCAGTGTATGTAAATAACATCAGCTGACAGGAAGTAAACATGGACCCAAACTGTTACCTCAGACAGAGGGTAAATACAGGTATATTCAGGCAGACAGTATGAGGAAAATAAAGTGTTTTTAGCATGTAAACATGTTCTGGTAGAAACACAAAATATAAGTATGAACCTGGAAATGAGCACGATAAGGGACCTTTAACAGATTATGACAGCAATCCTTGTAGTTGAACATACTGGATGTCTTCTCAGATTTGTAAAAAGTCAAACGGTATATTGTAACCTACATGTAATTGGCTTTAAAGGCAGGGTCGGTAATGCTGAGAAACTAACAAGAGAAAGCTAGATTTTAAGAACGATCCAACCGAAAAAACTCAGCCCAGTGTTGCCAACTCTTTTCCAATGAAAGTAGCTAGCAGCACTAGCTCAAAAAGTTACAACACCTAACGAGAATGGGATGTTTTCCTTCTCCAATCTGAACATTGTCTCACTAGACAAGGTAAAAGCCCCAAAACACAGTGGGACATGGAGCATATGCAGACACAGAAGGCACAGCTGCGTCCATGTTGACCATCAACAGCAAAAGACCCATCTGTGGACACTGGCCTGAGTTTTTAGGGCTGTCCTATATGACTGCTCCTGACTGAAGAATCTCATAAAAACAGAAAAAAACATTTTAAACACATCACCGCAGAGGGAAATACTGTAGTTTGTTTACTGTATTTTGTAGTTAGTTTGTAGTTTGTAAAGTTTTTAAATGATTAATTTCATAGCCTTCTTCATTTCCTTGGTCATTTATGTAATTTGCGTGCGTGTCATTCCTGAACAAAAACAGGTTTGATTAAAAATCTTTGAATTGCATTAGCACATACCAATGAATTGGTTTTGAGAGTATTTTACACATTATCTTACAAAGAAAACAAAAGATAACCTTGGAGAGCCATCGAGGATCTTACATCGGTCTGTTGATTTTGAACCTTTTTGCCATTTTGAGAAAGGCTGTTTTAACCTTGAAAGTACATTAGTATTTAAGTAGCTTACAAAACACCAAAGCATTTAAGTGGCATTTCTCAAACTGTATTATAACCTAAAGATCACTTTCTTCACATATTTACAATTGAGGCATTTTGTTAATTCACTTTGTTAAGTCCACAGAGGACATCTCCATCTACACTGAGGCAGAACAGTTCATCTGTCAGCAGAAGGGTTCAACTTCTTGACCGTATCTAAGAACTGTTGAACATAGCATGACTGTGAGCTAATAAAATAAATAATAAAAATATGTTGTTAAAGTATGCTGTATTATAGTAGAAGCAACATATCTATATACATATACTGACATATTGATAAAAACGTGTTCTTCATGTTGTACTCTTTAATACTGGTCACTCATGAAGACCTGAAGCCAAAAGATCAGCTAGTAAAGCACGTTATTTTGCAACAGAAACAAAAGCATGGAGTTATCTCCATTTATACCTTCTGCAAAGACTTGTATCATATGGTTCTCTGACTAGTGTATATTGGTTATTAAAAGTTAGTTTAAAAATGAATCATAATTAAAAACATGTCTCTTCCCTTTCTTGTTCCATGTTCATTTCCAGCCTCCTAAAGTGAGATGTCAGACCAGAATATGGCATCCTAACATCACAGAGAATGGAGAGATCTGTTTGAGGTAATGCTGCCTACACCTTCCTCTCAAGTCTCAATTTTGTTTTCAACCTTGTTTCCTAAAAATGATGTTCCCATACAACAAAACTGCATTGTCAATTACGTTTCGAGGGAAACATATTTTCTCCTGGATTGCGTTTGTTTTTTCGACATATCACGAATACGTTTATAATCGTAATCCGCGGAAGTCCACGTAGGGAGGAGGTCGGGGTGGTGAGTCGGTCAAACAAACACAGGACTTTCACCCAGGAGACCGCTGTTTGTGTCCCCTTTGAACCAAAAATCAATATTCACTTATTTCAGTTTATGTCTGTAACTTCAATAATGTGGCAATTATTTTATTTTATGTTTTACTAAACCTAACCAAGTAGTTTTGTTGCCTAAACATAACCAAGTAGCTTTGTTGCTTTTTTGTTTAGTTTCCATTTACAACATTAACCATGTGTTTAAAACTGCGACCGTAATCCAGGAGAAAATACATTTCCCTCGAAATGTAATCGAGAATGCCGTTTAGTTGTATGCGAATGCAATTTTTAAGGACACAGGTTTGTTTATTTTATGTTATGTTATTGTTCTTCCTGCTAAGAAATTAATGGAAACAGTTATTAAAACAATATTCCCCTAAGCTAGACATCCCACATTCCCTGAAATTGAATGGGCAAACCCTGAAACGACGTAGCCAAATCACATTCTCGAAAACATTACAATTTTGTTCGAGCTTTTACAAACTGGTCTTGGAGTTTGTAACCTTTGGCAACACCTTTGACATTGTGTCAGGGCAACAACGTGCTATGACAATCTGCCACAGAGTGGAAGTGTTATTAATGAATGTGCTTTTCTTTTATTTTTTTTAATTTCAGTTTATTGCGGGAACACTCAATTGATGGCACAGGCTGGGCCCCCACTAGAACATTAAAGGTAAATAAATTGCATTTTTTTTAAGAGAATGTGCCTTTTACTCTCTTTATGTCTTTATCTTTAACTCTGATGGTAAGTGCAGCATGGATTCATCTGTATCCTTTAAGTTTTTGATGAGGGATTAACTGATGGGCCTGTACTTACTCTACATGTGATATAGCGATCTCTATTTCAATAATGTTTAGTTTTATAATGAGAGTAATATTTTTTTACAGCACCTACAACCATTCTGTAGCAAAATAGACCTTTATAATACTGTGTTATATAGTTTGCAAATAGTCCACTCCAACATCACCTTTTATTGTTTTACTAAGTCTTTTTATTGTCTTCAAAATCAAACAACAAATTACAAACATATCATCGTGAACACATGCATATAATATAATAAACTTGGAAAAAAAAGTTTGGAAATTAGTGTTTGGTGGATTATTTCTCTGTTGTTACAATGCTAATTGGCATTGTATTTTACATCATTGGAAAGCCTTTTTAATTACCTTCACAATGATGTCCAACTTGTAAGGATCATGCATTTGTGGGATGAGCAGCACAGCTGATTATGTGGATAGCGCCCAAGTGAAATTTGCCAAAATGCTCTGCCAATGGTAAACAGTGTATTCTCCTGCTATGCTGATTGTTGCACCGATGGAGTAAAAGCTTTTGGTGGGGGCAGTGTCATGGTGTGGGGGGGCATCTCCCTCACTGACAAAACAAGGCTTGTCATCATTGAAGGCCATCTCAATGCAGTGAGATATTGGGATGAGATTCTGCAGCCAGTGGCGATCCCATATCTCCACAATCTGGGACCTAACTTCATCCTCCAAGATGACAACGCTCGCCCCCACAGAGCCAGGGTTATCACAGACTACCTCAACAATGTGGGAGTAGAGAGAATGGAACGGCCTGCCAAGAGTCCAGACCTCAACCCAATTCAACATGTGGGATCAGGTTGGGTGTGCTGTACGTGTTAGAGTGACCAACACAGAGGATGACCAGCATGAGGAGGAGGTGCCAGGCTGTTGTGGCTGCGTATGGATCTTCCACCGCTACTGAGGCTCCTGATGGTGTATTAAATGAATAAAGTGTAAAATTGCCAATATGTCTTGTTTGTTCCGTGTTACTGATAGAGAGTTCAATCATCCAATCCACCAAACAACTCAAAACAAGAGTCAACACTAACAGGAGAATACACTCCTACATCGGCAGAGAATTTTGGCAAATTTTAATTGGGCGCTACCCACATAATCAGCTGTGCTGCTCATCCCACAAATGCATGATCCATACAAGTTGGACATTGTGAAGGTAATTAAAAAGGCTTTCCAACGATGTAAAATACAATGACCATTAGCATTGTAACAACAGAGAAATAATCCACCAAACACAAGTTTCAAAACTTTTTTTCCAGAGTTTATATTGTAAAACTCTGCTCTCCATTCAATGGGTTATTTAGAACACAAAAGGCCTGAGTGTGACACTCCTTGACATGAGGCCTATTTCTATATTCAACCACTTTTGTTTCACTTTCTTACACTGACAAAATGGGGGGTGCAAGCAATACTGCCGAGAGTTATTGAAAACACTGCAGAATCCTCTCAGGACACATTGACAAATCTTTTGCGGAGCCATGTTAGGTAAACTTCACAATGAAAGGCTTTTCAGCTGCATATAGAAGAGTTCCTTGACTTCTTATCCTTTACCCTTCACTCAAATGAGCACTTCCTGCAAGCTATTTAGAAACAGTTTCTGAAGTTTAAAGCAAGGACGCCTCTGCCATCCCCTTTTCAAGATTTGACTAAAATTCTGTTTGATGGCGACTACAATGTGGAACTGAATGTAGTTGTATGGTAAAGGCTCTGCCTTGCATGTTTAATTTTGACTTAAACATTCAGAACCAATCAACGCCAGTCTGTGCTTCTCTTCAGGGAGGCAAGGCTAGATCAACATTCCTCTCAATCACTGCTCAGGGATGCACTCTTAATTATGGAAATATGTAAATGTATGCACATTGGGTGCATTTGCCTTTAGAAGTGGAGGGACAAGGATTTTTTCAGAGGCATTTCTAGCTGGTCCTCTTACCTTGAGTACCAGATTGTGTAGAGGTCTAGAGGGTCGTCCAGTAAATCCTCTTGGTACCACTTGATTTTCCTGCCAACACTGCTGGTTAGTCAGGATTAGTCTCATCCTTAAGGGTTCGCTTCCTTTTTTTTTCTTTTTAGGTTTTATACATTTGTGTCAATCCAGGTTTTCCTTCTTCTTTTGCCTTATTTCTGGTGTTGTCTGCACACATTAGCATACTTTTCCTATTCCTTCTTGAACAGAATGGAGAAGATATTCTACTTAATTGAAAATTGTCAAGCTGGATAAAGTTAGTTTTATTGCAATGTCATCATGACAGGTTTAGTGTCTCCATATCACTGAACACATTATGTTACACTCTGCATGATGTCAATCACACGATACACCAAGAAGTAAGGGAGGATGTTGCCAGGAAAACATAGCTCAAATACAAAATTGTTTTGTCATATCTATTTCTTTTTCATACAAGGCAAAATCAGGCTCCAGTGTGATTGCATTCTGTCCGTGGTCAGATTCAACGTTCAGCTGGTCACAGTGGTTGCATTTGCAGATGCTTGAATGGTGCAACTGGAACCTTTTATGTCACGTTTTCAATTTTGTTCCCATACTACATTATCTGCATCTGGGTTCAAAAGGCTGAGGCGCTTAAAAATGCACTGAGCCATAATATTTAGCCACGAAAAAAAGAAAAAATCCTCCTCCACCCTAAAATTACATAAAAAATACAGCAATAGATACATCTCTAAAAAGTGAAATGGTTTGTTTGCATTAAACAGAATAGCCTGGTAGCTAATTCAATTTTAATTATTCAATACATATTTCACGTACCATGATGGGGTTAACGGGTTGCAACACAACATGTTAGTATATCACATTTCATCCTCCCCAACAAACTATTGTAAAGCAAGACTTAACGGTTTGATTTTACACGTCGTTAACGTTGCCATCATGATGAAAACAGTTTTATTGGATTTATAAGGCCTGATCACGGCAGGTTTTAAAAGCCAACATTTTTGCGGCAAAATTCAAGTCGTTCCACTAGAACAGCTTTGCTGAGTTTGAGTTAATCTATGCAAATGTTCCGCATTGAGTTCAACTTTGATGAACTTTGACAAGGGAGTTTGCGCCATTGATTAATAGCAAGCCGTCTTGACAGTGCTGACCTTTTGAGGGGATTAGGGATGCACCGATACCAGCCAGCTTGTGAGTTAACTGTAAGCTTGCCAGCTACAGTACAGCAGTTCACAAACTGCCCCTTTGAGTAGTCACTATACGTCACCAAGCTTCCGGCCCCATTTATTTGACATGAACGAGGGAACAAACAACTTTGTGGTTTGACCAACACTTTAGATATACACTTTCAGCTATATTATGTTATGATGTGCTGGATTCAGAATTGTATCAGTATCTATCAAGATTTTTTTTTGCCTTGGCTAAGTTATATCCTGGTCAGCATCCACAGTAAAAACTCAAGCAATCTGTGAAAACACTTCAAATAAAAAAACAAACAAACAAACAAGCTCATGTCCACACGTTCCGTTATGGATAATGGTGAGATTGCTTCAAGCACTGCAGAACAGGCCAAGATCAACTTTCACAACAGGCATTCAGACATTCAAACAACAAGATACTAATGACAGCTAAGGATTGGTATGACTTAAAGAAATAACAAAAAATAAACAATGTGAAATAGAAAGTTCTATGCGGTGAGAATGTTTATGTGGTCGGCCGTTCTTTCTTGGAAAAATGATTTGCTTGTGCAAACAACCATTGGTTTTGCATCACAGCCAAAACACAATTGTGTGGTTTACTGTGAAAGGTAGGACTGTGACAAAAATGTAATAGAAGACAATAGAAAATAGAAGAAATGGAGAAACACATTATACAGTTAAGATTGGCCTTATTGACTTGAAAACCACACGTCTCGGTATTGATTTCCACTATGAAGAAACTTCCAAAGACCTTTCCACTATTTTAAAACTACAGTAATAGCAAAATACTCTCTTCATGGTATTCACATTGCATTCTCTTACTTTTTAGTTCTACTGTACAGAAATAAGTACAATGAAAGAATGTCTTTCCTGACTTTTATACACCTTATGCAGCCAATGTGGTGGTGGGTGGCGAAAGACATAGAGAAACCATCTAATCAGCTGTTCAATGTTTGTGACCAAGCTGTGATTATACCCCGCTTTTGTAGTGATATTTGGAGTGGGAGCAGACGTACACGCACACAACCTTGTATTTCATTTACCTTCTCCTGATTACTTTCATGGGTGACTGTACTGTGTGCGTACACGGTCTCAAATAATTCCTTTCATCACATACAGCTGTCCTTTTCTAGTATTTGCTCTCTCTTACTCTGATCCACTAGTGGAGCTACTCCAGTATGGTGGCCACCCACATTAAGTGGGGATACATCATAGGCTGTATATAAGAAGTGGACGTAGTTACCGTGACATCACCCATTGGTTCGCCATCTTGGTTTTTGGTTGTCGCCATCTTGGCTTTTTGCAACCAGAAGTGACGCTCGAGGGCAGAGCTAAGTGCAACCGAATGCTGATTAAGACATTTTTAGTCAACCAAAAATGTTATAATTAACTTTCATGAACTGAAAACACACTATTAAAGGGATAAAGTTGTAAGACAAAAACACGAAAACTCCAAAACCGGACAATATTGACTTGTCAATCACAAGGTAGCCACGCCCTAAAGCATCCCCTGCTTTATGGTCTATTTGACTCTAAATGGGACCATAATGTACTAAATGAATGCTGTATTGAAGAAGACTTGAAACTAGCGATTGATACCATAAAACCCCATGTTTACAATGTTTACTGAGGTAATAAATCAAGTGAGTAGTAGACTCATTTTCTCATAGACTTTCAACCAGACTTCTTTTTGCAACTAGAGGAGTCGCCCGCAGGAATGCGAAAGAATGCAAGTTTAAGCAGGGCCAGTGCTAGCCATTTGGTTGCCCTAGGCTCAATTGCTTTGTGGTCCCCCCCCCCCAAAAAAAAAAACAACCTATAAAAATAAATAAATAAATAAAAGAAAATATATATTTGTTTAAATATTTGTATTTGTAGGAAAAAAGAACTGTTCAATTAGTCACACACAACGCTTTGTCAACACAGGGAACGTCAGGAGCGTGTGGCTGCTGCCTCACTGTACGGCTGCTGCCTCGCTGTACGGCTGCGAGTTTCACGCGTTGGGTGTTCACACCAGCTGTGTTTCTGCTGCTGCTGCTCTCAGCCCGTTCTTTCTACATAGAGTTTGCCTTCCATATTGACCATTTCATTTCATTATAAATGTCATTTATATTTATTTTAGACAGAGAAAGGATATGATATGATATGTGTGTTCATTTGTAAATAATAGTAATAATCCACCATTAAAACCCTGTACTATATTCATTCATGGAGCTCTGCAAGTCACTGCATGTACTACAACACTGCCCTGCACATATTTCAGAATAAAAGCCTCATGTTAACAAATGAAAGAATTCTGTACACAGAAAAAACTCTTAAGGGCTTTTATTTTTAAATGAAAGCAGGAAGTGTTGATTTAGAAATAAATCTTTACTTTTTGTCCGTAACATTTTCTACAGATGTCTAGACATTGACATTGTAGTAATGTTGCTGGTATGATGTCAATATACAGTCAAAAGATCTCCTTCACTGTCTGTTGTTGCTGTGAACCGCGGGCTTGCGTCAAAAGTAGGCGAGACCTCGAATCTCTAGAAGAGACGCAGCTGAGACGCAGCCGAGACGCAGCCGAGACACGCGTGAGACGGGCAGTTCGGCTGCTCGAACCTGTTGACATGAACGTCGAAATAAAAACCAACAGGTAACGCAGCCGCCACGCGCTGCTAAAGCACTTATTATTTTGCTGTTTTCATTCTTTAAAAGTCACCAGAATGCAGGAAGCAAAGTCTCTGAGGGTCTCATTTTGGTTTTGAATTCCTCTTTTTGAGGTCTCAAGGTTGGCAAGTGAATTCATCATTCAGCGACTATCTTTTGTTTAGCAATTAGTAGGGATGCACCGATTCTGATACTGTGCTCGTGTACTCGTAATCGTAATCGTACTCGCAAAACGGCTCTGTTAAAACGGCACCGATACCACTTTACGGTGGTGTGCCCGACCCCACTGGGCCGGGATCCCACCTCAGCCGGCGCGCGCCGGCCCTCACTTTCATTTGCTTGCACCCTCTGACTCGCGCGTGCGTTAGACTCCTTGGTACGTGTTTCAAGACGGGTCGGGTGGGTTGCCGACAGTGCCGCAGACCCCTCGCGCCTTTGACGTGGGCCGAGCCCCGACCTGGCGGCACGACGTGGTTGACAGTCGCACCGGGAGCAGGGGGCCGTCCCCGGCGGGGAGAGAGGGTGCAGCGAGCCCTTTGTCCACGGTGTGGCGAGGTCCGGGCGGGGAGTGCTGTAAAGCTGCACCGCCTCGTATGCGGGACTCCCCAGCCTGCCGTGTGTCGCTCACACCCTCCAGCTGGCTGTTAACAAGGGTTTTTTGGCACAGAACTACTCATAGTTCGTACTTCGTAGAAGTACTCGTATCGGTACTAGGTATCGGCGAGTACCCAAATGCAAGTACGTCTGAAAAAAGGTGGTATCGGTGCAGCCCTAGCCATTGGGAGATCACCTCTGAGACCTTTTGATGTCGCTCCTAGGTGTGTTGGTTTCGTTATCATGCTTTTTCGTGGCCATCCATTTCCTTCCCCGGCCTGTTGTTGTTCCTCTTCCAAGTTTAAATGCAGTTTATCGTTGTTTACTTAAATGTGGATATGGTCATATGAGGGCGGTAGGGCTTGGGTTCATGTGTCAACACGCGAGTGTCCCTGTGAGTGCACAAAAGTATGCGAGAAAAAGTAAGTGCAAAAGCTGTGAGTCAGAAAGGATTGTGTTAGTTTTGAGTGGGTGATGATGTCCCTCTTCACTGGTCACCACTCTTTTCCACTTCAGCCCACATACACAACAATGTGTCACATAAAATACCTTTGCGATAATGGCTCATATGGTAAATTCAACACAACATGCATTTGCAAGGCATTGAGTGCAAAAATACAGTCATGTCAAACTCACCACTTTGTTGCTTTGAGTTTTGCTTTTTTTGAACCCCTTACCATTTCGCCCTCTTTTTTAGAGTGGTAGGGGGTGGGGGACAGGGGATTTTTAGGGGTAGATAAAAAGTCAACAGGAGATGTCACATAGAAGTGTTGTACATCATCTGAAAACTGGGAACCTGAAGATTAATTTGAGATGCAGCTCAGCACTGTGTGTCAAATTGTTCTAGTCATTAATCAGAAATAAATTTGAATGAATAACACAGATTTGGTGCTAAATTTAACTATTTTTTACCATTTGAGAATTGATTAAAAATTATCAATAATCCCTCCAAAATACAACATTAAGTCTCAGACTTAGGCTACAATAATAAAAGCGGTAACTTCCTTCTACCTCCACATAGACTCAAATGAGGCAAATATATTGATTCTGGCATTAAAAAATAAATTTCAAAATCGTAAAACAAAAAATCCCGATACATAGGTGAATCTATTTTTTCCCCATCCCTTTATTGTATAACTGCACATTAATCCAAAAAACAAAGATGTGTAGTGACTAAGAAGTTCTTTGTCAATGCTATGTAGCCTTGTTATGATTTGTTTTAGAACGATCTTTCTTTTAGTCATGATAATATAAGATAAATTGCCAAGTCCATCCACTCTGACTCCATGCTTATTGAGGCCCCAGACACAATTCCCTGTTGTCCCATATTTGACAAGAGCCTTTAGCATCTTCCTCATTATCCCGCTAAATTAGCTTCAGCTGAATTAATGCGAGTGAAATTATTCACCCCTTTCATGCTATATTTGTTGGGGGTATTCCAAGTTTATTCACAAAATTGGGGTTAGTTCTGATCCAGGAGTTGTTTTAGAATTTATCATATCCTCAATGTACAGCCAATTAAAATAAATGCTGCATCATCAGCAGATACTAAATATTAGCGGAGTCAAAGATTGGGATTGTGGCAAGAAAACATTATTGGGACATCACTAATGTATATGTAAATACTGTATAGTATAGTACATATTTTTGACATGTACTCACTAGTCTACTTTAACTTTAGGTCTAATTGTACTGCCCCCCCACCTGTGAAGAGTGTATGTTTTAATTTATATTTAAACTATGATACAGTTTGACTATTTGATCATTAACGTTTTTTCATTTGTTTTTGTTTTTTCCAGGACGTTGTCTGGGGATTGAACTCCTTGTTTACTGTAAGTTTTGCTTGTTTTAACTCTATTAATTAACATGGCTTTTTTATTAGAAACTAAACCACCTAAAAATACATTTTGATTAGACATCACAGTGACCGGGCAAATGGCCACTACATACATAAAAAGCAGTTTGTGCAGATTTTAGAAAAATGTATGGTGTTTGTACACATAGTTTTCCCTAAAAATTGGTAGTTAAAAACGGAAAGCTATGACCAGAGACCTCTCTCCTATTAACAGACATGATTGAACTGAATCACAGTTCTTAAAGGTCCCATATTGTAAAAAGCGACATTTTCATGGCTTTTATATTATAAAGCAGGTTTAAGTTCTATATAAATACTGTGAAAGTATTGAAATGCTCAATCCACAGGGAAATACACACAGCCCGTATTCAGAAACTCTGTATTTGAAACAAGCCGTTAGGATTTCTGTCCATTTGTGATGTCACAAATCTACAATATTTAGACCATTTCACAGTTTTAAACGTAAACATTCTAAATGTGTCCCAGTTTATTTCCTGTTGCAGTGTATGTGAATGACATCAGCCGACATGATGTAAACATGGACCCGAGCTGTTGCCTAGCAACGTAATCCTGTTGAAATGCGCTAAAACGGAGCGTTTCAGACAGAGCATGAATACAGGTATATTCAGAACGACAGTATGAGAAAAATGTGTTTTTTGAACATTAACGCATGTAAACATGTTCTACTAGAAACCCAAAATACAAACATGAACCTGAAAATGAGCATGATATGGAACCTTTAAATGAAGAGTACATCATTGGTTTACCCTCCGAGCAAATAAATCCACACCATTGAAGTTGTTTTTAAGTTACGTACTGTATGTAGGGTTACAACAGTGACTCAGATCGGATGAACCAAGGCTATTGTTTATCTTTCTTTACAGCTGTGATAAGACCATCATTTCTGATATGGGAGAAATGATCTTTCTCGGTATGAAAAACATTTGAGATGATAGGGAAATCCAAACCAGAACATTTGACCTAGCTGGTTCTGGATGTCCCCTAGAGCAAAGTCTTGTAAGGAAACTCAAGAGTTGGACAGTAATTAAAGGTGAACTATGCCCATTTTCAGAATTCATACATGTTATTCCCTATGGTCTTAGACAGTCCAAAAATATAAGTAAATGTGAACAACTCTCTCCCAAATCCAAAAACTAGAGTGCTAAAACTCAAACTTGTGATTAAAGTGTGGAACTGCTCCATCCACAATGAATGGGAAAAGATGTTATAGATGACACGGAGAGCAACAGGGAGGATGTTCTGAGTATATTGCTGCCTTCAAATGGAGTCGTGTTTACCGTGCTCACGAGAAGAGTCCTTAAGAACGCCCCCATCTTGTGGTATTAACAACCTCGTTAGCGGAGCTTTTCTGAAAGCTCAGAGTTCACGAGTTGTGACGTGTTTGCTGACGTTGGCGTAATAAGTTAATGTATTGTAATTTTAGTCGTATAGAGTTTGTCGTCGTAATTTTACAACATGTCCGAAGAAAATGTTGATATTTTCAACGGCCTCATAATTGTCATTATACCTTTGCATTTCCTGCATTACGTTGCCCGTTTCCTACGTAGCTTGCTCACTCGTTAGCCTCTGTGGCTTCTAGACGCTGAGAGTAACGTTAATATCGTCGTTGCTTAGCAGCGGTGCTTCAGTAACGCCTTGAACTTCAAGCATATTGTGTACACGACTTCCCATGTCGTAACCACTAGCTCACAAGTTCCATTTGAAGGCAGTATATGGGAACATTTTCTGTTTCACGACTGAGAACATTACAATAGAAAAAAGCTCATTTTGGTATAAAAAAGAAAACAAACATTCTGTGGGTCCATAAAATCAGTCTCCTGTTCATCGTCTACGTAGCAGCTCCAGACTGACATCACAAGTTTGAGACTTACTTCTCTGGTTTCTGGCTTTCACAAATGTTGACTGAATTTGCCTAGGCCATGGAAATAACATATTGGAATTCTTAATTAAAGTGTTGTTCCCCTTTAATTACATATCAGGTCTTCAGGTAACTAATCAGATTTTGAGACCTGTTAGGGGAAAAAATGTGGATTATGTTTAATCGTTCAGAAGAATATTAATATATAAGGAGGCTAAAAAGGATTAGATTCTGTTAATATTAGGGCTGTCAATCGATTAAAATATTCATTCGCGATTAATTACATGATTTTCCATGATTAATCATTATTAATTGCAAATTAATCACACATTTTTAATCTGTTCAAAATGTACCTTAAAGGGAAATTTGTCAAGTATTTAACACTCTTATCAACATGGGAGTGGGCAAATATGCCGCTTTATGCAAATATATGTATATTTTCATTATTGGAAATCAGTTAACAATGACAGATATTGTCCAGAAACCCTCACAGGTACTGCATTTAGCATAAAACCATATGCTCAAATCATAACATGGCAAACTGCAGCCCAACAGGCAACAACAGCTGTCAGTGTGTCAGTGTGCTGACTTGACTATGACTTGCCCCAAACTGCATGTGATTATCATAAAGTGGGCATGTCTGTAAAGGGGAGTCTCGTGGGTACCCATAGAACCCATTTACATTCACTGATCTGGAGGTCAGAGGTCAAGGGACCCTTTTGAAAATGGCCAAGACCGTTTTTCGTCGCCAAAATTTAGCGTAAGTGTGGAGCGATATTTAACCTCCTTATAGCAAGCTAGTATGACATGGTTGGTGCCGATGGATTCATCAGGTTTTTCTAGTTTCATATGATGCCAGGATTTTCACTCTAGCGTTAAAACTGAACCCGCTACAACCTCCGAAAGATCGATCGCGTTGATGCGTTGAAGACATTAGCGGCGTTCAAACTAATTTTCGTTAACGCGTTATCATCACGTTAACTTTGACAGCCCGGGTTAATATGAATGCAAACATGCTGTTAAATACCAAATTAATAGAGGACATGTCAAATTCTTAATTTAGACAATAAAATATGGGTTCTCTAATAGATTATTTAGATATTGTGGATGCCAAAGCAAGCAGTAAGTAAGCAGCCGAAAGTAATCAGACTATTTAGTTCAAAATATGCATAATTTTTGCTAATTGCAAGCTTCCGTAAATCTACCATTTTGAACGTATCCACACTTACCCCGAGGTCGGCACTGTGTCTATGATGATAATGGTGATGGTAATCTGCATTGATGTGTGGTCATGCCCTAAATCTTACCTCTTAATCAGGAAACAACCTCTCAGGCCATCCTCCCTTTTTATCTCTCTAATAACACTCCGAGTCTTGCCTCGCTTTGTTATGCATAGCATCTCTATGGCAACGGCATAATTGTGCTGTTTTGTTTGTCGCAGTTGCAGAATCCAGGGTGACATTGCTGACAGCAAATAGTGCTGAAGTGGGCAATATCTCCCTCAGCAGCTTTTTTTTTTTTTATTCATTGGGAAACAACCCTGCGAAGTTCTCCAATAAGACGACAGCACATCTTAGATCTTCTTGGCCACAATCGGTCACTTGTGTTTCTTGACTCATTTTCGCGCTGTTCTTCAACTTTGCCATTTTGGCCTTTTCCTCTTTGTATCTTTTTCTCTCTCCATGTCTTCTGTCTCTGTGCCTCTGCTCCAGGATCTGTTGAACTTCGATGACCCTTTGAATATCGACGCAGCAGAACATCATCTGAGAGACAAGGTGAGGTTTTTTACTGACACATTCACGGTGATTATATCTTTTAATTTCATCATCAAACATAAATTCAGTGCAAACAGGGACTGTAGTCATTGACATGCAGACGATTCACTTTGCGAAGCCTCCCCATAGTGTCTCAAATACACTTATAATCTCCATAATCATATTCATAACCTAGCTTCTGTTGACAGCCTGCACAGAAAATGTATTTGGACATGACGTACAGCTGCTGCAGAAAATATATACGTTCTGCTGCAGCTTTCTTTTTTAGGTGGGATTATGTGATATTAACCCTCTGAGACCCGCAGTAGACCAATTTTTGTCTTTTTTTAGGGGGGTACAGGGGGTGTTTAGGGGGAGATAACAGGTCATGTCACATAGAGTTGTTGTACATCATCTGAAAGCTGGGAACTTTTGAGGTGCAGCTCAGCACTGTGCGTCAAGTTGTTCAAGTCATAAATCAGAAATAAACATGACTTAATTAATTAATTAATTAATGTTTAAAGTGTGTAAGGGCTAAACACATGATATGATAGAAGTATATGATGATCATCCCCATGCTCTATTATGTCTCATAAGTTGTTGCAGCAATTTTTGAGTTGATACCATTATTTTACAGAGATTTGGTGCTAAATTTAATCATTTTCATTCAATCATTTTACCACTCCAGAATTGATAAATAAAAAATAAATGATCAATAATCCCTCCAAAATACAACATTTAGTCACCAAGACCTTGAGGAACACCGTAGAAAAAGCCGTGCTGTGATTTGTGATCAAAAACGTTTGACATTTACAGATTTCTGTAAGAATTGCATTTTTTCGGCGACTAGATGGTGAGCACTTTTGACCTGGAAATTGCTCAGAATCCCCCTTATTTTCAATATAGCTAGGAAAACCATCCCTCCTCTGAATACTCTAGGTCTCTATTTTGTGGCTGTAAAGTTTCATGAGGCTGTGATTAT
Source organism: Sebastes umbrosus (assembly GCF_015220745.1). NCBI lineage: Eukaryota > Metazoa > Chordata > Actinopteri > Perciformes > Sebastidae > Sebastes > Sebastes umbrosus. The sequence goes on along the minus strand of NC_051281.1, from coordinate 29,475,143 downwards.
CCTAGAGGTCACCACAGGTCATTTTATACAGGGAGGTCAAATTTTCAAAAAATGGTCTCAATAAAATGAAATGGCTACTATAGGGACTCACATCATCACACATAAATACAGTTGGGCTTATTGGAAACACAAGAATCTCAGCTTTACAGTCAATTTATATAATTTCAAGACTGTTTAGGGACCCCAGTATGCATCCATAGAACCCATTTTCAGTCACATATTTTGAGGTCAGAGGTCAAGGGACCCCTTTGAAAATAGCCATGCCAGTTTTTCCTCACCCGTTTGGCCTGACTTTGGAGCGTTATTTAGCCTCCTTCCCAACAAGCTAGCATAACATAGTTGTTACTAATAGATTCCTTAGGTTGTCTAGTATGTGTAAGTGTACATTTGGTATTTTTTTAGCAAAAGTACTCGTTCATGCACAACTATTTAATTCTGTGCCTCAACAGCGGACAGCAATTTCTACAAGTCGAACTCTAAATCCCCACACACCTCACAACTCTCTCCTTGGTGATGTGGATATATTGTGTGTGAGTGATTATATATGTAGATGTGCACATCTGCATGTGTCTGTGTTTAACAACTGTAACTTTACTTATACTTTATCTAGGCCTTAGCATCCAGCGTTTTTTCACATGCACAATGATAGGAGTTGAGCTGCCATGGGAGCAGTTGAGTGCCAACCTTCCTCCAAGCAAAACAAATATTCAAGATGTTTCTAAAAGATAGGCACCCTGGCTAATTGATTCTTAACTTATTCCCTCTATATCTCCCCATTTGCACTCTTCCCATTCATCTCTATCTTGTGCATCAACTCTTATATCATTCAGTTCTTTATCAGTACATCAGCCAGTGTCAGAATATGTAGAGCAGCTGATGTTCTCAGTGTTTTGCTTGCAGTAATTGCTTTTCCTGGATTTCCAACCGAACTAATGTGACTCTGCAGGGAGCCTGCTGACCGGGGTAATAGTTGTTAGTTGAGCCTGAGTTGCGGCGAGCTGAAAGCATTTTAAAGTACAACATTTGACCTTTGGCACTTTGCACATACCCTTTTCCCATGATGCATTGGGTTGTACCCAGCAGTGCGTGATAATGGTTGCCATGTGACCCCCATTAGATGTGAAAGAGTTTTTCTGTGTGTGTATATATATATATATATACACACACAGAAAAACTCAATCCCTAGTTTCAAGTCTTCTTCAATACAGCATGATGTTCATTTAGTAAATTATGGTCCCATTTAGAGTCAGATAGACCATAAAGCAGGGGATGAGTGGCTACCTTGTGATTGACAGGTCGCTGCATGGGCATTGTCCGGTCTGGGAGTTGTCTGTGTTTTCGTCGTAGAACTTTAACCCTTTTCAGTTCATGAAAGTTAATTATAACATTTATAGTTGACTAAAAATGTCTTATTCAGCATTCGGTTGTACTTGTACTCATGTCACTTCTGGTTGTAAATAAAAAATAAGAAAAGATGGCGATGGCCAAAATTCCGAACTCGGGGCTTCTAAACGGCAGCCCACAAACCAATGGGTGACGTCACGGTGACTACGTCCACTACACTCTATGGTTGAGTCAATAGTCCCAGGTTTAGAAGGAGACTGTCAAGCTTTTGTTTGGTGTTAGAAGACCAGATTAACTTGTAAGTGAGCCAAAGCCTCTTAGAAATTTCTCTGTGGCCGTAACAGCATGCCATGCATTGGATAAATTATTGCAAGTGATTTAGTTTTGTGTGTTTCTTTCCTTTCTCACCCCCAATAAAAAGGTGGGAAAAAAATCCACCTGGTGTGCAGTGTGAGTTTTGGTTACCATAACTACATTTCCCTTACGCCCTTCCTTGATGTGCCTTTAGCTGTTGAGACTATGGCTATGTCCAAAATCAGTCCCCTCTTTACTATATAGTCACATGTACGATATCCAGTGTGAAATGTATCCACTATACAAAGGTTCCAGACTAACTTTTTACATTGGTTGCACTGGTGTGCATAACATTTTCATTTAGGAGCACCAGCACATAATTTAGGTGCACCCAAAAAATGTTGCCGAGCCTTTTGGCGCTGCAGTGATATATTTTAAGTAGGGATGCTCATTTTGAAAAAAATGTCTTAACCGATAACCGACCCTTGTTAACCGACCCTTGTTAACCGATTATTAACCGTTAACCGACAAGATTTGTGCCTTGCATGCAGCGGTGTACCAGCTGCAGGAGCACAACAGATATTCGTTGACGGGAGTCCCCAGTTCACCGTCCGGGAGCGTTAACTGCGTGTAGTGTCGCGGACATGCAGCCACTTTCCCAGTAAAAGTAAATTATTTGTAACCTTTAGAATTGCTGCTTAACAGCGACGGCCGTTAAGTCAACGAAAGTCAGCGTGACACCGGGTGCCCGTGTCACGGTTCACGTTTCTCGCTGCGGAGCCCCCCCCTGCGGGGATGTCGGCAACCCAACCGACCCGTCTTGAAACACGGACGAAGGAGTCTAACGCACGCGCGAGTCAGAGAGTGCAAGCAAAACCCTGTGGCATGATGAAAGTGAGGGCCGCTGAGCACCGGCTGAGGTGGGATCCCGGCCCAGCGGGGTCGGACGCACCACCGGCCCGTTTCGCCCGCACCGTCGGGGAGGTCGAGTGTGAGGACCCGTAAGATGGTGACAAGAGGTTAACGTCACGCTGCCGCAAAGTGGTATTGGTGCCGTTGTATCGGAGCCGTTTTGCGAGTACGAGTACATGAGCACAGTATCGGACCTGATACCCGATACTGGTATCGGTATCGGTGCATCCCTAGGCTATGGCAGTGTTTAAAGACTGATTAATCGAAAATAAAATGTCCGACTTTGACAGTTAGGGTGCAGAAAACCTCAATCAGATGCTGCTGTCATTTTATGCTTCTGTTCAAAACTCCAGAACTTGCTCGATTGGCAGTTTACATAGCAATTAGGGCTGGGATATCTTGACACCTCTCAAAGTTTGCCTTAATGAATTGTGCTACCTTCACATCCAACAACGGGGCATTTAAATCTGTTATTAAAAGACCTTTGCAAAAACGGGACTGACTGGTCCGAAAAGTGAGGTTGGACGTACATATGGCAAGACGAGGCAGAGAGGGCAATCGAAGGCTTAACAAGAGACTCTTTTATTCTGAAACAGGATTGCATCGAGTACATTTCTCTCGCCCACAAAGCTGAGACTAAGAACCGCAAAGATCCAAGTAAAGAAAATTACAGGGGGGTGCATTTTTCAAACTGCCATGTTGCCAGTTTTAAAACGTATTTATCCCTTTGCCCTCCTGACGCTAAAGCTTTTTACCTTCACCCACTAAAAAAACAACCAACAGCTTCTGAACAGACAGGCAGTGTGGTGCTCTCGTGAGTCCCTGGGGGCACAATTTCCAAATATTAAACCAAATCAACCAGACGGCCGAGCTTTCAGCGAGATACACCAATCACAGCTTAAGGAGCACAGCTGTCCAATTCCTCTCTCAGGCCGGTCTTTAGAGTCGGGAGATAATGTCTGTGACTGGGCACAGATGTGAGGGGCAGCCTGGGGAGCTACTGGGCTCCCAACCATCACAGAGAGGGTAACAGTGGAGATCCTGTCCTCCAATCCGAGCAACGACAGCACATCTGGTGAGCGCCTCTCTATTAATTACCTATCGCTATACACACTAACTTGTGAAAGTGATAATAGCAGCTTAATATTGTTACCAGTTGAAACAATTTTGTTTCCAGGTGTGTCAACTGCAAAGCCCCAACGAGAAGATGAATGAGGACAGAAACAGAAACATCAACATTAATATTCCCAGAAGAGTTCCAACGGATTATTATTACCGGAAGCAATAAAATTACTTTTATATCAATAATATCATTTTTAAATCAATAATTTGTGTCAAAATATTGATTTCAATGTGAATTATAGCTAACGAGTAAGCTATTCTTAAACTAGAGTTACTGTAACCGTTGTTACGCAGTTCCAACTGTTGCTACGCAGTTCCAACCGCATCGAACTGAGTATTTTTATTAGCGGAAGCAATAAAATCACTTTTATATCAATAAAATAATTTTTAAATCAATATTTGTGTCAAAATATTGATTTCATGGGGCGCTGCTGTGGTTCACCTGGTAGAGCAGGCACCCCATGTATAAAGGCTGAGTCCTTACCGCAGCGGCCTGGCGTTCGAATCCGAACTGTGACCCTTTGCTGCATGTCATCCCCTCTCTCTCTCTCCCTCTCTCTCTCTCTCTCTCTCTCCCTCTCTCTCTCTCTCTCTCTCTCTCCCCCCCCCTTTCAATACTACTCTGTCTCTATCAATAAAGGCATAAAAAGCAAAAAAAGTAAATCTTGAAAAAATTATAATATTGATTTCATTAGTACGCAGCCGTGTAATAAACCAGATTAATCGGTCGTTAATGCGATATAAACCCCAGCAGGTCTTGAATCACCCTGAAATAAAGACCAGCTCGCTGTATATTATCCCTTACATAATCATTTTGCAAATTAAAGGAGGATATGTTGTTTAAGCAATAAAAAAATGTTTTTTTTACGTTAAGTTTTGGTGCTGCTTCAGTGTGCTGTTGTGGTTCTCTGGAGTCACAACTGAAACTGAAAAAACAAAGTCAGCCATCCATGACCCACTCCCACTGAGTCACAGCCAGCTGTAATCAGCTTCAGCAGCGAGTGGGTGAAGCCGTGGGAGTGTGTGTGTGTGTGTGTGTGTGTGTGTGTGTGTGTGTGTGTGTGTGTGTGTGTGTGTCAGCACACACGTATGAGTGTGGTCGTGGATGTGTGTGTGTGTTTGTGCGTGTTGGGGCTTTTTGAAGTGGAACTCCTCCTGTGGCTGCTCTCTGAATACATTTACTGGTTAAAGTGGCTGAAAGGAAGCATCCTCATGGGCAATTTAGTGTGTGTATGACTGTTGTATTATACCATTGTTGGTTCTGAGTGGGTTTTTGTGTGTGTACATGCACAGACACCTGTATTACAAACACAGTAAGGATGGCAGTAAAATGGAATCGGCTAATCGGCTCCAGCAGTAGCATTATATTAGGGCTGTCAATCCATTAAAATATTTAATCGCAATTAATCTTGATGATTGTCCGTGATTAATCACGGCTAATCGCAAATAAATCACATTTTTTATCCGTTCAAAATGTACCTTAAAGGGAGATTTCTCAAGTATTTACAGCTCTTATAAACATAGTGGGCAAATTGCTTGCTTTATGCAAATGTACGTATATATTTAGTATTAGAAATCAATTGACAACACAGAGCGGCACGGTGGTGCAGTGGTTCACAGCAAGAGGGTCGCAGGTTCAAACGTGGCTCGGGGGCCCTTCTGTATGGAGTTTGCATATTCTCCCTGTTTTAGCGTGGGATTTTCTCCAGGTGCTCAGGTTTCCTCCCACAGTCCAAAGACGACATGCATAGTTGACTCTTAATTGCCCAGAGGTGTGAATGTGAGCATGAATGGTTGTCTGTTTCTTTATGTCTGGCAACCTGTCCAGAGTGTACCCCGCCTTCGCTCAACGTCAGCTGGGTTCGGCTCCAACCCCCCCGTGACTCTGAATAGGATAGATAATGGATGGAATGAACAACACAAAACAATGACAGATATTGTCCAGAAACCCTCACAGGTACTGCATTTAGCATAAAACAATATGCTCAAATCCTAACATGGCAAACTGCAGCCCAACAGACAACAACAGCTGTCAGTGTGTCAGTGTGCTGACTTGACTATGACTTGCCCAAACTGCATGTAATTATCATAAAAAGGGCATGTCAGGGAGACTTACCCATAGAACCCATTTTCAGGTCAAGGGATCCCTTTGAAAATGGCCATGCTAGTTTTTCCTCACCAAAATTTTGCGTAAGTTTGGTGCGTTATTTAGTCTATTTCACGAAACGTAAGTATGACATGGTTGGTACCAATTGATTATGATAGCAGTATCTTCACTCTAGCTGCCAGCTACAACCTAAAAATCACAAGTTGTGTCAGTACGTTGACAGCCTTACATTACATACATTGATATCTGTGTAATAGTGAATTCTGAAATATGAATTGACAATGCAGACTCTCAGGTTGAGGTGAAAGTACATCTGATGTTTGGGGATTCTTTCAAAGCACCCTCTTTGTCTGTGGGACTCCCTCAGCACTTATTTGTTTGAAGCTTCATGAAAAATGCTGACTAATACTGAGCTGTGAAATGCACACACCCTGTGACAGTTTGAAAACCTCTGAAGAGACTTTTTGTCTATAATTACTAACAAGGCTTTGCCATAGCATAAAAATAATGTTTGAAAGATGTTGACAAAATATTAACAAAAAACGTCAACATTGTTTTAATCAAATGAGTGTCGGCTGACTTTCTGGTTTTAAAGAGGACCATTTCAGGTTCATGTTTGTATTTTGGGTTTCTAGTAGTACATGTTTACATGCTTTAATGTTCAAATAAACGCTGTATTTATCTCATAACGGCTGTGCTACAGCACCTCTTTTCACCCTCTCTCTGAAACGCTCTGTTTGAGGTCCTCCCTCCCCCGAAAAGCCTAGTCTGCTCTAATTGGTCAGCTGACCAAACTAAACTCTTTGGACTCTGCTTCAGCTCCGCTCTAACTTTGTTTGCTCGCTCTGTTTGCGGGCGTGCCAAACAAAGCTAAGCAAAGTATGTTACTTGGTGACATCACCATGTTACAGAAGAAAAGGCAGGACTTCAAGCGAGGCGTTTAAGGCATTTCTTGAGCAGTATTTCTGTGGGGGAGTGTAACTCCCTTTGGTGTGGACTTTGGCCTGTAACTTTGCAGAACTTTTACCTGCACAAAAAACAATATAACACAATGGAACAAGGAAAAAAGCACAAAAGCATTATAGGTCCTTTTTAATCATTTTCCGTGTCCCGATTCAATACTATATACTAATTCTAAGCAGGTTTTCTGTGGTATTTTCACAGTAAACATGGTAAAAATTAAAATGAATATAATGGTGGTAAGACAGCTTGTGAAAGATATTGGAAAACAAAAAAGTAATTATCAAACTTTTAGGCACATTTTGCTTTCAATTTGTGATGTTTCATTACAGTGGGAAGTTCGAGCGCAAGGGTAGAAATCGAGATCTTTTGCATGTGCAGAGAAAATACTTTTTTTTTCCCCCCACAGCAGCAAGGTAGACGTTAAGAAATATATACATAGGGAGGGATAGAATTGAATCAACACTTCTCAAAAACAGAACGTGTTAAATTTCACAAAGACAGGATTAAATAAAGGGCTTTTATATTAGATTGTGTGAGATTGTACTGATGTTCCAAATAAACAGTATTATATTGCATCAGTCGTCTACAATGCACATCACAATACTGCATGTGTTACAAGGGAGGAAAAAGGAAATAAATCAAATCATAATATATACGGTGTCCTGCTTGTAGTGCACAGCGGAGACGTAAACGGTCTGAACAGTGTGAACCAAAGTGAATAGGCTCTTACCCTTTAATACACCAACCCAGCAGCATGGGCACACGTGTCATTATTTAAATGTCAAATTTCTTTAAAATGGCAACAGACGGAACTGCCAGAAGACTTTAGAAGTCTGCAGTACAGTAATATCATTTTGTTGCCAGTGTATCTGGAACATAGTACAAGAGATTTTTCTTTTCTATTTTAAAGGCGCTAAATGCAAGATAAGGAGCATTTCTATTGCCTCCGCACGGCTCTCTACACAGCACTAACAGTGAAAACAATAGTGACAGTGCTGACAGAGCTAAGCCTCCGGACACACCAGGAACATCAGGAGCGCGTGGTGGCTGCGAAGCGTGGTGGCTGCGTGATACACGCGTCGGGCGTTCACACCAGCTGCATTTCAGCTGCGTGTCAGCTGCTGCTGTCAGCCCTTATTTTCTACATAGTTTGCCTTTTAATGGCCATTTAATTTCATTATAAATAGCATTAATATTTATTTTAGACAGAGAAAGGTTAAGAAACGTGTGGTAATTTGTAAATAATAGTAATAATCCACAATTAAAACTCCGTACTATATTCATTCATGGAGCTCTCCAAGTCACTGCATGTTCTAGAACACTGTCCGGCACATATTTCAGAATAAAAGCCTTGTGTTAACAAATGAAGGAATTCTGTCCACAGAAAAAATGCTTGAGGGCTTTTATTTTGAAATGAAAGCAGGAAGTGTTTCAAAAACACTTCAAAAATAGGCGAGACCTCTATTCTCTAGAAGAGACGCAGCTGAGACGCGCGTGTGACGCGGGCAGTGTGGCTGCTCTAACCTGTTAACAAGGACGCCGAAATAAAAAGCAACAGGTAACGCAGCCGCCCCACGCGCTCCTGATATTCCTGGTGTGTCCGGGCTGTAATGGTAAATGTCCACAGGGGCCTTTTTATCGTGAGGGATCATCTTGCTTCTCAGCAGTGGACGCTTGATGGGCTGCGACTAAACACAAGGCACTTGTCATCTGATTGGACTAACGCTTTCCCTCCGTGGGCTGCTGCTCCCAACTTTCAAACAGCAACCAACATGGCAGCTTATTTGGAAACTTCACGAAAATAGTTCACCGAAATATGTTTCTGAAAACATTTTATGCGAGAAATAAGCCACGCAGTCGCTGAAACTGTCTTTATTTTGGATCGACGAGACTCAGTTTAAAAGGTTTGGGCGAGTTTCCAGAGACGGCGAGTTGCGTCGGACGCCCGTGATTTGCATAAAGTAGACTAGACCTCAACTTTATGCAAAATGAGGAGCGGGCGACGTGACGCCCCACTCTCTCTCGAATCGCGCCGCCACGCTACCAGAATGCATTGCACGGCTGCTTACGTAGACAATGAATAGGAAGCATGTAAAGGACAGAGCCTGTGTACCATGTACCATAAAACAGTGTTAACTTGTGGGGGAACCAGAGTGTGGGCGCTACGCTTCTGCAACGCCGCTGTCGGTCGGGTTATCAGCTGCAAGTGCCGTATGAGAGCAGTGCAGAGCGGCAGCCGTTAGCTAGCCAGTGAGGCACGCTCACATGCACTGACATGCACTAAAAGGCATGCGCAGCCGGCCCGGCTCTGTCAACGAAGCTCAGAGGGAGAGTGATTTCATTCTCTGCTCAAGTAGACATTACTCCTCTATATCTTTACACAACAAATAGTGGTTTGCTGCTATATTATTGCTCTGAATATCGTAACAAAGCACCTTTAAGCTTCATTCATCCCATCGTCGCCCTATGCATTCTAAATTCCCTACATTGATTGTTGCTCATTGATGTGAGGGACCACTTTTCTCTTTCTCTCTTACATGCTCATACTCTGGCTTCCTTTAGGTATCTCAAGTGGCTTAGCCTCTCCAATCAATAGTCAATCATGTCAAGCGCACACACACACACACACACACACACACACACACACACACACACACACGCACACACACACACACACACACACACACACACACACACACACACAAACAAACCATGTGCTGCATCCTGATCTGGCTTCTGTCCCCGTTATTAGCTTTCTGCCCAGAGCGGTGATCGCTGTGGCGCTGTAGGGTTTCATTACAGTACAAGAGGAAAAAGAGACCTAAAGATCCTGATTAGAAACAGAGAGACAACAGTGTTCATTGATCAGCAATATAATTTTATTTTTGCTTGTTTCTCACTTGTAACAATTTGTAGCCTGATGCATACTGTATAGTCACAGTGAATTCTTTAGGATTCGGTTTGGTTTGTGCAGATGTTTTTGTCAGAGGTAATGAAACATGTCTCCAAATGTAGCTCGAGCCTGCTTAGTACATCCAGCTCTGTATATAGTTCAAGTAGTAAGACAAGAATAATGATGCCGATCTGTGTTAAGTGGGTGCTAAGGCATGGATAAAGTCCTTCAGTATCATATATGTATCTTGGCCTCGTCGCTAATAATGTAACAAAAAAAAAAGGACAAAATAATTTATCATTAATGTCTTATCCAGCTTGGTCGACATATAAATAGTACAGTCAAATGTAGCACCTCGTTATGGAGGGTACCTGTTCTGTCGGTTTAGTGTCAGGGAGGCGGTGAATGACGACGAGGTCGTCAGGCCAACAGTGGCGTACAGAGGACAGACCGGCAACTCTGCTCTCTGCTGTCTCAGTTTTTGTGAGTGTGATGATTGCAGCTGCCCAACTTTTGGGCTGTGGTGGATGGAGTTGCTGACTTACTGAGCATGTGGTCTGTTAAAGATGGGAAATTGTTGGAATATTCTTTTCGTTATTGATTCTTTTTTTAGGTTATTTGTCTTATCTTGTCGCCCAGTAAAAACCTGCCAAATGAATAGAGAAGTTGTGAGCCAAAGCCTGGACCATAGCAAAATACACACACCAATTCTTCACGAGGAGGAGGACGGTTCAAACAAATTGATTTCCTGGAGACGCTGGGGCCGTGGTATTGGTTACGCAAATTGTGACAGAGAGCAATGCAAATTATGGAAGGAAGGTGAGGCACATCTTAACTCCTCACAACAGCCTCCTCCCATTCTTTCTCCAGCCCTCTTCTACAGTCATGGACTGTATATAAGAAGTGGAAGTAGTCACTGTGTCGTCACCCATTGGTTTGTGGACAGCCGTTTTGAAGCCTTGAGTTCTGCATTTTGGCCGTCGCCATCTTGGTTTTTTGCAACTAGAGGTGACACGAGAGGGTGGAGCTAAGTACAACCAATGCTGAATAAGAGAACTTTAGGCGACCAAAATGTTATGAATAACTTTCATGAACTGAATAAACACTGTGAACGGGTTAAAGTTCTAAAGGCCCTGACACGCCAAGCTGACAGTCAGCCGTCTGACAGATTGGGGTCGTCGGTGAGCGTCTTGTAGTTTTTACGGTGTGTCCCGCAGAGCCGGCTTTGCCCGTGTCTATGTTTTCGGCTGATTCAGCGTGTTGTATCGCGGGCGGAGCTCAATCGGTGAGAGAAATGACTCTGATTGTCTGTTCAGCTTAAACGACTCGGTGCACGGGAAGAGAAACGGAAGTGAGGAAAGCGAGCCAACGAGTAAAGTCAAGAGAAGAAACACAGAAGGCTCTTCTCACTTCATCTTCATCTCATCAGATCATTCCAACACACAGATATTTTCACAGCAACATGGCCGTTTGGAATGAAGCTAAGTGGTGAGTGAGAGTGGTGTGAAAATGGTCGGCAAATGCCGCTTTATTTCATTTACGTATCATAACGGCTTGTATATCCGCCGTCCTCGGTCTTCCGGTTTCCCTTTTTGAATGATGAATACAGACTACCGCCGCCTGCTGGTGTGGAGAGTTATTTCCTCTCACACAGGTGCCGAACGTACGTGGTAGTTGTCCCTCGTCTGTTGTCTTTGCGGTGTGTTCGAGTGCAACTTTTTGGCCAAGACAAACAACAGTCAACAACATCAACAGTCGGCCTTCGTCACCGCTGGTTCTTTGATGTCGGGTTGGTGTGTCTGGGCCTTAAATTGAAAACACGGATAACTCCCAGACCGGACAATGCCGTGGTAGCGACCGGTCAATCACAAGGTAGCCCCGCCCTAAAGCATCCCCTGCTTTATGGTCTAAATGGGACCATAATTTACAGAAGACTTAAAACTAGCGATTGAGACCATAAACTCATGTTTACAATGTTTACTGAGGTAATAAATCAAGAGAGAAGTAGGCTCATTTTCTCATAGACGTCTATACAATCAGACTACTTTTAGCAACCAGAGGAGTCGCCCCCTGCTGGATATTAGAAAGAATGCAAGTTTAAAGCACTTCTTCATTAATTGTCTGAACTTTTCAGAACCCAGAGTTTGCCGTGTGCTTGTTGCCCAGTAAACCTGAAAATTGAATAGAGAAGTGGTGAGCCAAAACCTGGACCATACAAAAATACACACACCAGTTCTTCATGAGGTGGAGGACGATTCAAACAAATTTATTTTCTGGAAACACTGGGGCCATAGTATCGGTTATGCAAATTGTGACAGAGAGCAATGCAAATTAAGGAGGAAGGTGAGGCACAGCTTAACTCCTCACAACAGCCTACCTCCCGTTCTTTCTCCAGCCCTCTGCTACATACAGTATTTAAGTCCAGTATGGTGCAGACCTTTCTTCAAGGCTCTGGTTCAGCAAGCATCCACACACTGCTGAAGTGTGTTTGAGACAGACAGGGTATCCCTATTGTTGTTGAGGGGTTATGCGTCACAGCACATTACCCTGTTCCTTTAGACCAGTGGTCTCAAACTCAATTTACCTGGGGGCCGCTGGAGGCAGAGTCTGGGTGAGGCTGGGCCGCATCAGGTATTCCACAAAAAAAGCTTTGTTAAAAAAAAAACAATCTTCTCAAACGTCATTATTAACAGTTCTTTAACTTGAATGGGTTCTTCTGAACATGAGCGGTTCTTCTGAACATGAACTGTCCTGAACATGAATGGAACATTGAAGAACATGAACGGTTCTTCTGAACATGGCCTCTATTGCGTCTCCCACTTTTCCTGAAATTGTCTGTGCTCGTCACCAACCTTTCTCTTCACTGCAGGCTTTGAAAAAGACATGATTGGGGCTGTGTGACAAGATATATATTCATTCCACTTGGTGTCACTCCGCAATAAAGTTGTGCCTGCTGTGTTTGTGTTGCTCTGCAATTACACCACCAAACCGCTAGTTGGCGGCGGCGTCTCTATGAGTTTCCTTCTTCTTCTTGTACTCCAAACAGAAACTGAGCGGAGTTGGAGCTAATAACTGTTGAACCACAGAACTTTTACTGACATTACTGCAACGCCGAAAAGAGAAAATATATCTGAGTGGATTTGTGTGAACAAACATTGAAAAGATGGAGGCAGAGAGAAGTAGAACTCTCTGTGGTTGTCCGGGGTCCTGGCCGCTCAGCATCGCTGAGAGACTGGACCAATCACAGCTGTTGCGGTCTGCGTCGCCGCGACGTGTAGTTACATTTCTGGAGAGGTGCACGTCAGGCTACGGCGTCGATTCAACGCAGAAGTATAAATCAAGCTTTAATCAAGCTTATGCGATGTTACACGGGCGCCGCCATAGTTGTGAAATGTTTCTCTGCTTGCATCAAGCCCGGCCAATTGCCCGGCCGATTGCCCGCCCCCGGGAGCCATATACCCCGCTGTGATTGGTAGGTTCGTTCAGCTCGGGCTCGCGCAACAAAGGGACCTTCCACGGCAAACTGCCATTCACATAAAACTCGCGGGCCGAGGGCGCCTGGTTAGCTCAGTTGGTAGAGCGGGCGCCCATGTAACAAGGCTTGGTCCTGACCGCGGCGGCCCGGGTTCGATTCCGGCCTGTGGCCCTTTCCGCATCCACTCTCTCTCTCCCCCCTTTCCAAGACTCTATCCACTGTCCTGTCAATAAAAATGAAAAAATGCCCCCAAAAAAAAAACTTTATAAAAAAAAAAAAAAAAAAATTTGCGGGCCGCACTAACATTAAACTTTCATATCAAGGTGGGGGCCACAAAATATCATCTTGCGGGCCGCAATTGGCCCGCGGGCCGCGAGTTTGAGACCCCTGCTTTAGACTCATGCCTGTGATTGCGTCTCAGCTGTGCTATTATTTGATTGTATCTCACTTTCTCTCATTGAAAGATGAAATATAATGCATCAGGCTCTGTCACTCGTAAAAAATGCTTTGTCCATCATTATTTGGACTAGCTCTGTGCTTGGCTGCTATTTGGCTTTAAAACTAGAGTTTATTAATGCCCCCTGTGTTCAGGACTTTAAGTTGCTGTTCATGGCTACATAGCATATTTTACTTGTACAGAATTAAAGGACACCCTAAGTTAGGGATGCACCAATACCACTTTCTTTCAGACCGAGTACAAGTACTTACATTTGGGTACTCACCGATACCGAGTACCGATACAAGTACTTCTCTGTGCCAAAAGATCGGGCGCACCACCGGTCCGCCTCGCCCACAACGTCGGGGAGGTGGGGCGTGAGGACCCGAAAGATGGTGAAGAGAGGTTAACGTCATGCTGCTGTAAAGTGGTATTGGAGCCGTTTTGCGAGTACGAGTACATGAGCACAGTATCGGACCACATACCTGATACTGGTATCAGTATCTGTGCATCCCTACCCTCAGTGCCAAAAGACGCTGGAGAATCCTAGAATCTTTCAGCAAATATTTCCAAAAAATCATGTGGATTGATTATGTAACATTATAAATCGTCAGAATAACTTAAATCCTACAAACTTTTTATAAATATGAGAAGTTTTATGTACACCTGGAGAACGTATCCCTTTCCCCCTCACCAATTCAATTTAGTTCAAAATATACCAAACGTCCAACTACTTGTTATATATACAGGCAATCTAAAACGCATTACGGACTACGATTCCATGCACACCATTATTCCAAATATGACAATATTCCGAATTTGATACGTGTCACGTAAAGAGCATATTCTGTTTTGATTTTCTGAATCAGGCCTTATTCCGAATGTAGCATTTTCCGATTAAGACATGTGGGATACGCCGATATTATTCGGGATTTAGGAGCATTCTTTGGACATGTATACCGCGCATTCTGAATATGCTCCTCTCTTGGGGTTTTTCTACAGCAGTTTGCGACACGCGGCCTTTTGCCTGTTTACGGCTAGCTCTGTGCGTTGTACACAAACCAACTAGCCGACAGTTTGCAGAGATGCACCCCCAAAAGAAAAGCCCACATTTCTGGTCGGAAGGAGAAAACACACCTACTTTTAAACATTATGAAAGACTTGGATATCAACAGGTGTTTGGATGTGCGCAAAATATCGCAACGCCGACCTTTTAAAGAAGGCGGTTGAAGAAATGAAAGAGGGAGGCTGTGCTTGCACGGTCGAACAAGTTCACCACTGTTTAATCAGAGTATCCACAGCTGCATTAACGTGAATATTAGTGGAATATTCATTTTCATTAGCCATGTAAACAGCTTAGTAGGAATATTGTCTTTTTCGGAATAAAGGGCAAAAACCAGAATATTTTGTTCATATAAACGTCGTCACCAATGGCTTAAAGAACACGTAGTGGGACATTGAAAATCTTACTTGAGGAGTTGTTCAGTATTAAACTGTGCCAGAGAGCTTGTGTTTTTCCAATAATCTTAGAGCAAAGCTTAACACCACCTTGAGATCGATTCTTGTCCTCTTAATGAAGGGCTATAAAGCAGCAACTAAATGAAAATACTTTCAATAAAAGAGGTAGAGAGTTTAGTTTGCAGTTAAGATGATGCTGGGCCTTTTCTTTTTTTATAATGCCATCTGTATTTTCATTAAATCTTAGTCTGTTATAAACACAGTTCCTAAGTGTTAGGTCTGTTTAATCTCACAACTACACCATCAATCATTCTCGGAACATTCTCTTTAGTTTTTTTTTATGGTTAGTGCTGGATGAAATTAAAAGAAAGTCCTGATGTAACATGCTCAACCAATCCCATCATTCAACTTTGAGTGTGAACATCTGCTGTTGACCCCAGCAGACCACACTGGTACATGAAACCAACACCATTTGAAGGCAGAATATCTCGTCTGGACTACACCCAGACGTGTCGGGGCTGTGATATTTTTACTAAACTTAACAGGATTCTCAAAAAAGAATGTCTTCAGTCAGCCCAAGTGTGAAAACACCCGGGACTGTTGAGTGTCATGGCCTCCACACCTCTGCATTCCTTGTCATCTCGCTCTCTCTCTTCTCTATTCCATTTATTCTTTTCCCTGTTCACACCGCTCCTATCCCCCTTAATCTTTTCCCTTTGCAATCTGTTTACCTTAATACATCCAGGGGCTTTCCGTTGCTTACTTATCACGTTGTTTTTTTTAGCAGATTTTAAAGTAACCGTTTGTACCCACAGGGGTTTAATTTGCATCCCCCTTCCCTCAGATGATGGTACATATTTTGAGTACCTGCACAGATCGCTGGAGGAGAGGAGAGTTAATTGCCTTCTGCGGGTGAAATAGAGCCAGAAAAAGTAAGCTGTGGCCAAACAAAGTTTTTAATCGACTGTGGAGTGTGCTTGGAGCCTTCAAACTAATGAACACCAAAGTAATTTGCAGTCTCAGCCAGATTTCTGCTGTAACAGAGAAAGGGGGGGTGACAAAGTAAGAAAAAAGTACAAGGTAAATTTATGTAAATGAATCTTGTAAATTTGTTAGATGGTATTAATAGGGGTTGTTACACTCATCCTTCAAATCTATGCATTAGTTTAACTCGCCTCTCTGGTTGTCTATGCGCCATGCAAACCTTCTGCTCCTTCATTTTCTCCACTAACTGGCACACTACGGCATGCTGTGTGTACCTGTGTGTCTGTTTTGTTTGTTGTTGTGGATTTTTTGCCACAAACGTTGACCGAAGCTCGCAAGAGACAGCTGGGTAGACAAAGGATGCCAGAAAGGCAGGCAGGTGTATGAGCAGTAACAGATGGACCAATATCTCATATTTACACATGGTGTCGTCTATTTTACACAGCACAACTTGAGACAGACAGATGGACAGAAATATTATTCATTTCTTTTTACAAAATAATGAGTTGGAGGGGGGAAAAAAGGGATAACCACTAGGGATGTCAATAATTAAACGCTAACCGACATTAAGCATTTTAACCGATTAACGCTATCGGTTAAAATGGTTAAAAGAAATGTTAATAATTAACTCAAAAGCTGAGCGGCTCAGAGGAGCGGCTCGTCACTTTAAGGAGAAAAGCTGGTCCACCTTAACAGCCCACCTTAAGAGGCGGAGCCGGAGTTGCAGGATACAGGAAGTCGGCTCCAGTCTCTGGCTCGCTTGAGCGGAGCGGAGTTGTAGTTTCACCGACAATAAACTGCACACACACTGCTACACCTACGTTCACAACTAGAACGCCACCAACAACCTCACACTCACCACCAACACACACACAGTCTGTTGGAAACTCGCTAAAGTTACGCAGACTACATGTGCTGCAGCAAGCACGAAGCCCCCGGCACTGCTAGAGCTGCTAACGTAGAACAAATACACACACTGTTTGTTGGACACTCGCTAAAGTTCCGCCGGGCAGACACACAGCTGACAACCTGCTAAACTAAACTAAATGTGCGGTGGAGATTGTTACTGGGAAAGTGGCTGCATGTCCGCTACACTGCACACAGCATCATAGCTGCTAAGTTAACGCTGCCGGACGCTGAACTGGGGACTCCCGTCAACGAATATCTGTTGTGCTCCTGCAGCTGGGACACCGCTGCATGCGAGGCACAAATCTTGTCGGTTAACGGTTAATAATCGGTTAACGAGGGTCGGTTATCAGTTAGATAGACACAATAGACACAAAAGCAGTTTCTGATATACAACATATGTCGTATATATGGATAAGAACTGGTCCGTATCCCTTATCATCTGAGGACATTGATCTCTGCATCGATCATCATGACTCATGACCTGTCTCAGGTCAGTCTTGAAATACAGGATTTTGTCTATGTCGAAAGTGTCTTAGCTTCTAGCTTATACATCAGACCGGTCAAGGTAAAAAGTCAAGGCCTCGCCACCCAACTGAAAGTGAGGGCCGGTGCGCCCTGGCTGAGGTGGGATCCCAGCCCAGCGGGGTCGTAAAGTTGTATCGGAGCTGTTTTGCAAGTACGAGTACATGAGCACAGTATCGGAACCAATACCCGATACTGGTATCGGTATCGGTGCATCCCTGATTATTACTATTACCAGTTTGTAGAAGTAGAAGTTTGGAGATATGTTTCCACTTCTTCTCTTTACGCTGTTGCCGTCTCTGAGGGACACAGGTTTTTTTGGGGGGGGTTTTCCCTCAAAAGGGGGCGTGGTCACGCGAGCCTACCTTGGGTGGCGTATTGCTGGTCTGGTGTATTCTACTGATGCATCGTCACTGTAAAACAGAACGGGCATCACATTTTTAAAATGGAAATATTTCACTTTACCTTCAACTGCGTACTGCATGTGGATGCAAGTTAGCTTGAGTGAGTTAATCATATTGCAGAAAAGGGCCATCAGGACTAACACAATTTAAAAGCATTGGAAGTGCGAAATGTGTAGCATTCGTGTGCTTTTTAGTTATGCTGGCAGCATGGTTCTGGGAATGGCAATGTCAGTCGGGCTGTCTGTTGGTCTCAACAACTGTCAGAAGGATTGCCACGAACAAACAGTCATAAATATGAATCCTAGTGACTTTGGTGTTCTTCTGACTTTTGCCCCAGCGCCACAAGCAGGTCAGAGTTTTCACTTTTCCAGTGAAGTATCTCAACAACTACTGGATGGATTTACATAAGATTTGGTTCAGCCATTCATGGCTTGTACAGTATTTGCTCATCACCTGAGTTCCATTAGGGCATGGGACATTTTTCTTTCTAATTCAACCAATTCAACAGAAATATAGACTATTAATGTGTCATCATGATGCAGTCCAAGTTATTTGTCCGTTGCTGTGAGGGCTCTAACATGAAATATGTATTTGACTTGCTTACCTTGCAGTTTGCTCACAGCTTGGATTATACGCCTCGCCTACAAGCTCAAAGTTTAAAAAACGTTATTGAATTATTTGAATCACTGACCTCAAATGGAATCAAAGCTTAAACATGAAGAGAGCATCTCTCAGCTTCCGGTGGAAGTGGTGGTAGGATAGTATTCCGATTTAAAGCCGTTTTCTGGAGAAGCTCTCTCTTTATTTGTTAAACCTATAGCCTTTTTTACACATAGTGCCGCTGCGACTGAATGAACCAAAATAGCATGAGCGCGGGAAGATATCCACACAGTCTGTGCACCCACAGCTTTGCACTGTTCGCTGCACTTTTGGGCATTAAAATAAGGCCTGGAGGGGAGAGATCCCTCAGCAGCAATAAGGCCAATCAATCATCCTGCTCCGGACAGATACTCAAACTGCTGTCATCGCTGCTGTTTCTGTCACTCGCTGGCAGCTTTTCAGCATTCCTGTCTCTCATCTGGGTCTACACACACACACGCGCGCGCACGCACGCACGCACGCACACACACACACACACACACTATGCCTCTTTCTCCCACTTCTCTCCATCTCTCTTTTTCTTCCCTCTGACTCGTGTCTTTTCTCACGTTCTCTGCTTGTCGCTCATACACAGAAGCCCCAGCAGTGTGTGTGCATGACTAACCGCTGGAGCTGTGGCGTAAATCAGTGTGCTGATGTCAGTGTGGGACACTTGTATGTGAAATGTCATGTTGGACAGAGGGACACCTCACTTAATGGCCCAGATACCTGCACTGATGGATGGGTGATAGGGGGAAGGAGGGTGCAAAGCATAGAACCAAATATATCTCTCCCAGAGTACATGCAGCACATTATTAATTCAGACTTAAGTGTGCTTAAACTGCTGATCAGAACCAAAGTTCCACCCGACATCCAGAAGCTATATGAATTGTTTTTGCAGTCTTTGCAATGGAAGTCATAGTTTAACACAATTCTTCCAAAGACCACGGATACATTGATGCTGCCGAAGCAATACCAGCCGCATCCTCATTAATCCCAGAAAAGAATGTCCCCTTAGCTGTAGACAGCGTGCATCCAATTACAGCAGTTTTCTATAATTTACAAAGTGTCGAGCTCCAGTGCAGTTTTGCTAAGCCATGCACTTTTCCTGTATAGAAAGAATAAAGGAAATCCTTTCAGAGAAGAAAGCTGCTTCCGCTCAAATCAATAACCGCCTTTGACCAAAATCCCAGGTATTGTGTACAGTACGGACTATAATGCAACGTATTAAAGGGAATCAGCCAGCTGATCAGTTTACCTGTAAGATACATGACAAACTAACCTAAACAGTTAGACTACACAGCCTACTGCCAGCTTTAGTCATTTAAAGTCATTCACAACTCAACTAAATAACTTACACGTGTTTACAGTTAGCTGTTAGCCGCCGAGCTAACGCGCTCTGCTTGTGTAAACAGCAGCGGTGGATGAGAGACAGCAGACAGAGCAGAAACGTTGCTTTCCTCCATCTTTAACCGTTTCATCGTGTTTATGCTTGTTGAACAGGTGTAATAACGCATCTTGGCTTTACACTTGCAAAATTTTATTGCACTTACTCACAGCAACGAGTGTAGCGTCAACTCGTCTCTCCACCGCGGCATCTCTGATCAGCTGTTCAATGACCGCGCTTGTGTGTGTGGGCCGGTTGAAGGAGGCTGGGTCGCGGGCGGACCTGGCTCTCGGGTGTATGACACGTGCAGTGTAACTGAAGCTGTGGCCGTGCGTTGCGATTGGTTCAATTTTGGCGAGGGCAGAAGGGATTTGACTGCGCATGTGTTGTACCCCAAAGATACACACGTAGGCAAAATTGTTGGTACTCTTCCGTTAAAGAAAGAAAAACCCACAATGGTCACTGAAATAACTTGAAACTGACAAAAGTAATAATAAATAAAAATTCACTGAAAATTAATTAATGAAAATCAGATATTGTTTTTGAATTGTGGTTCAACAGAATCATTTTAAAAAACAAACTAATGAAACTGGCCTGGACAAAAATGATGGTACCCTTAACTTAATATTTAGTTGTACAACCTTTCGAGGCAATCACTTCAATCGAGTGATTTCTGTAACTCTCAATGAGACTTCTGCACCTGTCGACAGGTATGTTGGCCCACTCCTCGTGAGCAAACTGCTCCAGCTGTCTCAGGTTTGAAGGGTGCCTTCTCCAGACTGCATGTTTCAGCTCCTTCCACAGATGTTCAATAGGATTTAGATCAGGGCTCGTAGAAGACCACTTCAGAATAGTCCAATATTTTGTTCTTGGCCATTCTTGGGTGTTTTTAGCTGTGTGTTTTGGGTCATTATCCTGTTTGAGGACCCATGACCTGCAACTGAGACCAAGCTTTCTGACACTGGGCAGCACATTTCGCTCCAGAATGCCTTGATAGTCTTGAGATTTCATTGCACCCTGCACAGATTCAAGACACCCTGTGCCAGATGCAGCAAAGCAGCCCCATAACATAACCGAGCCTCCTCCATGTTTCACATTAGGTACAGTGTTCTTTTCTTTGTATGCTTAATTTTTGCGTCTGTGAACATGGAGCTGATGTGACTTGCCAAAAAGCTCCAGTTTTGTCTCATCTGTCCAAAGGACATTCTCCCAGAAGCTTTGTGGCTTGTCAATATGCATTTTGGAAAATTCCAGTCTCACTTTTTTATGATTTACGTCCTCCTCGGTTGTCTTCCATTAAGTCTACTTTGGCTCAAACAGCGACGGATGGTGCGATCTGACACTGATGTACCTTGACCTTGGAGTTCACCTCTAATCTCTTTGGAAGTTGTTCTGGGCTCTTTGGTTACCATTCGTATTATCCGTCTCTTCGATTTGTCATCAATTTTCCTCTTGCGGCCACGTCCAGGGAGGTTGGCTACAGTCCCATGGACCTTAAACTTCTGAATAATATGTGCAGCTGTAGTCACAGGAACATCAAGCTGCTTGGAGATGGTCTTATAGCCTTTACCTTTAACATGAAGGTCTATAATTGTCCTTCTAACCTCCCGAGACAACTCTCTCCTTAGCTTTCTGTGGTCCATGTTCAGTGTGGTACACACCATGATACTAAACAGCACAGTGACTTCTTTTGACCCTTTAAATAGGCAGACTGACTGATTACAAGTTTGAAGATACCTGTGATGCTGATTACAGGACACACCTTAGTTTAATATGTCCCTATGGTCAAATTATTTTCCATCTTTTCTAGGGGTACCATAATTTTTGTCCAGGCCAGTTTCATTAGTTTGTTTTTTAAAATGATTCTGTTGAACCATAATTCAAAAACAATAGCTGATTTTCATTAGTTAATTTTCAGTGAATTTTTATTTATTATTACTTTTGTCAGTTTCAAGTTATTTCAGACCATTGTGGGTTTTTCTTTCTTTAACAGAAGGGTACCAACAATTTTGCCTACGTGTGTATGACGCGTACTCAGCCTCCTTCCAGAGGCCTTGCAGAGCAGCAAGAAAAGGTTGCAGCTTTGCTTTAGCATAAAAGTACCTATTATGCCCAGATATCGCAAATCCGTTTTTTGTGTCGACGATGCATATCGTCGCATTTTTATATCGCAATATTTCGTTGCACGATATTTCGTCACACCCCTGTTGGAAAGTCCAGAGGAGCCGCACGATTGAATTATTTTATCCCCATTCAAGTTAGAATAGGGCTTAAACCGGAAGTTAGCCGCCACGGCCGTCGGAAGTCTCTGGTGTGCATTCTCTGCCCGTAGAGCATTAACATTATGCAAAAGTAGCGCGCAGCAGTGAGACGGCCAACAAGAAGGGTCGTATATATACTGTAACTGTAAATATGTAATCAACCCTCACCTGTGATTGGGCGTGGTTCCAGCACCTTCAGTGGACTCGCCCCCAGCGTTTCAGAGCAGAGAATACTTGAAACCTAACTTCATATACTCTGCAATTTGTTTTTTTAAGTTCCAGTGTGTGGGATCTGGTGGTATCTAGCAGTGAGGTGAGGAGATTGCAACCAACTGAAGCCTCTCCCGTGTGCCAAGCGTGTTGGAGAGTTATGGTGGCTGAGGCGAAAACGCGAATGCCTCTCTAGAGCCATCTGGAGCAGAGCGAGTGCGTAGAGTGTGTGCGTATGTGGGAAGTGAGAGGTGAGGCAAGAGAGAGAGAGCGGCGGCGACGACGGGAGCGCATATCGACTCCGGCCCAAGCAGGAAAAGTTAACAGTGCTTGGTTTGTCCATTCTGGGCTACTGTAGAAACATGGCGGACTGCGTGAAGAGGAGCCGCTCCCTATGTAGATATAAAACGGCTCATTCTAATATAACAAAAACAGGATTCTTATTATCAGGTGATTATACACGAAAGAAAACATACTTATTAAATACATTCTACACACTGGTCCTTTAATCATTCAAATTTGGCTGGTTGGTTTATAACACATTTTTTCTGCGGTGTGACAAACTCAGAATACATATTTATTTTTGCTTTACCCGGACTTTAAAGAATAGTTAGACGGAAATACAAAGAGGATGTAGACACATACAAAGCAAGTTAAACCAACAAAGTGTCCTAAGCGGTTAAAGAGAAAGACATAAAGGCTTGAAATGATGGACAGAGCCAAGGAAAGGAAAGAGGGCTGTCAGGAGAGGTCACACAGAGCTCCATCAGGCGAGATGTAACCAGGAGGGACGGGTCAAGGGATGGTGGGCGGAGATGGAAAGAAGCCAAGCACAACCAGGAGGGGTATGATTAAGAGGAGAAGAACACATGGAAAGGGGTGGAGAGGGCACACATGACCAGAAGGGATTTGGCCAAGGAGAGTCAACTGGAATGACGGACATCATAAACGAAATGGTTCTGCTCTTTTACACTCAACCATAAAAAAATTCACTTTGCCACCAATTTTCTCTAAAGCATTAACGCAATCAATCTTTCGGGGGTTGTATCGGGCTCAGTTTTAAAGCTAGAAGTGAAGAAACTGGCATCATATGAAACTAGAAAACCTGAGGAATCCATTGGTACCAGTCAATGGTAATGGAAACTGGCATGGCCATTTTCAAAGGGGTCCCTTGACCTCTGACCTCCAGATCAGTGAATGTAAATGGGTTCTATGGGTACCCACGAGTCTCCCCTTTACAGACATGCCCACTTTATGATAATCACATGCAGTTTGGGGCAAGTCATAGTCAAGTCAGCACACTGACACATGTTATGATTTGAGCATATTGTTTTATGCTAAATGCAGTACCTGTGAGGGTTTCTGGACAATATCTGTCATTGTTTTGTGTTGTTAATTGATTTCCAATAATAAATATATACATACATTTGCATGAAGCAGCATATTTGTCCACTCCCATGTTGATAAGAGTATTAAATATTGATACAAAAATGTATTAATTTGCAATTAATCGCGATTAACTATTTTAATCGATAGTCAATTGCCCTAATACGCCGTTTATTAGGCCTGTGACGATACACCTATCACCCGATTCGATACTATCACGATACTTGGGTGCCGATTCGACATGTTCTCGCGATTTTTAAGTATTGCGATTCTGTTGACTCATACACTTCTAGGGACTTCTAATTGGAAAGAAATCTCTAAATTAATACAGTAACATTTTTTGATTTTCAGCATGTATGTAGTCAGAGATGTCCTGAAGTCAAATATATCAGTCATTGTCAGGAATTATTTATTATCCAGCAACCCCAAAATCAAAGAATAAAGACGTTTCCCCTCAAAAATGAGTGGTATTGTCATGTAATTCTACTTAAAACATGTAATGTTTTATACTTCTGGTGAATATAATCCATCAATCTCATTTACATATATATATTTTTTATATATAGTTCCCTTTAACGCTCGACCGCACATTACCACGATACGATAACGTTTCCTGTTCGTGACAGAGTTAGCATGCAGCTTTAGCCGTGATGTCTAGCTCTGCTTTTCCTTCAATGTGTGACAACAATAAAATCGGTAACTTCCTTCTACCTCCGACTCAAATGAAGTAAATATATCGATTCTGGCATTACATTTTTCTTTTCAAATTCTTTAAATGAAATTGAGATACATAGGGTAATCGATTTTTTTTCTCCACCCCTACCGTTTAGTGTATGTCTGTGTTGGTATGCCTTTTATTTATGGTCTTTTTTGACATCATATTTGTATGTCACTCTTGATTATCTTTCAACTGCTCGCCCTCTACAATTACAATTTAATGTCTGGCCTTTCCATCTAACTGTCATACTCTCTCTTTACCTTTTCCTGTCTCCAATCCAGGAGGACTTTCGGAATAAGGTTCAAGATTACATCAAGCACTACGCCAGATGATAGAAGCATCGGCTACCTACATCAGCCTGCATCAACCAACCAACCAAACTGCTCTACCTTGCCTCTGCTAATCTTGGCCAACCCCCCCCACGTGTGTGAATCAACAGCTGACTCTTTGACTCCGCTCTTCTCGACACCACAGCTCCGCCCGTGTTGCCCCGCTGGTTATCCGATTGCAATAAACTCCACATCGCAGGAACAAAATAATAATAATAAAAAAAAAATACGATGCGTTTGAGTGAAGACTCGCATACAAAAGAAAAATATGCTTTAATATTATTCTAATCGATTGAGTTTTAACGACAACCACGATGTCTGTTCATTGTGGCGAGATCACTGAATGGCGCCGCCTCCCCTGAGGTGTCCCTGAGAACTGCTGGAAATGAGCCGTTGCAACAACCGGCAAAGGGATGTGATGATTCACCGGCGCGAAAAAAAAAAAATTAATGGAAGTCACGTTCAGCTGTTTAAAAAAAAATGACGAATCAAGAGAAAGAATATCTGTCGCTATCAGTCTTCTCTGTTCCAGTGCCTGCTATGTTTGTCGCTAAAGAGAAAATGCATGTGAGTTCACAAACATATAAAACACAGTGTCACATCCTGTAGTAAAAAGTAAACACACAGGTTTCTATGTCTATTATTCACACACACACACACACACACACACACACACACACACACACACTCGAGTTGGAAAGCCACCAGCCCCACCAGACAGCATGTGAATGACCACGTTGTCCCGTTTTGTTGTCCTTGCATGTGAACACTCACATACGGACTTTCTGTTTTGGGTTTTTCAGCTCCGGTGGGATAAAGTACGACTACTAAAAACCACAGCCAAATGTATTGTACTGTTTTCAGCTCTTCTCCTCACTGTCCTTTTTTTTTGTTTTTCCTCCATCTGTCTTTCTGTTTCACACACACAACCACATGTACCCCTTTTTTCCATTGAGGATGGAGAGGTTCATTCATACTACAGTGTAATCAGAGAGTACTATGACTGTATTCGAAACCTGCCGAACTACTGTGTTCCTCAGTAGTATGCAGTATGAGACTGTTAAAGCGATGTATTTTGCAGTATGCTAGACCAGGTTTTAGCCTTTTAAACGAGCTCTTAAAGCCCTGGAGAAAGAAAGCAAACTCGTACCTCTATTGCAATATTATCGAAAAAATACAACTTCTACAGCCTACTGACTAACTTATACTACTAAAATACTGCATGGGTTACCTCTACCACCCGCAATTTATTCCAACAGCTCATGGCGAAATAAGACAAACAGGATCATCAACGAGAGGAAACAGTAAAACATTACTCGACAAAATGTACTCAAACTGCTTTTTCAGTCACAGCAACAAAACAGTGGACTGATCTCCCTCCAGGTATTAGAGTAATGTCAAAAAGGGTCATGTTGTCTCAGCAGGTATCTCTCTGACCCGTCAGAGGCTGCTCTTTCCGTCGCCACTCAACTGCTCTGTGAACGTTACTGGCTGGCTGGCGAGGGAGCTACGCCCGCTGGCGATTGTGCAGCTTTTCGACTCCAAAAAGGCAGATAAACACAGGTTCATTTGTGTTGTAATATTTAAACAAACTATCTGTCAAAAAGGAAATAAAAGCCTCTTGTCTACAGACCGGTCTATAGAGAGTGCTCCAGCCAGCTCATAGCGGTCTGTGAGCGTGACCGCCCGGCTGGCGAGGTAGCCACCCCGGCAGGCGCTAGCTAGCTAGCTGTCGTTTGTGGAGCTTCCAAACTCCGAAAACATCGGAGCAAATGTTCAATTCGCCATCTAATATCATAAAACTGCCAATATTTAAAATCTACACAGTTCATTTCTTGCCTCAAAAGTTTTCATAAGTGAATTTAGTGATGAAACAGATACGAAAAATGTAAAAAAAAAAAAAAAACTGCTTTTTTGGCTGCTGTAGTTGCGACCGTAGCCTGTACTGTTCCAGCACTTTACACTGTGGGATACAGGCAAGGTAGACTGGTCTGATGCATACTGGAGATTTTTCCCAATCAGTACGACATCCGGGTATTTTTGGCATACTACATACTACATGCTACATGCTACATTTTGGCCAAATCAGTACATACTACTAGTATAGTATGCGGTTTCAAATACAGCCATTTTTGGTGTGTGTGGTCGCTCTGTACTTCACAGTGGCTTTAAAATGAAACAATGACTACGAGTTTAAAGGACTGATTCAGAATTTTACATCCATAACAAAATAGATAATGTAGGAATTGTAGCTCTTTTCGTACAGCTCCCCTCAGCTTTATGGAGCTTCATGGTGACTTTCAGCTAATTGTGTAGCTGTCCAGACCACAACTTTACTGTTGTGGGTCATTCTCACCGCTCTCATAGTGTAGTTTTTTAGGTCACTGCAGGCAGTTTTTTTCAAAACAGCAGACAAAAACAGTTAGCGACTACATGGTGAACATATAGTGGAGGATTTAGCAGCTGAAGAGTCAGATATCATTGATACGTCTATTCAGGATCATTGTGCTTAAATTTGGGGATTAGGTATAAAAGGTCCACAAGTCTTACACCGTTCACCCAACATGGATGTGAACCAGGGGGTGAAAGTAGGCCAGTACGGTCCGGTACTCCGTACCACTAAAAGATTCAGTGTCGGTACGCAGTACGAGGAAGAGGGGCGCTCCTCACCAGAGAAGCGCTCTGCGAGTAAACGTCAGGCGCTTTATGCGTGGTAACCATGGAAACGGCATCAGTGCACTACTGTAGGCTATGTATCCCTGAAACTGCGGTGTATGAAATATCCTGAATCATAGCTCCATTTATTGACACATGTGGCAATGCTGTTTATTAACATTGCGAGATTGGGCATTTGTGCTGTGTTCATGTGGTGTCGGAATAGTCGGAAATACGAGTTCCTGACAGGTAAAAAACACGTGAATGCCTCCTTAAAGATAGGGTTGACGATGTTGGAAAGCTAGAATAATTTGAAAGTAGCATCACCTCAGGAGCTCCGTCTAAACCCCCCCCCTCTCCTCGGGGCTCCTTCCAAGGTAACGCCCCCCCTACACATGCACGAGCACCGCCGCATCGTAACTACTTCACAGAAACAGAGCGGAGAGAGGACCTCAACTCAACAACGCTACCTCATGACAAGTAACCGCGGCAGTGCTACTGCAGGGCTGACTATTCTCTTCCATTCTCCAGGAAACGTGCGACGGCGACACGCTTTGAGTTCAGGCTAGTGCACGCCTAGGGTAGAGTACGAGCAGGGAGGCAGGGAGGCATCTGATTGGTTCTTTCCAAGCGGACCGCGAGGCAGTGATTGGTAGATGTTTTTACAGGATTACAGCAGCTACAGATGACGGCTCTTTTCCGGTCCTTTTTCAGAGCTCATCAGTAATGGATCGCTGTCGGGGGGTAAAGACCAATTCAACCAATATAACAAATAGTGTAGACTGGAGAACATCGTCAACCCTGCCTTTAAGTCGGAGCAACAACTCAAAATTTTAAACATTTTGGTCAACATTTACAAATTATTCTGCAGCACTTTCACTATTTAAATAAATTATTTGCTATACATGATGTCAAGTGTTTCTAATTGCTTTACTACACCTTACATGCATTGAATCGTATGTTCAGGGATGCATGAAGTTGGAGGATGGGAGGAGATCAATACCAAGCGATGACGGTCGGGGTAGCGGAGTAGTACCGGCAAGAACTTCAATCTACTTTCACCCCTAATGTGAACACCTCAAACATGCTTAAAGCTGCTTAAAGTCAGCACTTTAACCTCACAGTTATTGTTTCATATCATCATAATTGTGCTGCAGTACAGGATAGAAGACTTCCCCGAGACATTATGACTGCATTGCGTTGCTGTGGGAGATTTCCCAAGCTAACGTTTACATGAATAGACCGTGTCTTTCTGGAAGGACAGAACTCCATTCTCTGTTTCTCCTTGTGTGTGTGTGGACTGTATGTTTTTCACTGTCACTGGATGTGACCCTCTAGTCAATTGCAGAGGTTCATAAAGGCAGTTAAATAGCAAGCTAACTAGCTAGCGAGCAGGCTAGTGAGGTAACACGCTAGCGAGTGAGCTTACAAGCTAACTAGCTCGCTAACAACTGTGTGGTTTTCACTTGGTGCTAGGGTAGTCCCGACAAATACCTGTAAAACATACTGTAAGTATATCCCAGTTTTCAACAGTCGCCACCAAATTGTCCCGGTTTTCACCACAATTAAAATAATGATAACAATATTATACTGACATAGACGTTTATCATGTTCTGTCCCACTCAATAATTCATTTGGGCACGAATAAAGTATTTATACAGACAGACAGCACAGCGCACCCGACTGCAGTCTCTAACTAGAGTGGTGTTGCGCGCTGTCAAGCCACAATTACGCACGGACACGGCAGATCCGCTGGTTACATTTTATGATACCAGCATCAGGCTGCTTGTGTGCACATCAAACATGTCGTTTTGATTAATTATTATACACAGTTCCTTCTGCTTATCAACAGGCGTGCAGACGAAAAAATTGTGAATCACATCAAACTTTTCGCTCCTCTTATAACTCCTTCAGGACCGTCCTATTCCTGTCAGTCTTTCCCCCCCGGACGGTGTCTCCCTCCTGGCCAAAAAATGTCGTCTAAGCTCCACATTTTTAATTATAATACCCTGAGGCTGTGGCAAGCAACGTGATGTGACAGAGATGGTTCGGGTTCAAAACTATTTCCGTAGTCCCAGACAGCAATGAGTTCCCTCTGAGGGAAACTCTCTACGGGACTCCCAAACTGTCAGTGCGTCGTCAGAGGGATTGCTCTGTGATTAAAGTATAAAGTCATGACTGTCACAGCCTCTAATGCACCCATCTATAATAATTCTTTCTTTCCGATCCCACCCCTTGCTCAAATGCGCCACAGGTGTGCCAAGTTAGCCGTCCTGATGAAAACACCTTTGGTGCATTCATATTAGCGCATATTAGCGTTCATATTAGCGCATGAACGTGTGGTTCACTTGGGGGTTCTGCTTTGGGGGTTGGAAAATATGGTCACCTTATGGGTCTCTTGCTTTTCAATAGGCATGTGGAGTTATTGACATCCATACATAGTCTGGACAGGATGGAAAGGCAGAATGTAAACAAGTCGCTCACTCGGTAGCCAGTTGGCGTGCTTACCAGTGGATTAGCTCGCTTGTTAGCTAGATAGCTTGCTGGCGAACTTGTGCAGGTGCTATTATTCCACTGCCGTTGTGGATTTTGGCCATAAAATGCGTGTTCATTTTGTGTGTGTTCGAGAGAGAAAGTAAGAGAGGCTGTCATTCAGTTAGCCAGCGATGGTGTGGTCCGCGTATGTTAGCGTGTGTGTGTGTGTGTTTTGCTCAGCCCTGGCTAACATCGTGCCTCCAGTTTGAGTCGTATATCTGAACATCGACACTCTCACTCCATTCAGCTTTGTGTTCACACGTCTGCATGAGGCAAAAGTCTATGTGATCTGCCAGTGGTGCATTTACTAAGGATGTCAGAAATGTAGTTGTTTGAAATTTTATGTCAAAGGTGTGTGTGCGTGTGTGTGAAGAAATTGTGTGCTTGTTGAACGCGCGTGTGTGTGAGCAGTTAAAGTATGACGTGTTGAAATGATGTGACTTGTTAGCATGCTCTGGTTCCCTCCTGCTCCTCTTTTCTTTTTATTATTCTGGCCCGGGGTTCAACAGCTCAAATAATTATTGTTTTCTCAGTGAAAGTAATGAGAGCAGCAGACGACACTGCTAATATAAAGGATCTGAGAATATTACAAATACCAGGTCCATTGAAAGCAAATGTGAATGTGGTCGTTCCATGGTATTTTCCAGCATAGCGTTGGTCCACTCAAAGCGTGAAGGCTAATGTAACTGCCTATTAATACGAAGCCATCCTGTGTAATCACCATGACAGTTAATTGTCGTGGTAGTAGTTGCCTCCAGGATATGGTAGCCCAATACTCTGTACTCCATCTTAGCCTTACTAATATTCTGACTTGTCATATGTCCTTTAGTTTGGCAATTAGCAGTGTTTTCTTTTCCCAGGATGCTATTGGGAAATGTCTCTGCTTGGGCGAACTCCATCTTTGGGCCAGGGGAGAAGATTAACAATCAGTTCTTCTTCAAATCCTCAATCTTTTCTTTCTCAGATTGTATATCCATTTTTTAAAATATATTAAAGAGAATATAAATAAAACATGCTGTTTGTTTCATTACGTGTTTCTTTCACTGATGTAATTTTACAACTGACAGACAGCATTGCAAGATAATAATATCAGTATGTGCCACTTATTTTCTCCATTAATCATTTGGTCGATAAAATGTCAGAAAATAGTATAAAATGCCTATTGCATCTCATCCTAAAGCCCAAAGTGACGTCTTCAGTTTGCTTGTTTTGTTTGACCAGCAGTCCCCAAAGATGTTCTGCAGGATTATGGAGGATGAAGGACATTCGCTGCATGTGGACATTATGGATTACTTTATTGAATGCAGCAGAAGGCTAAAACCACCTGGCACACCAGCTTATTAGCATCCGCTCTCTCTCTCTCTCTCAGGGGTTACAACAGTAAAAGCACAAATTTGTAAGGAACTAAATGCTGAATTTGAAATGATATGCTAAGCGTTCAAGTGATTAAGTCGCGAGATCACAGCTGCTAAGCAATATTAACTTTACTGTCAGCGTATAGAAGCCACAGAGGCTAACAATTTAGCAAGCTAGCAAGTGGGTAACATAATGCAGTAAATGCAAAGGCATAATGACGGAGGAAAACAATGAGACCGTTGGGAATATCAACATTTTCCTCAGACCTATTATAAAGTTACAAAGAAAAACAATATACGACTAAAATGACAATATATTAACTTATTATGTGCCAAAAAATTACCTTCCAAGTCCTCCGCCATTTCTGAAAACGTCAACAAACATGTCACAACTCGTGATCTCGATGCTTTCAGAAACTTTCCACTTACGAGGTTGTGAATACCACAAGAGGGGGGCGTTCATATGGACTCTTCTCGTGAACACCATAAACTTGACCCCATTTAAAGGCACCATGTTGTTTTAATGTAGTTTACGCTGTTTTTGTTAAACAGTTGTTATTGTGGAATAGTTTTATGTTGTTTGTTTTCAAGGGACAACAACCGGATGAGTCGACGTTGAATCCTTAATGACTGATGATCCCCTGACTTTTCTTCCAGTGCCACCACGAGGTAAATGTTTGTGTTTTTGAGTGAAATGTCTCAACAACTATGGGTTGGGTTGTCATGGAATTTGGTAGGCACAGATAAAAGGTCCAGATTTCCTCTGAAGCTTTTTAATCCACATCTTGATGACAACTGAATCATTTCCATGAAACCTGAGCACTCAGGCAATGAGATGTGACTAAAAGCTTCAGAATAGTAAGTGGACCTTGAGTTACGATTTTTTTTTTTAGTAGGTTTTATCATCTATTGACATGGTAGATCGCCGGAAAAAGGAATAAAAGAAGACAATACCGACCGTAGTATTATTACAGGAGCAATAGTCGGATGCTGTAGCATAGACAGTGTGAAACTCCATAAAGGAAGTTAGGGGATGATGGATGGGGCACAAAACACAGGGTTTTCACCCAGGAGACTTGTTCGTAGTTATTTTAATGCAGAACACAATGTTTTTCCCCAAAGTTGTAGTTTTGTTGCCTAAACCTACAAAAGTTGTAGTTTTGTTGCCTAAATCTAAAGAAGTTGTAATTTTATTGCCTAAACCTAAAGAAGTTGTAGTTTTATTGCCTAAACCTAATGTTTTTCGCCTAAACCTAAAGAAGCTGTAGTTTTGTTGCGTATACCTAGAGAAACCTTTTTGTTTGTGATCAAAACGTTACATTTCATTCACTTTTACAACAAGTTAGAACGTGTTCCTTTTAAGTTTCACTTTCACTTTTACAACGTAGTGGGTGTAGTAGGCCCCTAATGACCCACATCTATGGTGCTTATAGCGAGTGATAACACCTATTTAATGGCCTGATAACAGTCAAATCGGGTGCATTCACTGACCTAGAAGGGATGTATACTTCTTATAATGGGGTATATAGCGGGGTACACACACACACACACACACACACACACACACACACACACACACACACACACACACACACACACACACACACACACACACAATGCCACTATCTGCCAGTCACCCACACAGCCTGTTATTAAGCCTGGTTTTAGAGGAAACACAATCGTATTGTACACTCGCCCTGTGGCTATACTAACTTATGAATGTCCTACCTATGTGTGTGTGTGTGTGTGTGTGTGACAGCTGACAGCCACGGCCAGATAATGAGATGTCTGAATGCTATAAATCACATTTCTTTGGCTGTCCCGGTCACAACACCTACCTGCTGAGTCGAAACATATTCTGAATCAAATCTTCTTTAACTAGCCCCGATTACCTTAGAGTACATATTTCCTCTTCCATTAGCGGCCTTGGGGAGGAGGTGAGAAAATAATGAGGAGCCACAAAATCATGTCCCTACAGAGTTCCTGTCGACAGCACACCTGCCAGCCACATTAAGGACGAGATTAATGGGTTTAAATGATCGGTCATTTGTCACACACATAAGCTGCAGTCAACATGGCTGCCCGGGAGCTGTGTGATTGTGTTTTTATCTATTCCTGTTAGTTAGAACATTTAACCTACAGCTGATGTAAAACTGAAAAAAGATTTTGAAAAGCATATACACATAAAGAAAACTAAAAATGACTTTAAAGTATTCATATTCTAAGGTAATTGTGGGGATATCTGTACTGATTTAATGGAATAGAAAAAGCCCAGATTCTCCTCCGCTGCAGACTGAGGCCTTTTAAATTGCTGTAATTGCCACCCATCTCACTATGATTGACAGTACTTGAGCTCATCTATCTTGCCTACTCCCTTTTTTAATCTTATGACTCATCTCCTGAGTCATTTCCTTATATAATCTCAATCAAAGGGAGATTTATTTATTAATTTATTATTTATGGTTCAGTCAGGCTGGAAGTCCACAGGATGTCTGTTGAAAGGATGATGTACAAAATACAAATAAAAATCATTCATATCAGTCACACATCAAATCCGTCACAAAATCCGCCTTCTACCACCTCAAAAACATTTCGCGACTCCGGACATCACTCTCCGACTCCGTGGCAGAGACCCTCATCTACGCCTTCATCACCTCCCGTCTGGACTACTGTAATGGAGTCCTGTCCGGGGTTCCCAGCAAAGCCCTGGACCGGCTCCAGTATGTCCAGAACTCAGCTGCCGGGGTTCTCTAGCGCACTAGGCTCTGGCAGCACATCACCCCAACACTCATCCATCTTCACTGGCTTCCAATCAAGTCCCGCATCAACTATAAACTCCTCCTTCTCACATACAAATCCCTCCTTCCCTTTCCCCCCCAGTACCTAACTGACCTTCTCCACCCCTACACCCCATCCCGGAAACTACGATTCTCCGACACTGGTCTGCTCTCCCTTCTTTTTCATCCACTACTTTTAAAATTTGTACATGTAATCGTTTCATAAAAGCAGGTGTCAACTCTTTTTTATGTTACATACACTAATTTATTTTAAAATAACAGCAGTTCACATGCTTAATTCCCACTAGGTGTGCATGCATTGAATCAAATTTCAACAAACAGATTTCAGAAGATGTACAGGATACTGACGTTTTGTCACAGCCCCTCTGCGTCTGATACCAACTCACAGGGCGCCCATTAGCGTCTGCATGAGACACACCGGGTTTCAAAGTGACTCCAACGTAGACCCATCCGCGGTATATTTGATTTGCACAGAGCAACTGCTCCGGACTTCCATGATGACGTAGAATAACGGGCGAGAGGCCGAGAGGGGTGGCGGTCGGGGACTGATGGATGGGTCAAACAACCACAGGACTTTCATCCAGGAGGCCGCTGTTTTTGTCATGTGTGACACCAAAAGTCAACATTGACTGATTTTAAGTAGCGTAGAAAGGCTACGTAATTTGTCATGTAAAGTGATATAGGCTGGTTACTTAAACCTTTAGCAGGCAGTATATTTTTGGCATCATTGGGAAAAAATCTAGCCCGAGACGGCAGACTTTGGCCAATCACAGGTCATTTCATTGAGAGAGAGCGTTCCTATTGGCTGTGCTCCGATCATGTGACCAGAACTTGGCGTTCCTTCACCAGATTTCACAATGGCGGCAGCGTCACAAACTTTTTAATTTTACAGCTAAACCGTGCACTACAAGATGATTCTGAAAAAAATTTAAGTAGAGAAATAGGCATTAACGTAACATGATATTGATTCATATTTGATCAGCGCTGCTAGTTTGACCGTTTGGTCGGAGTTTGCGAGTGATTGACAGCCGTTTCTCATAGACGGCAGATGGACAGCAGACCTCAGATCAGCTCTTACTGCTTGTTTTCCTCTGGTCTGTGAAAGCTTACGGATGCCGTTAGGAGCACCGGAGGACACAGAGGAACATGATTTTTTTCAGGTTACCTGTTTCATGTACTACTGTCACGATATAGCGACCGTTTTATAAAAATAACTTTTTTTAATCATATTTGCTCCAATCTCGCCTACTTCAGCTTTAAGTTATATAATATTAACCCAAACCACAATCTTTTACTAAACCTAACCAAGTAGTTTTGTTGCCTAAACCTAAGGATTACCCAGTACATCAAAAAAGTGGCACCAAGGGGTCCTGACCAAGCTTTTCACTTTATCTAAAGTGAACCAATACTGTATTGTCAAAGTTGAAGTTAAGATATCAGGCTCATCCCTTCTCTCCCTCTCTGTCTTTCAACCTTTCTAACACACACACGTTTACTTTCCCTTTCTTTTTGATTTGACACAATCTTCCAATCTCCAGATTCACAGTCAGTGTAGCAGCAAAGATAATCAGAGAATGTTACTTGTCTTTGTCACCATCATCATCCAGTCTGATTAAACTGTGTGTGTGTGTGTATGTGTGTCTGTGTGTGTGCGTGCGTGCGTACGTGCGTGCGTGCGCGTGCGTGTGTGTTGGAGGGTGGTGTATAGGGCGAAGGGTCACACCCAGAGTACTTTCCTTTCTTTTCTTTTGTCTTCTTTTCCAAAACATGTTGGATCAGCAGGATCATTATCGACCTCTACCTCTCACTTTCTGCTGACACGCAGATCCTGTTATTAGATCAAATATCCTTTCTTTTTCTTTCCTTCTCTTTCTTCTTCTTTCCATTAGTAATGACATAAGCATTGTTCCTGAGCTCTTTCATTTCATTCTTGGAAAATCAATTAACAACACAAAACAATGACAGATATTTTCCAGAAACCCCTTTCAGGTACTGCATTTAGCATAAGCATGTCTGTAAAGAGGAGACTCGTGGGTACCCATAGAAACCATTTTCATTGACATATCTTGAGGTCAGAGGTCAAGGGACCCCTTTGAAAATGGCCATGCCAGTTTTTCCTCGCCGAAAATTTTGCGAAAGTTTGGAGCGTTGTTTAACCTTCTTCGCAACGAGCTAGTATGACATGGTTTGTTCCAATAGATTCTTTAGGTTTTCTAGTTTCATATGACACCAATATCTGCACTCTAAAACTGAGCCGGCTACAACCTAAAAATGACAAGTTTACGTGTTATTATTGAGTTAATTTTGACAGCCCTAGTTTAACTATACACCGATCAGCCATAACATTATGACCACCTGCCTAATATTGAGTAGGTCCCCCTTTTGCCGCCAAAACAGCCCTGACCTGTCAAGGCATGGACTCCACTAGACCTCTGAAGGTCTGCTGTGGTATCTGGCACCAAGCCGTCAGTAGCAGATCCTTTAAGTCCTGTATAAGTTGCGAGGTGGGGCCTCCGTGGATCGGACTTGTTTGTCCAGCACATCCCACAGATGCTCCATCGGATTGAGATCTGGAGAAATCGGGGGCCGAGTCAACACCTCCAACTCCATCCATAGTGATGTAAAAGAAAATGTGATTCATCAGACCGGGCCACCTTCTTCCATTGCTCCATGGTCCAGTTCTGATACTCATTATAGGTGCTTTTGGCGGTAGACACGGGTCAGCGTGGTCACCCTGACCGGTCTGAGGCTACACAGCCCTGTACGCAACAAACTGCTCCTCACTGTGTGCTCTGACACCTTTCAATCGGAACCAGTATTAACTTTTTCAGCAGTTTGAGCTCCAGTAGCTCTTCTATTGGATCGGACAACACGGGCCAGCCTTCACTCGTCACGTGCATCAATGAGCCTCGGGTCTGACCCTGTCGCCGGTTCACCGGTTTTCCTTCCTTGGACCACTTTTGGTAGGTCCTGACCACTGCAGACCGGGAACATCCCACAAGAGCTGCAGTTTTGGAGATGCTCTGACCCAGTCGTCTAGCTAGCACTATTTGGCCCTCGTCAAAGTCGCTCACATCCTTACGCTGGCCCATTTTTTCTGCTTCCAACACAGGGGTCAGCAACCTTTACTATCAAAAGAGCCATTTTAGGCAAAAATTAAAAAAAAAACTGTCTGGAGCCGCAAAACATTTGAGCATTGTGATGAAGATAACACAGTTTATAGTCTAAGTATATAGTATATAAGTCTAATGCAGTGAGGGCCCAAGTGCAAATATACTACGGAGTATTGAGGGGAAAAAATCAGAGATTTCCAGAATAAAGTCATAACATTACGAGAAAAAAGTCGTAACATTACGAGAATAAAGTCATAACTTTACGAGAAAAAAATTGTAATATTATGACAATAAAGTCATAACGTTACGAGAAAAAATTGTAATATTACGAGAATAAAGTCAAAGCTTTACGATTTTTAAAAAAAATATTATGTCAATAAAGTCATAACTTTACGAGAAAAAGTCGGAATATTAAGAGAATAAAATCATAACTTAACGAGAATGTTTTTTAATATTACGAGAATAAAGTCATAACTTTACGAGAAAAAAGTTGGAATATTACGAGAATAAAATCATAACTTTACGAGAAAAAAAGTCGTAATATTAGGAGAAACAAGTCATAACTTTACGAGAAAAAATTTCGTAATTTTACAAAAATAAAGTCATAACTTTACGAGAAAAAAATAAATATATTTATTCTCATAATACTACGACTTTTTTCTCATAAACCTATGACTTTATTTTCATAATATTATGACTTGAAATGAAAATGTAAACAAAAAACAGTCATTCATTTCCATTTTTAAAAATCCACAGGGAGCCACTGGAGAGGGGCTAAAGAGCCACATGTGGCTCTGGAGCCGCAGATTGCTGATCCCTGTTCCAACACAAAGTTCAAAATGTTCACTTTCTGCCTAATACAGGTATATCAGTCAACCCTGAAGCCAGACAGTAAGAGGCGGATCAGATGTCAAAGGTTCATCTTTGTTCCTTAATTCACTGTATATGTGTGAGTATACAGTAATAGTGTGTGTTCTCTCCAGCCGTCTGTCTGTGTGTTTGTTGTGGTGACCTGGTGGGCGTTCGGTGCCAGCTACTTATTCCTCTCCTGCTTCCCCCTCTCCCATCGCTCAGCTCTATGCAAACTTCATCTCATCCTCCACGCTGGCTGATTCTGGCTGTTTCCAAGCTGCACCTCATTTCTGCAGCTCTTTACGTACCCTTCCGTCATGAGCCCTTTTCAGACATTACTACCTACGTGTTAAAGTTGTGTCATTCAGACAAAGGAGGCCGTTATATAAATGTTCTTTATGGCTTCTCTCGGTCCTGATGACAGGATCTTTACAGGTGTGGTAGCACTGCAGGATAGCAGTGGTGAGTAGGATTTATATACTACTGTGCGCAACACTGTACAGCAATATGCACGCCCACAACAACATTATGCACACATAAAAGAGCATAACGGGTGCCAAACAGCATTGCACACATCCAGCAGCATTACATACATTGACTTAGCTTTCAAAAAGTTTCACTCACCAAATGCCACAGTACTCATTAGTCAGTACAATTATAGGCACCTTAAGTCGTTTGAAAGCCTCGGTGTGTCACAGTTTTTCGTGCATACAGAACACTAGAAAGAGGAATTTTTGTCACTGCATGCAGGGAACCTGATTGTAAGTAAGATAAATTCTTGACTCCATAGTTATCAGATCATAAAGATTTATGTCTACAACGAGTCGTTATCATGAAGCCGCAACCCAGTTGCCAGAAAAAAATGTTGGTGTTGTACGTTTCTCCAAACCACATCATAAGTTGAATGCCAAAAATATGTTTCATCAATACATTTCAAAGCAGCCTCATATCACGCTTGTAGAAATGCACAATGCCATGTGGTTAATATGGTGAAATTATTGTTTAGGTTAAGGCAACAAAAGTTTAGAAAAAAGATCATGGTTTGTGTTCAAATAATAACATAACAACGTAAAGTAACAATGTAACAACGTAACAACGTAAAGTAACATAACAACGTAGCGACGTAACAACGTAAAGTAACAACGTAAAGTAACAATGTAAGAACGTAAAGTAACGTAACAACGCAAAGTAACGTAACAACGTAACAATGTTACGCAACGCAACCAAACAACATAACATAACAATGTAACATAGCAACCATAACAACGTTATAAGGGTAACTGAATAACAACCGCCTTTAGCTGGAGAATACCATGTGGTTAATATTGTGAAATGATTGGCTAGGTTTAGGCAACAAAGCAAGCCTACATGGTTAAGTTTAGAAAAAAAAGATTATGATTTGTGTTCAAATAATAACGTAACAACATAACAATGTAAAGCAATGTAAAGCAACGTAACAACGTAACGTGACAACGCAACGTGACAACGCAACATGACAACCTAGCGTGACTACGTAACGTGAAAAAGTAACGTGACAACGTAACGTCACAACGTAACAGAACGTATATACATTGTCTATGATGGAGTTTGAATGACGGCAGACAATCAACGAAACCCAAAATAGGTAGGATAAAATCACAACTTATAGACCCCTCTGTTTGTTGTGTCCAGGTGTGTGCAATGAACGGGCAGATGTGTGCAGGCTCACACATGTCCGTGTGTGTTCCGAAGTGTGTCTCTGACAGAGGGCGCCTCTTTGTTTCCTGTGTTCCGCTTCAAAAGCTGCCCACATGCTGGTTCCAGCCGTGGGAGGCATTTCATTGTTCTGTGAGATTAGCTTGGCAGGCTGCAAACAGTAATACATTTAGTCATGCCAACGTTTACAGAAGCAGAAACAATGAGTATATCACTGTAATTAAATAAAGCCTCATCTTCACTCCTGGTGCTTCGTTGATTGGGAGCAAAGTTCATGTTAGACGAATATGCATTATTGACATTATTTATTAACTGCTGTTTCAGAGTCAGAGCCCTTGAGTGGTGGATCTGATCATTGACATGCATGAATCACACTGTATGTCGCAAAACTAATCTAGCTCAACTGTTCTCATACAAATGCTCTTTATGGTGATTGAAGATGAAATTGTCCAAACCTTGCATAGGCTACAAGTATGAACAGGTAGAAAAAGGGACATCTGAACTTCTTTCAGCTTTAAAACACATGAGCACTGTACAGCATTATGCATATGTAAATCATTATGCACGCCCACAACAACGTTATGCATAAAAGAGCATTATCGGTGCCAAACAGCATTACACACATCCAGCAGCATTATGTACATTGACTTAGCTCATCACCTTGCTGCTGAAAACTACCGTCAGCTGTTATGTTGTTTAAGTTCAAACAAATTAAATGATGAGTCCCATAAGACGTTTTCCTCGCTAGCTTGGATGAAACTTTTTTTTTTTTTTTTTTTTAAATGTGTAGAATGTGTCTATAGTCAGCCATTATTATTAATTCCTCACTGAGAACATATTTATTTTCTCACAGATAACACTTACAGTATCTAGTACACTCTGCAGCACATCATTGATTCAGCAGTGCATAATGCCAGCCCATTCGCATTCCCAGGGTGTTAAATACCGATGCTTTGTCACGGCCGTCGGCGTTCAATACCGCTGCACAAGGCACCATTTAGCGCCGGTATGAAACGCACCGGGCGTTCCATTAACTACAATGTAAAACCATCGGTGGCAACAATAAACGCTCCGAGAAAGTGCACCGAGAGTGTGGTGACGTAGTTTAAAGAGTGAAAGGAGACACACCGGGTGGGCAGGCGGAAGGGAAGGTGGATGGGTCCAACAAACATAAGGCTTTCATCTAGGAGATCGCTGTTTGTGTCCTTAGCATCACGCTACAATCAGCTGTTCATTCGTGTCCCGTGTTCACAACGTTCAGTGTCATTTTCACTGTACAAACTTAGTAATTTTATGCCCAAAAAATTATTTCCTAAACCTAACTATAGTAGTTTTGTTGCCTAATCCTAAATTGACGCAGAGGGTAACTATAAGTGGTTTTGATGCCGGAATTGAAGTGATGCCAAGGTTGCGTGATGCCAAGCGGCATGCCGCCAAAGGGTGTGACAAGCGGCGGTATGCGACGAGTTGGGATCGAGCGGCTGATTGCAACGTGATGCACGGGACACGAACAGCGATCTCCTGTATGGAAGCCCTGTGTTTGTTGGACCCATCCATCTCCCCACCCGCCCGCCAGGTGTGTCTCTTTTCACTATTTAAACAACCTCACCTCACTCCCGGCGCACTTTCTCGGAGTATATACCGTTGCTCGCGGATGGGCATGACATGTTCTCATCCCAACTCATCACATACTGACGCTTTGTCAGACCCTTCGGCGTCAATCTTTTCGTGCGTGGTAAACGCATCCTTAACGAGCCCTTGAAAAGGACACATTGTGAACACGGGACACAAACGAACAGCTGATTGTAACGTGACGCACAGGACATGAACAGCGACCTCCCGGATGGAAGCCCTATGTTTGTTGGACCCATCAACCGCTCCTCCCGCCCCGCCAGGTGTATCTCTGTTGCCTTTTCAACTACGTCACCATACTCCGGGTGCACTTTCTCGGAGCATTTAATGTTGCCGCAGATGGGTTGACATTATAGTTAATGGAACGTCAGGTGCGTTTCATACCGGTACTAAAGGGTGCCTTGTGCCGCGGTATTGAACGCTGACAGCCGTGACAAAGCCTCGGTATTTAACGCCATGGGAATGAGATTGGGCTATTTTGTTCAGCTCAACACATCAGATTTTGGCCTTTGTGAGCCAATCATTTTGTTGCTGTCAAACTTTAAATCTGTCAACCATACTGAACCATGCAGCTGTACAGGAATATCGGGTGGATGTTCCTGTACCCTGTGCCCCCCCCCCCATAAGGCCTCTGAGTGCAGAGCGTGAGACTGGTCTGATGAAACTGCTTAATGTGACTGAGAAGATAAATTGACGATGCACGACTCACAGACACAACCATGCACCATAGAATATGTGCTCAGTAATTTGTTTTTTCCATATTATTTTTCATAACATAGACCATGCTGACTTGAAAATGATAGCAGTGGGGAGCAAATTAACTAACAGGTCTGAAAGCACAAGCAAGAGATGTCTTTATATTTATTATTGAGCCACCAGAAAACCAAGTTAATCTACTTTTTTGGGCAGTTCCTGTTCCTCATCTCCCAGACTGCCTGTTGGCAGATTGAAATGTTGCTCGAGGTTCCGCTGGGAAATTGCCGAAATACACCAGAGGCACTTGGGAACAGGAGGAATTAAATTCTGAGCACTGAAAATAACATGTCTTAACATTAACAGCGGCCATCTGTGAATGACATTATGACGTCTGTTATTAACCCTGTGGGGACATCAGGAGGAGGCGAGTGGGAGCACTTTCTGACGTAGATGCGTCTCATTCCTCCACGACTTCCGCCATTCTATTTCTTTCTTTTAATCTCCAATATTCTCTTAATTTCCAACCTCACAGTACGTGACAGGATGAACCATGTTTCCAGGAAATGTTCAAAATGAATGATATTCCCCATTACAGTAAGCGCTGTGATATTTTATCTTATTGTCATCATGGAGGAACTTTTTATACAGTTGGTTCACAACGAACCAATACAATGGAGGTGAAAGGAAAAAGACGTTTTGGGATCATGAAACAAAAACCTTGCTGAGCTGTGGCAGCACACCTGGATGATCTGAGCTGATGACATTCCTCTGCTCTCATATACTTTCTTTCTATTTTCTTCATAACACTACGATGCATCACGCATTCATGACACAACCATAGAGGTATAAGAAGTGGACGTAGTCTCCATAACGTCACCCATTGGTTTGTAGACAGCCTCAAGTCCAGGATTTTGGCGGTCGCCTTCTTGGTTTTTGTCAGTCGCCATCTTGGTTTTTGGCCGTCACCATCTTGTTTTTTTGCCGTTGCCATCTCGTTTTTTTGCAACCAGAAGTGACATGAGAGGGTGGAGCCAAGTACAACCGAACGCAGACGATTTTGGGTGTCCAAAATCTTACAATTTACTTTCATTAACTGGAAACACACTGTGAAAGAGTTAAAGATCTAAGACAAAAACACAGACAACTCTCAGACTGGACAACGCCGTGGTAGCGACCTGTCAATCACAAGGTAGCCCCGCCCTAAAGCATCCCCTGCTTCATTGTCTATCTGACTCTAAATGGGACCACAAGTTACTAAATGAACATCATGCTATATTGAAGAAGAATTGAAACTAGCGATTGAGACCATAAACTCATGTTTACAATGTTTACTGAGGTAATAAATCAAGTGAGAAATAGGCTCATTTTCTCATAGACTTCTATTCAATCTTCTTTTTGCAAGCAGAGGAGTCGCCCCCTGCTGACTATCAGAAAGAATGCAAGTTTAAGGCACTTCTGCATTGGATTCACTTTTCAGAACTGGAGGTTGGCAAAAACCTGCTATGTCTCAAATTGATATCGTACAGTTGGACACAAATTGCGAAACCAATGTGTGTCTATATTAAATGATTTATCAGTAAAATAAGTCCCAGATTGATGAAGATTATGCGATGTGATTGATAGCACCAGAACACCAACTATGTGGACCTTGTGGTGAGGTTGTTTTGTCAACAGTTTCCAAGGTCAAGA
Organism: Sebastes umbrosus; assembly: GCF_015220745.1. Classification (NCBI taxonomy): domain Eukaryota; kingdom Metazoa; phylum Chordata; class Actinopteri; order Perciformes; family Sebastidae; genus Sebastes; species Sebastes umbrosus. The sequence continues at coordinate 29,431,370 of NC_051281.1, read as the reverse complement.
ATGAACTTTGAACCTTAACTTTTAAGTAGGGCAATCAAAGTTAACGCGATAATAATGCATTAACGGTAATTTGTATTAACGCCACTAATTTCTATAAACGCATTAGCACAATTTGCAATATCGATCTTTTGGAGGTTGTTGCAAGCTCAGTTTCAAAGCTAGAGTGAAGATACTGGTATCATATGAATCCATTGGTACCAACCATGTCATACTAGCTTGTCAGGAAGGAGGCTAAATAATGCTCTAAACTTACGCTGAATTTTGGCGAGGAAAAACTGACATGGCCATTTTCAAAGGGGTCCCTTGACCTCTGACCTCCAGATATGTGAACGAAAATGGGTTCTATGGGTACCCACGAGTCTCCCCTTTACAGACATGCCCACTTTATGAGAATCACATGCAGTTTGGGGCAAGTCATAGTCAAGTCAGCACACTGACACACTGACAGCTGTTTTTGCCTGTTGGGCTGCAGTTTGCCATGTTATGCTTTTTTAATGCTAAATGCAGTACCTGTGATGGTTTCTGGACAATATTTGTCATTGTTTTGTGTTGTTAATTGATTTCCAATGATAAATATATACATACATTTGCATAAAACAGCATATTTACCCACTCCCGTGTTGATAAGAGTATTAAGTACTCGACAAATCTCCCTTTAAGGTACATTTTGAACAGATAAAAAATTGACGATTAATTTGCGCTTAATTGTGACTAACTATGGAGAATCATGTGATTAATCGCGATTAAATATAACAGATATGTAATCGATTGACAGCCCTACTTTAAAGCCAACATAGAGAAGAAGTTCTTTAAATGTTCAGAAAGAAATGGACAATTCCCTGACAATCTGGCAAATAGATATGCTGATGAAGACCATGTTATATAGTTGAAAGCTCCTGAACAGCTACTGTTGCGTTCAAGTCTCATCTTATTTCAGACGGTAAAAAATAGCATGCAATATTAACCACAGGTTTTAGTGCAGGAATAACTTTTGATGATGTCATAAAAAAGCATTTGAACTATAAAAGGAGAGAGAGGAGAGAGGGAACGTTCCTCACATCTATCTTGCTCCTCTTTTTGTCTCCGGGCCACTTTCATGTCATGACGGTTGTATACTTTTCCACAGAGGAGCTTCCGTTTACTTTCTCTGCGCTGATAGAAACAGACGTACTGTACGGTAGCCACAGGGCGACTGTGAGAGGGAGAAACACAGAAGGTGGGAGGTTAGTGATCTGCGGATTATTCTTCAAAGACGAGACCCAATTAATCCAGATAAACAAATAAAGCCCTCGGTGTGTGCTTTCAGTATCTGGTACAGGCCCGAGCATCTGTCTGCATGTGTTAACTAAATATATAGAAGTGTTTTTATCATCATCCAATGTTGAAATTACAATAATACGTTGATTTCATTCATTTGTCTTGGTCCTCTCACATGTACCACCCTGCGGCAGAATCACTCTGCATGCCAATTTATCATTATTATTCTAAACTGTGCTGCCCGTGGCAAAGGGTTTAAAGATCCCGTCTGTGTGCACGTGGTGGTTGGCGTCTACATTACATCTTATAACCTCTATAGTTGTGCACATAAACCTGGAGAGTAAATGGGGTCATTAAGACATTATTGTAGTTTTCATCTTACAAAGCTGTAATTAGCCGAGCAATGAAGAAATAAAGGGATCGATGATATAATGCTAAGGAGTAGAGATATAAAGTTTCAGTGTGAGTGATCTAGATAGACGGGGTCGGTTGTGCGGTAAAACGGGTCGACTGAGATCTAATCTTTCCATGTCAGATTTCTCTCAAGCATTCTTTGGATGCAATTGAATACTTTACCGGAGAACTAATTTCAACTAGAAAATATACATTTTTACCCCCCTTTAGTTCTTCTGCAGAACACACGTTAGTGACTGCTGAAAATTATAATTTAGGAAGAAACTGCAGCTAACGGTGTGCAGGTATTAATAGTCTTTTTCTGATAAGGATTACCATACATCACCTTTTCAGAAGAGCTTAAAGTAGGGGGGGGAGAAGTTGCTGTGGAAACGTTAAAGTATAATCGGAACTGTAAGAACTGGGGATGATGGTTATGTGTTGTATAAAATTAATAAATATAATTACTTATTTAAAGTCCCATATTGTAAAAAGTGAGATTTTCATGTCCAGGTTTAAGTGCTTTATAAATACCGTTAAACAATCAAAACGTTCAATATACGGAGAAATACACACAGCCCGTATTCAGAAATTATGCGCTTGAAACAAGCCGTTAGGATTTCTGTCCATTTGTGATATCACAAATATACAATATTTAGACCATTACACGGTTTTAAACATAAACATTCTAAATGTGTCCCAGTTTATTTCCTGTTGCAGTGTATGTAAATAGCATCAGCTGACAGGAAGTAAACATCGACCGAAGCTGTTGCCTAGCAACGCACGTCCGTTGAAATGCACTAAAACGGAGCGTTTCAGACAGAAGGTAAATACAGGTATATTCAGGCAGACAGTATGAGGAAAATAAAGTTTTTTTGATGTTTTAGTAGAAACACAAAATACAAGTATGAACCTGAAAATTTGCATGATATGGGACGTTTAAGCTTGATTTTATAAACTTTGCTCTGATGAAATTAGCATTTTTCATTCATGTAGTAAGTGTTTTGCATATTACTTTTTAACCTGGTTTTGGTTTCAGTGTTTCTTCATCAGTCTTGTTGTGTGCAGTTTAGGGCTGTCAAAGTTAACGCATTAATGCAAATTTGTTTTAACACCAATTTATTTAACGCATTAAAGCAACTTGTGATTTTTAGGCTGTAGCGGGCTCAGTTTTAAAACTAAAGTGAAGATACTGGTATCATATGAAACTAAAAAAAACTCAGGTCATACTAGCTTGTTTGGAAGGAGGCTAAATAACGTTCCGAACTTACGTAGAAATTTGGCGAGGACAAACTGGCATGGCCATATTCAAAGGGGAAAGAGGTCCCTTGACCTGAAAATGTTCAAGGGACTCACATATATGTGTGTGTCAGCCCTGGTCAGTCTGGTGATCTGTCCAGGGTGTTCCCTCCCTTTGCCCAATGTCAGCAGCCCCCCCCCCCGCTACCCTGAATAGGAAAAGCGGTAAGCGATTAATTGTGATTAACTATGGACAATCATGCGATTAATCGATTTGAATCGATTGACAGCCCTAGTACAGTTGCAACACTAACATGTGTATAATATATCACTTCTAAGAGTGAAACTTCTGTAGCTTTACAGAAATTCAGTAACATACATAACTCTGAAATAAGCATTCAAGGTTGAATGTATCTGAACAACAAAACAAGCAAAATACTTTGGGGCAAATATTTTGGACTTTTTGCATCTTTGAGAGCCTGATCTCTCTGACCTCAACCCACTCACTGTCCTTGGTTATTATACAGTAATTAACAGTTTGGAGCATCATTGCCACTGTCACAATATCTGCTATCCTTGCAGTCATGTGTGGCTTCAGCATCTGTGTCTCCTCAGGTTGCCTTTCTCCCCCATAAATAATTCCCCAGGGAGAGTTCAGCCTTTAATCCTCTGAGACCCACGGGATCGCCGACTTTACTGTATTTCAGAGGCTCTAGTAGGTTCAGTTTTAGGTCTAGAGTGAAGCTGCAGATATCACATGAAACTAGAAAACCTAAGGATGTCATGTCATGCTACCATGCTGGGAAGGAGGCTAATTAACGCTCCAAAGTTCACAGCCTCATGAAACTTTACAGCCACAAACTAGAGACCTACAGCATTCAGAGGATGGATGGCTTTCCTAGCTAGATTGACAATAAGGGGGTTTCTGAGCAGTTTACACAACAGAAGTGCTCGCCATCCAATCATTGAAAAATATAATTCTTGCAGAAATCTCAAAATGTAAAAAGTTTTTGAAACCAAATCACAGCATGGCTTTTTCTATGGTGTTCCTCAAGGTCTTGGTGTCTTAATGTGGTATTTTGGAGGGATTATTGATCATTTTTATCAATTCTCGAGTGGTTCAGGTTAATAAGATATGTTAGCGTAGGTGGAAAAGGTTATGGCTGACAGCAAACCCTCTTAAACACATTGTTGGAAGTACAGTGTTTGTATTATTGCAGCATTTGTTTTGTAGTATGATTTTAGCAATGAAAAGATGTGAGAAATGTCAGCACCCAAAGCCATGATATTTAGAATATTTTCCTACGGCGAACTGAACTGAAAGTGAAACGTATCTATTCTGTTTTTGTCATCCGAGCCGGCTGGCTTTGTAGAGAGCAGAGATAAGTTTCACCTTCAGTACAGTTCCCTGTCAGAAAGGGGAAGAAAGGGCTGTCTGACGGCAAGATAAAGGGCTAAAAAAACATTTTAAATTTAGTGTACACTTAAACTGTTATTGACTTTTTTTGGTGAGCCTTTCTTTTAGATGGCTAAAATATGTTTTACTGTCTTCTCCGTCCACAGCACTATATTGCTTTGCTCCAGTGTCGGTACTCCTGTCTGTTTCTCCAAGCTGGGGGCCACGTTGACCATCATCTACTGTAAGTAACACCCAAACTATCCCTTTAATGGCCCTACACACCCAAGAACAAGAGTATTTTTTTGTAAACAAAACACTTTTTTTTTTACTTGGGTAACTTTCTGGGACTAAATTAAAAGTCATCTGAATAACAGAACACATAATTAACATATCAGTGAGGGTGCACACAGCTTTTTCTTTTATTATTAATTAATAGGCCAAGGACTAACATGTGTGCATCTTTTTCAGAGTGAAGTTGTCATGGCTAAGTGATAACTGCTCTTGAAAACCTATGACTGGTCCTGGGTGGGTGGCTCATTAAATTTCCATGCTGTGTAGGGTTACATGGTACTTCTCTCAAAGTTACATGTACAAATGGGCTGGTTGATAAGAGTCCTCCTATAACCCCTTGCGAGGCCAGTGCTATGACAGAGCTGAAGACTTAGACTAACATGAAAGCAAAAACATTCAAGACTTAAATGGTAAAGTCCCTGAACAATAAAAAATGAATAGGACAGCGTACGGCAGACCTTGCATAACCACACATCTTGAATATTTAATTATGAGGCCTGTGCACTGAAAGGACTCAACTATATAAATAAGGACTGGATTGACACAGGAAAGTGAAATGCTCATTTTAAAGGTCCCATATCGTGCTCATTTTCAGGTTCATGTTTGTATTTTGGGTTTCTACTGGAACATGTTTACATACTTTAATGTTTAAAAAAACGTTATTTTCCTCATGTCTGCTTGAATATACCTGTATTTACCCCTCTGTCTTAAACGCTCCGTTTTAGTAGATTGCAATGGAATGGCAACAGAATTGTGTTGCTAGGCAACAGCTTGGGTCCATGTTTACTTCCTGTCAGCTGATGACATTCACATACACTGCAACAGGAAATAAACTGGGAGACATTTAGAATGTTTACGTTCAAAACTTTGAAATGGTCTAAATATTGTAGATTTGTGACATCACAAATGGACAGAAATCGGCTTGTTTCAAATGCAGAGTTTCTGAATACGGGCTGTGTGTATTTCCCTGTAGATTGAGCGTTTCAATACTTTCACAGTATTTATATAGAACTTAAACCTGCTTTATAATATAAAAAAAAATATAATATGAAAATGTCACTTTTTACAATATGGGACCTTTAACAATCAGAATTCAGATTTGTACTTACCCTAATGACTATATGTCCTGATTTGAAAACAGGCGGCAACCTCTGGTTCTGAAAAGTGAAGCCAATGCGGAAATCCGATATGTATAGAAATTTATTTGATTTATTACCTCAGTAAACATTGTAAACATGAGTTTATGGTCTCAATCGCTAGTCTCAAGTCTTCTTCAATACAGCATGATGTTCATTTAGTAAATTATGGTCCCATTTAGAGTCACATAGACCATAAAGCAAGGGATGCTTTAGGGCGTGGCTACCTTGTGATTTACACGTCGCTACCACGGCGTTGTCCTTTTTTGTTGTTGTTTGTGTTTTCGTCTTAGAAATTTAACCCTTTTACAGTGTATTTTCAGTTCATGAAAGTTAATTGTTACATTTTGGTTGCGTAAAAATGTCAATTCAGCATTTGGTTGTACTTAGCTCCACCCTCTCGAGTCACTCTTGGTTCTAAAAAAAACGTAATCCACAAACTGATGGGTGACGTCATGGTAACGACGTCCACTTCTTATATACAGCCTATGTTTGAAACTTGGTCTGAAAGACTTGATATTTAACTTGGACTTGGAATAATGTGACACTTAGACTCGTCTTGAATGACTTGACACTGTCTTGTATGTGTCTCAAATTACTTGAGACCTTTGTTGAACTTGTCTCAAATGACTTGACTTAGACTTGTCTCAAATGACTTGAGATTTTACTTGGACTTGTCTCGAATAACTTGAGGCTTTACTAGAACTTTTCTCGAATTACTTGAGACTTGACTTGGACTTGTCTCGAATGACTTGACTTAGACTTGTCTCAAATCACTTGAGATTTTACTTGGACTTGTCTCGAATGACTTGACACTTAACTTAAACTTGTCTTTAATGACTTGATACTTTACTTGAACTTGTCTCGAATTACTTGAGACTTTACTTGGACTCGTCTCGAATGATTTGACACTTGACTTAGACTTGTCTCGAATGACTTGACACTTGACTTAGACTTGTATTGAATGACTTGAGACTTTACTTGAACTTGTCTCGAATGACTTGACACGTGACTTAGACTTGTCTCGAATGACTTGACACTTGACTTAGACTTGTCTCGAATGACTTGATACTTTACTTGAACTTGTCTCGAATGACTTGAGACTTTACTTGGACTCGTCTCGAAAAACTTGAGACTTTACTTGGACTTATCTCGAATGACTTGAGACTTCACTTGGACTCGTCTCGAGTAACTTGAGACTTTACTTGTACTTGTTTCAAACGACTTAACTCTTAAATCACACTGATCTCATACTTGTCTTAAACGACATGACACTTGACTTGAACTTGCGTCTAATGACTTGACACTTGATTCCGACTTGTGTAGATCGACTTTAGACTTAACTTGAAATTGTCTTTCATGACATGGCACTTGACTTGTAATTGTCACAAATGTCTTGAGACTTGACTTGGATTTTCCCTAAAAAGATTTGAGGACTTTAAGAGGACAAGTTAGTCCTTTCATCTAATAAGAATCAATTAAGAACAAGCCGTGTGCTCTAATTGACTTCTGATCTTAAATTACTTCTGGTTTGTGATTCGCGCTGACTTGCCCTCTGAGAGCTCCAATACAAAGGCGAGTTCATGATATAATGACGTATAACAATTGCACGTTCATATACTCTTTCTCTCCTGGCAACACTGCTGTTCCCCAATGCATCTACTGTATGTGACAAAGGGGAAGGTGATAAGACTTAATTCCTATATATGCTGATAATTCCTCAGGTCACAAAGCTTTGTGACATACTGTAGAAACAGGAGGCCTTTGTTATCTTCACGCTTCACTAAATATAGTTTTGCCTTTCTCTTGTTCTTCACACTTCAGCAAATGACACGGGTGCTTGAACCCGGTGTATTCATTATGACCCAGTGTTGTGCACTAAGCCACGCATAAATTATTGCAGGATTCATCATTCATATTTAACATGTAGTAACCAAAAGGCCTTTTGTACCATCCCTCTTAACTCGTGAGAAACATTAAGTTCCAATCCCCAGAGTACGAGACACATTACGTTTTATTAATCTTTTCTTCATGATCACAGATTTTAAAAATTCATTAGAAGTCCCTCCAACAGAAAATTGGACGTTTCATAGCAAACATTGCCCTCTGTTTTCCAAGAGCTTTTGGCACGAAGTACAAAGTAAGATCATGTTGGGGGAAGTGTGGGTGTGCTTTCGAGTGTGTTTTGCTGACAGGCGTGTTACAGGTCAATGAATTTATAAAGGAAAGAGAGCATTCAAAAATATCAATGAGGAAACGGTTCACACAGCACACTCTTCCACACTGGGAGATCATAAATCAATAGAAACCTAAGGTCTGTGATACACAAACTGTGCTTTAGGCAATGTTCAGCAGAGATGCGTTGGCTAATCCGTTGCTTTATGTTCTCTCTGTAGTTTGATTTGTGATTTTTTCCACAGTGACTTTTCTACTATTTGTTCTGTTTTTCATTCTTGCAACATTTTCGCAGAACTGCCAAAAATTGGATGCAATCAATATGGTAATTATTGTGATACTGTCTTCATGGTAACCGACATGGATAACAGAGGTGTTTGAGGGAGCAAAATCAGAACGAATGTGAGAATTTTTGGTTAATTAACTGTCTGCGATCCCCAAACTTCTGTTCTCCCGTGTATGTTGGCCTTCAAAGTCTTTACTCTCAGCCGCTTCCACCTGTGTGTCTGCTGGCATTTCTTCATTTTAGTTTCCTTGGTGATGGAGGTTGGAAGCTGCAGAACACGACATCATCACAGCCACGTCCAAATTGGGGCCTCGACCCCCCGCGTAGTGACTGCCCTCTATTGTGCCGTGCCGTCTTTCACCTGCACATCTGCCGATCTTTAGTATGTGACATCATTATCTCCTGCATTTTCCCAGCTGGTTCAGTTGGCATTACGCTATGGAGACATGTCTTCGTTTCCCACTCAGAGGAGAGATTGAGCTGCAGGTATATGCCAAGAGATTGAGGACATGAGGCCAGGGTGTCTGATATGAGCAGAGGAAAGGAACACTAAAAACAGACAGATTCTACTCCCACTATAGCTTGACAGTGTGACCATAAACCGTATGCATGACTGAGAGTATATAAACTCGGAAATAAAATTAGAAATTATTGTTTGGTGGATTATTTCTCTGTTGTTACAATGCTAATTGGCATTGTATTTTACATGGTTGGAAAGCCTGTTTATTTACCTTCACAATGATGTCCAACTTGTAAGGATCATGCATTTGTGGGATGAGCAGCACAGCTGATTATGTGGGTAGTGCCCAAGAAAAATTTGCCAAAATGCTCTGCCAATGCTAAACAGTGTATTCTCCTGTTGGTATTGACTCTTGTTTTGAGTTGTTTGGTGGATTGGATGATTGAACTCTCTATCAGTAACAAGGAACAAACAAGACATATTGGCTATTTTACAATTTATTCATTTAATACACCGTCAGGAGCCTCAGTAGTGGTGGAAGATCCATGTTGCAGCCACAACAGCCTGGTACCTCCTCCTCATGCTGATCACCAACCGGGTCACACGTTGCTGTGGGATGGCGTTCCATTCCTCAACCAGGATTCGTTGCAGGTCAGCCAGTGTGACACATTTTTCTTGGGAGCTACCCACATAATCAGCTGTGCTGCTCATCCCACAAATGCATGATCCTTACAAGTTGGACATCATTGTGAAGGTAAATAAACAGGCTTTCCAACGATGTAAAATACAATGCCAATTAGCATTGTTAACAACAGAGAAATAATCCACCAAACACAAGTTTCCAATCTTTTTTTTCTGAGTTTATTTCAAATATAATACACGTCTGTTAAAATCTTTGTATGACATGGAAACACAAAATTTGCATTTGAGAGTAATTCATTTAGTGTACTATGGTTTGCTGTTGTGTTTGATTGTGTTACAAAGACATTCTGACAATCCACTGACAGATACATCTCATATCATACATATAGTATTATTTATATTTACAGTATATGTATATACACATAAAATCGGATATACCTGGGTTCCCTAACAGATGTCGAAGTAACTGTCCTTTTCGCAGTCTAGCAATAGTGTAAAGCAGGCCTGCTGGGAAAGTTCTGCACTGTGTTTCATTCCTGTGTTGCTGTAATAGCTAACAGTTATTTTCACGGTCTCCAAAAATATTTGTGAAATTCCCGTATGAATTGTAGCATTATCACCACATTCCAAAAAAAAAATTTAAGCTGTTTCTCTCAAGAAAGTTATTTTTTGTATTTACAGTCTTATTCCACCAGTCACTATCCTGGTCCTGGTCAGATTCAGGTGCACAACTCTTTGCTCTGTAAACCAGATAAATGGTTTCAATCCATGTCAGACTATTGGTGTAAAAATAGCTGGGAGCTGCAAAGGCTTCATATTGGTGTCAGTGCAATCAAGCATCACTGAAGTAGGATCTGGTTTTTATCTTGTCCAGCTCCTCTTCCAGGTCCATAATAAAGTGATTCTGGTCCAATTTAAACCCTTTACCCAAACACTAACACCCAGAAAAAAAGAGATCCTTTGGTCACAGAGGGTGAATATGATGCAACCTTGGGGACAAAAAGTACCTCTTGTCTTGAGTTTTGTGAGCCCGGCCCCCCTCCTGCCCTTCACTACACCATCCCCTCACTGCGTTTGCTCCTCCACACCACCAGGGCCGTCATGAGGAGGGTGACCATGATGGGCACCACAATGAAGGGACCCAGGATGCGATTGGGTGGGTCCTTGAGGAGCCGTCCGGACAGCGAGCAGTCATGGAAGTAGTGCTTGTGGACTTGGATGAAGAACTCGTCCACCAGCCTGTTGGGCCAGAAGCATTCCATCTTCAGCGCCACCAGGAACGTGCAGTTTGTCAGCTCGCCGTAGAGTCTGCATGTCGATGACACAAAAGAAGAGGATAAACAGTTAAAACGGTGAAGATCAACTGACCGTTTGCCAACCCCCCACTCCCCTTTGTTACTGTTGTCATGCCTGTCCAACTCTTCGTTCTCACACGGCACATATGCAGGTACCACTTGAAATTCTCGGTACTTTTTGAAACAACGGGTCCTTGATTTCAGATCCTCATTTATTGCCAGTGACCGCTGATTTCGCCAACTGAATGACAGCTGTTCCTGGCAGATATTATCACCTAAAGCTATCTAGCTAATGAAGCTAACGGCTCCATGAGAAAATTCTGCCACTGGATGACTTTTTAATATTGGCCCCCATAAGTAAGATATGGAAAAATGAAAAGACTGACTGTTATTTTGGTCAAACATGCTCCTGCTTAACTTACAGACTTGTTCATATTTCCATAGGGAATATTTTCACATTTAAAGGCCGTGTAAAGGGAATTCAGAGTTTTGTTTCTAAACACATTATAAATGTTGGAAAATAATAACTGGAAACATGATGCAAAGGCTGTGAACATTGTAGTACTGGATTGTGGACTTATAGACCGTTAAACTGTTTTTTGCCAGTTTTGTGGCTGAAATCATGGCTCGATGACGCAGTGGAATCATCCTTAACATAACCCCACCCGTCTTCACAAACCTGGTTTCTTAAAGCCAAAATAGAAACCAGGAATGTCGTTGAAGGTTATGTCGGCTAGCTCAGTCAGTAGAGCATGTGACTCATGTTGACAGGATCGTATGTTCAAGCGTAAAGCTTCGCAGCCACGAGCCACCCTCGCCCCGAGCCTTTCCAAGCCGACCGAACGCCTCGGAGAGGAGATCTGCAAGGGGATCCTCCCACACCAAGCGGCCGTCCCTAACCCGCTGAGTTGAATCCCCTGGGGGACTGCGCGACGAGGGCCGTTACTGGCAGACCGTCCACAGGCTGATCCTCGATCAGAAGGACTCAGACCCCATTTCCCCACTCCGCCCATCAGACAGCGATTTGGCGCTGGGCTTTTTTCTGTCTTTGCTCGCCGCTACTGAGGAATCCTGACAGGCTGCACCTTCCCCGCTTGTGGGTGTGGTTTCAGCCATGGATGTATTAAGAGAGGTTTCAGGTTTCAGCGCCTTCAGCGACACGCCCCCAGCGTCTCAGAGCAGAGAATACTGATGATTTTTCCATGATTTTGAGAGCTAATTTTATATACTTGGTGATTTTTATAATCTTTCAAATTTGGCTGGGTGGTTAGTAACACATTTTTCTGTGGTGTGACAAACCCAGAATGCATATTTATTTTTGCTTTACACGGACTTTAACGCTAGAGAAAAGGCTTTTAGAATGAAGAGTATCCCATGTGTTTGAAAAAAAGTAAGACTATCTTGGTTAAAGTCAATGCTGATTGGGGTTGCTGGTACAGATGAGACTGATCAGATCTAATATCGGTGTAGGGTTCCCTCCGGCCGTGTTACGACTGCAAAGAAGCTAGTTAGCTATGCTAGCATCTTTAGCACGGAGGTCGAGTGGCTGCTTCAAGCAGGAGATAAACATGATAAAACATTAATAAACATTACTACCGTTTGTATTTTCGCTGCAACGGTCCTCCGGCTTTCAACCGGGCAGACACGGCCGGCCTGCCGTTTGTTTTATTGGAGTCTTTCGGCCCTCTAAACAGATGATGATTGACTCGCGGTGCTCTCAATAAACCATTTAACATTTAGGCTACTTCTAGCGGATGTACCAATATTCCAGTTGATGTCTTTGCATGATAACCACAGCAACCTCTCACCACTTCCTCTATTCAGTATCCTAAGTATACTAAGAGTGCTCTGGCGTCGCCTTTTATTACCTGATTTTTGTATAAAAAAATCTGGTCACACCTTGCACTATTTTCTCACAAAGCGGAATCAGGAAGCAGTCATGCACATTTTTGTTTTGAACTTATTTGATAGAGTGTGGACATTTATTTCTCAGTTTTTGCACTTTTGTTTCAAATATTCATTTTGAAAACCTTAATTATCTTATTACTTTTAAACTTGTGTATCGAAATCTACTAGTGGTTCGTTATTGCTGTGCACTTGATTTGTTTAAGTTTTTCAAAATATTTAAGGAGTTGCCATAGCAATTTGCACTCCCATCCTACTTAACGTACAGTTCAAATAAATTGTTTTGGAATACATTAGCTCTGATATTGGAATTATATTGGTATCAGCAGATATCCAATTTCAGGTATCGGAATTGGATCGGAACTGGAAAAAAAGTCGATCAGCTCATCTCTAGTTGCTGGAGTGTGTATTTCTCCAAATCCAATAAAGATAATAAAGATACTTATATGCTAAACTTGGGCTTAAGCTGGTTTTAGTAAGCTAGTTACCAAAACATGTCAACATTTACTGCTCACGGCAGAGCAGATAAACACGGTTTGATCCATTCCTTACACTTTTTTTTCTTTGTTTTTTGGTTTCGGAAAGGCTAAGCAGAGACAACGCCCTCTGAAGTCTGCAAGTGTTGAGTAACTCTCTTACTACAGACCCATTTGCACCGCTTGCATGCGAAGAAAGCCAAAGTTGACAAGCCTGCCATGCCTAGAAACTGTTGTAGCTATGATTGGACTATTTTGGTGGAGGGGTTTAGTGAACGGTCAACAACAACATTCACTGTACTAAGATAAGAGATAAGATAAGATAAGATATTCCTTTATTAGTCCCGCAGTGGGGAAATCTGCAGTGTACAGCAGCAAAGGGGATAGTGCAAAAAACAAGATGCATCAGCTAACACAGTAAAAAAAGAGCTAAACAAAGTGTAACAAAATATGAACCATTTTAAATAGAAGGAAGTATAAAAATAGGAGCCGTATATACAGTATTGACAATAAACAGACTATTAACAAAATTGCACAAGTGGAAAATGATATTGCAAAGTGAGAATGAAATGAAATTCCACCTGAAAATATCAGGTTATTGTCAGTTTTTGGTGTGTAAGTGTAAGTGGTCTACTGGGAGCAGTGCTGGTTGTGGTCTACTGGGAGCAGTACTGGTTGTGGAGTCTGACAGCTGCAGGAAGGAAGGACCTGCGATAGCGCTCCTTCACACACTAACAACTCTTGCTGATTTTGTTTGTATAACAATATGAGTATTTTTTATTTTTTTTTTTAAATCTTCTATAAGATAAATCAGCAACAGAATTACAAATCCTTGGGATGGATTGATGACCTGAAAGACAAATGAATTGAGGACTGGATGCAGGACTTGCATTTAGATAAAGAAACAAAAAAACAAAAAAACTTTGTCAAACCAATCAAGATAAATGTCTGGTTTAAACATGCAATACATCTTAAAATACACAGCACATTGTATTCTCAATTAAAGAAAACATTTCTACAACAACGAAGGACTTAAGTGTGACATTTGAAATAGTATTTTGATAAAATAAGATGTGTTACTAGGAGCTGGGGTATGAGAAGACTCTTGTACCAGATTGTCCAGGTGGCTCAGATGCAAAACACTTGTCCTTCACCGTTAGAGACACTCCGGAAAAAAAACATTTGGAGGGAGGGGTGACACTCATAGTCTATTGTTTAGACCTAGTGTGTGTGTGCGTGTGTGTGTGTGTGTGTGTGTGTGTGTGTGTGTGTGTGTGTGTTGCTTGCAATGGTGAGTTGATCTTCACCATAATTGAGGTAATGGCCCATGATTATGACTGAGCACACAGAGGACACTGTAACTGCACAAATTAAGGTCGTAACACATACAGGCCTACTATAGTATATAAGGCTCAGACATTCACACTTACACAAGTCACACACACACGCACACTTGCCGAGTGACAGTTGAGTGACTAATGGAGCGACGCCTGCGAGCTAGTTCAGGCAGTTCACTCTAGCTGCACTGCAACATACACATATGACCTGCCTCACTCTCAATACCATAAACCAAATGCACCCTCCCAATTAGGTTGTCTATTTAAGCTGCAAAATTCCCCGTCTCTCCCTCTGCCTCTTCAATGTGCTGCTGCCTCTTTCAGCCCCAACACCACCCGAGCATCCACCTGCAGGCTCTGTCGGTGTGAAATATGTTTATTCATCACTCTCAATATCTCATGTACTGTAATCATATCTGCAGGGAGTGATGAGGTCGTAGTCCGAACCCCAAATTCTTAACAATGTTCTGCTGTTGAAATAAACATTTCAAACGTGAGTTGTCTGACTGAAATGTCCATTAATGGCATTGACACATGGCTGCACCCCCAACTGTTTTCTAGTACTCACAATGTGTGGCTAATTGTTTTTACAGATTTTATCAGAAAAATACCCATATTATTATTAAGGGGGCCAATAGGTTTAAGATGATTTTCACGTGGATTTTTATGTCCCCACATATTCAAAGAACCACTGTAATGCCGGGATCAGACTACACGATATTTTTGTCTTTGACGATGGTCACCATGTCAGATCTAATGATCACAGCGCCATAAACTCTTGCAGTGTCTTGGTCGGGAGACTGGCAAGATGTATGCCAAGTATGACCGCGACCAATCATGGCACGTCGTATTCCACGATCATGCGCGAGTTCAGACGTCATCGGGGAGGCGGTTGAAGTAACTGTCGATCATGGCGACAGAAGCGTTGTGTGTGATGCTGGCGGTATTGTGTTGCGAAAAGAAAAAGAAAAAATAGAAAAAACGGACGTGGATGCGCTCCTGGGTGGCACAGAGAGGACGGTACAGGCTGTCCATACTTCAGTCAGTTTGGTTGTCCCACCTGACAGAAACAAAATCGGCATCCTTCCTCCTTTTCTCCATGTTTGTTTATTACCAAGTGACCTGACTGCGACTGCGCGCTGGAGAGAGCACCTGATTGGTCAATGCAAAGGAACACGTTGTTGGAGACAAATGGATTATTACTTTAATAAAGGTCAAAGCAAAACGTTTACTGAGAAAGCCAGACACTGTCATCCAGTTGCACACTGGATGCTTATGTTTGCACTAATGGATGATGAGATGAACCATTCTCCGACAGACGGAGAAGAGAAGGTTTACATGGAATGGCTCATCTATTTAGACAAAGTAACAGGGGCAGCTTCATGCAGGGTTTGCTATTCTAAACATTAACAGAGTCTCTGGCTTTGGCTCCCATTTAAAATCACTTTAGATCTCCTGATAATCATATGCTGGTCTTCTACAGTACATTTATGTTTAAAGGTTAAAGGGACAGCGTGTAACATTTTGAGGGATTTATTATCATAAATGGAATATAATATCAATAACTATGTTTTCATTACTGTATAAACACTTTGGAAAGGGAGGAGTGAGCGGAGGGGTACTCGGTTGGTTGCAATCTGCAACCACTACACTAGATACCGCCAAATCCTACCAATCTGCAACCACTACACTAGATTCCGCCAAATCCTACCAATCTGTAACTACTGCATTAGATACCGCCAAATCCTACCAATCTGCAACCACTACACTAGATACTGCCAAATCTTATCAATTTGAAACCACTGCATTAGATACCGCAAAATCCTATCAATCTGCAACCACTACACTAGATACTTCCAAATCCTACCAATCTGCAACCACTACACTAGATACCGCCAATCCTACCAATCTGCAACCACTACACTAGATACCGCCAAATCCTATCATTCTGCAACCACTGCACTAGATACTGCCAAATCCCATCAATCTGCAACCACTACACTAGATACCGTCAAATCCTATCAATCTGCAACCACTGCACTAGATACTGCCAAATCCTACCAATCTGCAACCACTACACTAGATACTGCCAAATCTTACCAATCTGCAACCACTACACTAGATACAGCAAAATCCTATCAATCTGCAACCACTGCACTAGATACCGCCAAATTCTATCAATCTGCAACCACTACACTAGATACCGCCAAATCCCATCAATCTGCAACCACTGCACTAGATACCGCCAAATCCTACCAATCTGCAACCACTGCACTAGATACCGCCAGATCCTACCAATCTGCAACCACTGCACTAGATACCGCCAAATTCTACAAATCTGCAACCACTACACTAGATACCGCCAAATCCCATCAATCTGCAACCACTGCACTAGATACCACCAAATCCTACCAATCTGCAACCACTGCACTAGATACCGCCAAATTCTACCAATCTGCAACCACTACACTAGATACCGCCAAATCCTACCAATCTGCAACCACTGGACTAGATACCGCCAAATCCTACCAATCTGCAACCACTACACTAGATACCGCTAAATCCTACCAATCTGCAACCACTACACTAGATACTGCCAAATCCTACCAATCTGCAACCACTACACTAGATACTGCCAAATCCTACCAATCTGCAACCACTACACTAGATACCGCCAAATCCTATCAATCTGCAACCACTGCACTAGATACCGCCAAATCCCATCAATCTGCAACCACTGCACTAGATACCGCCAAATCCTACCAATCTGCAACTACTGCACTAGATACCGCCAAATCCTACCAATCTGCAACCACTGCACTGGATACCGCCAGATCCTACCAATCTGCAACCACTGCACTAGATACCGCCAAATCCTACAAATCTGCAACCACTACACTAGATACCGCCAAATCCTACCAATCTGCAACCACTGGACTAGATACCGCCAAATCCTACCAATCTGCAACCACTACACTAGATACCGCTAAATCCTACCAATCTGCAACCACTACACTAAATAC
The DNA here is from genome assembly GCF_015220745.1 of Sebastes umbrosus. NCBI lineage: Eukaryota > Metazoa > Chordata > Actinopteri > Perciformes > Sebastidae > Sebastes > Sebastes umbrosus. The sequence goes on along the minus strand of NC_051281.1, from coordinate 29,414,056 downwards.
CGCCAAATCCTATCAATCTGCAACCACTGCACTAGATACCGCCAAATCCCATCAATCTGCAACCACTGCACTAGATACCGCCAAATCCTACCAATCTGCAACTACTGCACTAGATACCGCCAAATCCTACCAATCTGCAACCACTGCACTGGATACCGCCAGATCCTACCAATCTGCAACCACTGCACTAGATACCGCCAAATCCTACAAATCTGCAACCACTACACTAGATACCGCCAAATCCTACCAATCTGCAACCACTGGACTAGATACCGCCAAATCCTACCAATCTGCAACCACTACACTAGATACCGCTAAATCCTACCAATCTGCAACCACTACACTAAATACCACCAAATCCTACACACTGTACCTTTAAAGCGTTCTCAAGTCAAAAGTAGGGAGGTGGATCAGAAAGGAAATGGAGAACTCTTGAAGTTCACTACAATAAAATGGAGAGAGAGTGAGAGTGTGAGAGAGAGAGAGAGAGAGAGAGAGAGAGAGAGAGAGAGAGGTCATATGTATGCAGTTTCACCAAAGGATCACTAAAGGGTGGCCTGTATTTGGCGTGATGATGTTGCATTTCTGTAAATCAACATTCAAAACACAGTTGCAAGATGATGGTCTTTGGGAGTGGAATCAACTTATACAGTGAGTCAGTGTTTATCAGGATCCTAAAATGCTTTGTGATCCTTTAAACACATGCACCATCCATAGCCTGCCATAAGCCCAATCCTCTAAATGTGACACTGCATTTTTCTGCCAAGTGTTATGGCAACTTTTATTCACCCTTTTGTATAGCCCCGATGCACACTCGGACTTGCATGTTATGGACAGGACTACGCATACACAAGGGGTTTACAAGAAACAGAATACGCATATATCTAGCTGTCTGTTTGAGTACTTAACTGATTCCATATGTTTTCTGTTGTTGCGAGTGCAGTTTTGTTCAGTTCATCCCTTTGCCAGCAGAGTTGTCAGATTGCATCCACGGTCAATGCTGTACGTGACTGCGCACCCACTCACACGTCAAGTGTTTTTCGATTTTTAATCCCAACAAGTGTGTGGGAGATGAAGTACGCAATGCGAGTGTTAAAAAAGGGATGTTAAAGAGTTTGCATCTGTGAAATGATGTTTGGAAATGATTTCACAGCCTGCGCTCGCATATGGAAAATGAATCTTCAGATACAATTATCAGGTTGGTATCTGAAGGTGTAAAAAGTGTAAAATTTTCACAGAAATTATTTGTGTGTAAGCAGAAAATCAGCTCATAATATATAGGAAGGAAGAGATGGAAAACCAGAGCATGGCACAGATAGAGGTAGAATGAGATGCAGACATGAATGATAGATGCAGAATGAGACCAATGAGACGGCCTAATTGATTTACTTCAATATCCCATATGTAAAAGATGAAGGACACAGAGGGAACTGAATTAGGCAGGGGCATGCTGCTTTAGGTAGTTTGATCTGTTGACTGAAGAGCACAGTGTGAATAAATAAAACCTAGATAATGAATAAATAAAAGCAACACAGAGCAAAGCTGCTCCAGTGACTTGAGAAATGAGTCGGGACATTTCCTTTATTCCACTGCCAGGTGTGTAAGGTGGACAGGTATGAAGGAAGATGGATGGTTACTTATTCAGTTGTTATTGCAAAATATATGATGCAAATAATGATTTTATGTAGCATGCCATAAATAACAAGGAAAATGTGTTTTTTTCGTTGGAAAGTTAGGACGTGACCAAGGAACAAGAGAGTTTTTGGTGCAGATCCAGATGCAGTTTGAAGCGTTGTAGACATTTGCTATTTTCAAAATAACACACACACACACACACACACACACACACACACACACACAGCCGTGTCCTTCTATCTTTGTGAGGACACTCATTGAGAGAAGAACAAGTAGAAGAAGAAGAAGAAGAAGAAGAAGAAGAAGAAGAAGAAGAAAGAAGGCATACTTTATTGATCCCCTGTGGGGAAATTCAATTTTTTCACTCTGTTGTTATTTTTTACACATAGAACACACAGGCCCGAAATACATACATGCACAAACAGGACCTATATACATGTGTTAATGGAGAGATATCAGAGCAAGGGGGCTGCCCCTGACAGGCGACCCCAAGCAGTTGGGGGTTTGATGCCTTGCTCAAGGGCACCCCGGTAGTGCCCAAGAGGCAAACTGGACCCTCTCCAGCTACCAATTCACACTCAGTACTTGGTCCATGTGGGGACTTGACCCTACGGTTCCCAAGCCAAGTCCCCACGGACTGAGCTACTGTCGCCCAGGGTGAGGTCCCTTCCAAAAATGTCTTCACTCTGACGGTCGAAAACTCAAATTGGTCCTCACAAAGATAGCTATACAAGTACACACACGCACGCACGCACGCACGCACGCACGCACGCACGCACGCACGCACGCACGCACGCACGCACGCACGCACGCACGCACACACACACACACACACACAGTTTACTTATGTCATTTTTGGGGACATTACATAGACTTACAATCATTTCCTGGAGATTTACCTTAACCATAACCACTACTTGCCTAACTCTAACCCTAACCTTAACCACTGATCCAAAAATAAGCTTTGTCCCCAATTGGACAAGCCATCCCCAATTAACTAGTCTGTGTCCCCGAAGGTGGCCTAAGTTAGGAACTCATACACACACACTATACTGACAAAACCTCCCCTCAGCCTCAAAGCTTGATCTAAAGTGGAGGAGTGATATTTCCTGCAGAAACCTTTCACTCAGTTATAAACTAATGTTTTTAAAATGGACCAATATCATGCTGTCACCTTCTATCGTCCGCTGTCATATTTGTCTGAAAAGATTGAAAAAGGAAAATGTAATTTGGGAAACCCACTTATAGTCTAACATTGATGTTTCGTTTGCTATCGCCCTTCAGACAACCTCTGAGTCATCATATATTTAGGAGCAGTTTATATTTAGCAGTGTTAAACCTCTCTTTGAGTGGCAAACATCTCTGAGGTCAGAGGGGGGACAACACAGGGGGTTCCGGCAAAAGAAATTACAGTCGTCTAGCCAAAAAAAGTTGAACCGGCTTTTGCTGCAAAGACCTGCAAGGTCACATTCCTGGTGGATTACTTTGTACAAACAGAATATTTCTACAGTTTACTGCAAGCAGGGCCGCCCTCAGCACCCAGCTAATACCCAGCTTGGTCACACTAAATGTGAAGTAGGAATGACATGGTAATGCGCAAGTCATTCCGCATGTAATAACAACGGCGTTCTTTCTTTTGACGTGTCATTTGTACGCCATGTCTGTATTGACTGCAATGTAAACACATCCACAAAAATATGCTACAAGATAAAATAAAAAAAGTCAAAATAAAAAGTGAGAAAGACTGCTTATATGGTGGGTGGGAGGGTGGGGAGGTGAATGGGTCCAACAAACACAGGACTCTGGTGTTTGTGTCCCAAAATGTTGTTGAATTTTTGATTAGTATTTTGAAGTCATGTTAGTGACGTGTTTATTAGGGAAGTTTGTGATGTGTTTTTCGTAGTTCTGTTGTGTTGTATCCATACTTATTTTACTTAGTTTACTTCCGTATTTTAAGCCCGACAATGAAGTTTTTCCTAAAGTGAGTAGTTTTGTTGCATAAACTTGACTGCGTCCATTACCTTAGTTTTGTTGCATGACACCCAAAAAGGCTAAAATGCGTTCTCATGTCCTTGTAATGTTGTGCTATTTATACACCTTCCCATGAGATCGGGTTGTAATACCACGACTACCACTACCCTTGCACGGAAATAATATTGAAAATAAAGACCTGTATAATTTTCTGTCAGGTGGAAGCACCTCCAATCCTCTGTCGTATTGAGACAGTCTCTCCAGCTCCGTACTTATGGAATATGTAACAGAGTGGAGAGGTAGTCTCTTCACTCAGAGAACCAAGGTTACAACGTAACCATACGTTACTGACAGAAACAGGAAATGTGGATGTGGGGAGGCCTGGACTGACACTAGATCCTGGTCTGAATTATTATCCCAGAGTGGCCCTGCCGGAACGTCTCATAAATATTGTATATCTATTATTGTAATTAAGCGTATGATGATAATGAAACCGATCATCACTTTTTCAGCTTTTAATGAGAACAATTTGTCTCATTACAATCTGGTGTCGTAAACACCAAACGCCGTTCTTTTTTTCCCCACGGCTTTATTCATGAGTTTTTTCAGAAGTAATTTTCTTTTAATTATAGTAATTCATCTCTTCTCCTTGTTTAATAACACGTCTGTTAATTTGCATTAAAACATTGAGTGCCATAACCTACAATATTTAACCAGAAGTACACAAAAAACAAAAGAACAGTTTAGTCTTTTCAAAGACCAAATGAAACATTTTTGCATCTCTTGTTTTGAGGAAACTAACTCAATGTCAACTTGTGACCAACTCGTTCATCCATTCATAAGATACAGAACAGTGCAGATAGTCTTGATCGACAGTGATGCTGCTGTCATTATACTTTAGTTCATTATAACTGAGGAGAACATCAGATAAGAAAGAGATCCCTGAGAAAAATGGGTCATGGAGCTTCAAAGAAAATGCAGCCGGAGCAGAGAACAGGAAAAAAACCCCCAACAGAGATAAATCTATTGAAGACCGTTGTCATATTACATGAAGATACATATCTATGCAATGTTTAGTTCCAGCTCTAAATGTCTAAACATGACCTAGTGTCATTGTTCATCTCCCCCCCATTGTCCTGTAATGTGCAACCAAGAGACAACACATTCTCACACCCAACTTGTCACATACCGCCGCTTGGTCAGCGCCCCTCGGCATCGGAGACTGACGCACGGGGTAGTACCCCTCTTGTGTTATTTTTGGACGGACCAGGGATGGCATGGCAATATACACTCATTACATGCCTTTCAAAATAAACTTCCCCGGAAGTAAGGTTTAGGCAACACAACCACTTAGTTAGTGTTAGGAAACGGTCGTGGTTCGCTGACTATAGCGACTCGGGGCTGACGATACAGACGAGTCACGTGACTAACGATTGACGTGACAAAATAAGTCAACGTACGAACAGCAGTCTCCTGTTTGAAAGTCTTGTCTTTTTTTTACCCATCCACCATTCCTCCTGTGACCTGTACTACGAAGCGAGTTTAACATACCCAGGGTATCTTCTCGTTATCTGGCTTCACTAACTCTAACAAACGAGATCCTGCTAAGCGTTCCTACGACAGTAGTTATCAACTCGGTAAATCAACCGAGGGTTTCTCAGTCTGGCTGTGAGCGCGTTCACATGAACGGGGAGGTGTTTGCAGCATCTGACCAATCGCAAACACGGACAAGTCCACAGACTGCAGACAGACAGGCAGAGCGGCAAATTTTACAAAGGAAGAGCGAACTATAGTAGACAAATATGAAGAAGTTAAACACTTGATCCAGACTAAAAGTAACACAGCTGAAGCTGCCAAATGCAGGAAAAACAGCTGGCAAAAGAAAAAATTCCAAATGTGTGAATGCGTAAATTAACAGATTTATTAATTTAACGGAATACTCAAAAGTCAGATATATTCGTCTAGATATAAATAGCTTTTAGGAGTGCGATGGATGAATGGATTACTCTTCTTTAAGATGGCGCTAACTACGGCTGCCTCGGCGAATTAGTGCGCTCTGTTTTTCTTGTTTTTTTGTATTTCTTTAGTTTTTTGTGAAAGTTCACAGATTGTTTTCTCTAGAGAAGACATCCTGAACCTCAGGGAATCCATCCCAGCAGATCTTTTTCCCACATTTCTGGCTCCTTCAGTGGATTTAATGCACATTTTGCTGGGAGCAGCGGCCCTCGGCCGAGCGGCGAAGCGCCGGAGGGGAAAGCGCTCCGGAGCGCTGAATCGCTTCAGACAGAGAGGACTAAAAACTCCGCTGCCTGCGATATTCCTCTCCAACGTGCGCTCACTGTGCAACAAAGTGGACGAGTTGCTGCTGATGGTGAGAAACAACAGAGACTTTTCCCTCTCTTCAGTCTTGTGTTTTACTGAGTCGTGGTTGTGTGGAACTATACCGGACTCTGCGCTGCAGCTGCCCGGCTTCCAGCTGTTCCGAGCCGACCGCGACCCGGAGCTATCACACAAGTCAAAAGGAGGGGGAATATGTTTCTATGTTAACAACGGCTGGTGCAAGGACGTGACAGTGCTTCTGCGGACATGTTCTCCGGATCTGGAATCCTTTTTTATCAATTGCAAACCATTTTATTCCCCCCGTGAATTCTCCTCCTTCATTCTGGTCGGTGTTTACATCTCGCCTCAGGCTCACGTGGAGCTCGCGCAGCGGCTGCTTGCCGACCAGATACGGGAGGTGGAGAGGAAAAACCCGGACTCTCTTGTTATCGTTCTTGGGGACTTTAACAAGGGGAACTTATCACAGGAACTCCCAAAATATAAACAGTTTATTAAATGTCCGACCAGAGAGGAGAACACGCTGGACAAGTGCTACTGCAACATCAGTAAGACATATCACGCCGTTCCCCGCGCTGCGCTGGGAAACTCCGACCACGTCTTGGTCCACCTCATCCCCTCTTACAGGCAGAGGGTCAAACTGGCTAGACCGGTTGTGAGGACGACCAAGAAGTGGAGCAGCGAGGCGGTGGAGGATCTGCGTGAGTGCCTGGACTGCACGGACTGGGAGATGTTTAGGACCGCCACTGACAGTCTGGACGAATATGCAGAGGCTGTGACGTCGTATATCAGCTTCTGTGAGGACAGCTGTATACCGACGCGTACCAGGGTTCACTATAACAACGAGAAGCCCTGGTTCACAGCCAAACTCAAACAGCTTCGTTTGGTTAAGGAGGAGGCATTTAGGAGTGGTGACAGGGAGGGCTTTAAAGAGGCTAAATACGCGTTTGGCAAGGCGGTGAGGGAGGCCAAACGGCAGTATTCAGAGAAACTACAGGAGCAGTTCTCAGCCAACGACTCAGCCTCAGTCTGGAAAGGGCTGAGGCAGATCACAAACTATAAGCCCAAACCGTCCCACTCCATGAATGACCTCCGACTGGCAAATGAGCTGAACGAGTTCTACTGCAGATTCGACAGACAAAGTGCCAGTCCTGACTACATCTCCTCTCTCCCCCGCCATCAGCCATCAGCAGTTAACACTGTTAACACCAGCCCCCCCCAGCTTTCTCCACAAACACCGAGTCTGTGCACACCCCTCCCCCCCTTCACACCTTTGTCCATCAAAGAGGGGGAAGTCAACAGGCTCTTCAAAGGACAAAACCCCCGCAAGGCAGCCGGCCCAGACGCTGTCTCACCTGCAACCCTTAAACACTGTGCAGACCAGTTGTCTCCAGTGTTTACAGGGATTTTCAACACCTCCCTGGAAAACTGCAGGGTGCCGGCCTGCTTCAAAGCCTCCACCATCATCCCGGTCCCCAAGAAGCCAAGGATCACAGGTCTTCAGGATTACAGACCCGTCGCCCTGACCTCCGTTATAATGAAGACCTTTGAACGCCTTGTGCTCCAACACCTAAAGACTATCACCAAGCCCCTGCTGGACCCACTGCAGTTCGCCTACAGAGCCAACAGGTCTGTAGACGACACAGTAAATTTAGCCCTTCATTACATTCTCCAGCACCTGGACTCCCCTGGCTCCTATGCCAGGATCCTGTTTGTGGACTTCAGCTCCGCATTCAACACCATCAGCCCAGCTCTGCTACAGGACAAGCTTTCCCTGCTGAGTGTGCCTGACTCCACCTACAGGTGGATCACTGACTTTCTAACAGACAGGAGTCAGCACGTAAGGCTGGGGAAGCAAGTGTCCGACACCCAGACTATCAGCACCGGTGCCCCCCAAGGCTGCGTTCTCTCCCCACTGCTCTTCTCCCTGTACACCAACGGCTGCACCTCCAGACACCAATCGGTCAGGCTCCTTAAGTTTGCAGACGACACCACCCTCATCGGCCTCATCTCCGAGGGTGATGAGTCTGCCTACAGATGGGAGGTTGACCATCTGGCATCCTGGTGCAGCCAGAACCACATGGAGCTGAACACTCTGAAGACAGTGGAGATGGTAGTGGACTTCAGGAGGAACTCAGCCCCGCTCCCCCCCCTCATCCTACGCGGCTCCCCAGTCAACACGATGGAGTCGTTCCGTTTCCTGGGCACGACCATCACCCGGGACCTCAAGTGGGAGCTGAACATCAGCTCCCTCATCAGCAAGGCCCAGCAGAGGATGTACTTCCTGAGGCAGTTGAAGAAATTCAACCTGCCACAGACCATGATGGTGCACTTTTACTCGGCCATCTTCGAGTCCATCCTCACCTCCTCCATCACCGTCTGGTTCGCCGCTGCCACCGCCAAGGACAAGGCCAAGCTGCAGCGGGTCATCCGTGCTGCAGAGAGGGCGATCGGCTGCAACCTTCCCTCCCTCCAGGAGCTGCACACCTCCAGGACCTTAAGGAGGGTAGGGAAGATTGTGGCCGACCCCTCCCATCCTGGACACCATCTATTTCAGACTTTACCATCTGGCAGGAGGTTAAGGTCCATCAGGACCAAAACCTCACGCCACAAAAACAGTTTTTTCCCCATGGCAGTAGGGCTCTCCAACAGCCCATCCGCCCCCCTGTGACTGTCTCCCCCTCACACACACACTACGGCCCCCCCCCCCCCAACCTCTCTACCCCGACACTGACTCTCCCCCTCTCTCATACACTCTCAATACCACCCCCTACAGTATCCCTCTCTCTCCCTCTGATACCTGATTGTTTTGTTTGCACACCGGCAATATTTGCACTATCTGTTTATACTATCTGTTTATATCATGTTTGTTTTTATAGCTTATTTTGTTAATTGTACATTTTTATTCTTATTTTATTCTAAAGTTTTATCTATTTCTTTATTATTATACTATTTGTCTCGCACCAAGAAAGCCAAAGAAAATTCCTCGTGTATACCCCTTACACCTGGCAATAAACACCTTTCTGATTCTGATTCTGATTCTGATTTATACTCTGTGGCTAAGGTGTGGCCCCCTCTCTCAGGCGTAGTGAAACGGACTCAAGAGCAAGTAAAAAAATACATATAAAAATATAATTCAAAGCGGTAAACACCCACAGCATAAATCCAGCTGTCCTTCCTGCATTTGTCAGTTTAAACTGTGTTGTTTTCAGCCTGGATTATGACTGTAACTTCTTTATATGTGTGTAATATTACCATACAATCACCGCAATGAGCTCTGATTGGTCAGTAGGTCAGTAGTACTTTTATACGAGCTGATCTCTTATCTGGAACATAACCTGCTCCGGAGCAGGTCAGCTGTTCAGCATCAGTTACCATGGTGATCTACCCTATCTAAGAAGTGATCCACCTTCGTAGGACGGAAAATCCTGCTTCGTAGTTCAGGCCTCAGCTCACCCTGAGCGGACTTTCGTGCTATTGATACTACGTCACTTGCTCTGACTGTCAAATAACGCCCGCAGTTGGATTTACATTGCTAGTTGAAAGCCCAGTTCGTCACATATACTGTCACTAAAGGGAGCCTCCGTGCGTCAGTTTCCGATGCCGAGGGGGCGCTGCCCAATCGGCGGTATTTGACGAGTTGGTAGTGAGACCGGGTTGCTAGAGAAGCCTCTCTTTTATCACTTGCATTTGCTGTTGAAAGAAAGCTGTTTGGAGAGATCAGACCTCGCAGCGGTACAGGGAGAGGTTCCTCCCTCTGAAAACAAAGAAGTAAAAAAAAAAAAAAAACATGCCAAACTGTCACTACTGAGCTGAGACAAAATGTTCCTCTTTTTCTTTTTACTTTGTTATTCTGCTAACCTCCAGCATCTCTTTTCCTCTGGGGGATATCTGAGTTTGTGCACAGGGGTGTGTGTATGTGTGTGTGTGTGTGTGTGTGTGTGTGTGTGTGTATATAACTCGTTCTCTTTCCTACATGAGAGCCAAAGTGCGAAAATATTTTGCAGTTTGAAAGAGGCTTTTTTTTTTTCAAATGTTGTAGCAGTTTCTGGCCCCCAAAATACACACACACATTGTCTTCCCTCTGTTCATATTTGTACCCACATTTCTTCCCTCCCCTTCTGTATCTGTTTCAAATCCGTCGATATCAGGATGTGAACAGATGGAGCTCGGCGTGTGTTTGTTTTTGACACTCGCATGCTTGTGTTTCTGCGATTAATTGCACATGTACTGTATGCGTATTTGTGTTTGGGGGCTTTGTGAGTGTTTACGCCGAGGTACAAATTTGCTTCCGTGACTCTGTTGATACAGTTTATGCATGTGTGTGTGTGTGTGTGTGTGTGTGTGTGTAAATGTTTGTTCTGCCTGTACTGAAATATCTCCGATAGACCTGGACACATAAACTTAACTCACTCAGATGCTACAGCGCGGCCGATTAAGAACAAGTATTTACAGATACTGACCTGCTGGCGCTGCTGTCCAAAACACAGACAGACGTTCAAACTGTCAAACAACAGATATCAATATACTGTAATACAGGATCGGATAGCAGGACAGATATTATGTTTTCAATGAATCCTAATAAGGTCTTATTGTCTCCCTTTGCCCTTGTCTCTGTTTTTCATCCTGCTGGCTCTTAGTTTATAAATAACTCAGTTTCTTGGCTTTTTTTTTTGCGTGTGATTGTTGGAGGGTATTTTGATCAGTCAGTCATGCATGTCTGTCAGCCGTTTTGTGAGCGAGCTCACATCGGGGTGACGTGAGAGAGAGCCCGGGCCAGAAAAATCCAGTGAGCTCAGCGGTGTGGAAAGCTAATTGAAGTTTCCCTTTCTGTGGACCTCTGTAATTAAGCGGCTGATTAGTCGGCGATTAGAAACGGATTGCCGTATGTTTTTCCAGCTAAGATGACTGGATAGCATCCAGTATTGACTGGATTGTCGTGCGGCTGCAGCTGTTACATAATACATCTTTAACAGCATTAGGACAATTTGGATTTGCATATTTGCATCGGTTAGGGAGTTTTTTTTATTTCTATTAAAGTTTGATAAAAAGTAGACACCCGTTTTTGAAGATCATCAAACTGGCTGACATACATTTCCCTTCCACAACCACGCTCTTCTTCTTCTGCTGCTGCTAGAAAGGAGAAACCTCTGCGTTTGTTCCTGTTCCTACTGGGAACAAACACATCATCTCCTTTTCTCTTCTTTTGTTGCTGTAAAAAGCCCAATTCTTTATAATCTTCCTCCTCCTGTATTATTAGCTTTTACAGTAGTATATTGGCATTTGAACACAGCGTCGTCACAGATTTGATGTAGAACTCTGTATATGTACTGGAGCTCTTAGAAGAACACACAACAAAAGGGTGTTTCCCTGCTCTAATTGAGCCGTGTCCTTGTTCTGAGCCTTTGCATCAATACTACAAACATTCACGCTGACGACTCTTTGGTCCCACTGGGTTTCAGTAGAGGCAGGAGAGGAACTCGGGATGAGTTTTCTTCCCCCTCATTGTGCACCATTGCACCATAAAGAAGTGTTCACAGGTTTCAGGCACTTCCACTGCAGTGTTTTCTTTTCTTTTCTTGGTAACGGTTCCCTTCTGCCGTCAGAGAAATGCAGACGCAGTCATCGTAGACCTACAAGTTTTTCGGTAGATTAAATCCATGCTCCGATGTGACAGTGTGCTATTACAATATGTTCCGAAGACGATGGCAGAATTAAGCCCAAAGCAAAGACAGAAAAGTGCTCTCGATACAATAAAAGAGTTTGACATAATATTTCAATATTGTCTTGCTGTATTTTTTTGTGGTTCTAGTTGTAAACACAAAAACACAGGGACGCTGGAGGGAAGTCAGAGTTTGGGGTGCTGAGAGAAAGTCTAAAGTATATAATGATATTAAATATTAAATGCTGCGTGACGTTCATTCTTTTTGTATTCGTTTGAATGGCCAACAACAATATACACCAGTTTTAGAATGTTTTACACGAGCGCTGTTAAAGCTGGCCCACACTAAAAGATTTTCCAAATCTTAAAGGGACTGTTTGTAACTTCTTACACGTATAAATCATTGCGGGTCGGTGTCCCATGCGCGCTCATGTGTGGCTACGCTGTTCAGACTCAGACTCCAACACAAACTACACGGAAGCACCAAACCCTCTTGGTTGTATCTAGTGAAGCAAGTCTGTTAAAACAGTGTTGGCCGCGGTCGGAGGACGCGGGGGAGACCGTAGCTTTGGTCTCCAGGGCCGGAGTCTCTGCTGTACTCTGCTCCTCTGCCTGCTTGCCTTCACTCACACACCGCGCTCGTTCTCTCTCTCTCGCTCCACTCTCACGTGCATGCGTGCACACTACACATTGCAGAAGAGTTAGTTTAGCTCTGAGAATATCTAGTGGATGTACAGTGGACGTTTGTGCAGAAATAACTGCTGCAGCTCCTCCAGACCAACAGAGGTTTCCCGTGTCTTGTGAAGTGACGGGGCTCCGCAGAGAGAAACGTTATCGTCTCCGACCAAAACTCCGGTGTCTCCCCTGTTCCCTCCGGCCGCGGTCGGGAGGCTGAGGCAGGAAAAGCCAACACTAGGATCAGCATTGATTCATGGAGAGACCTTCGTCTGGTCAGCTAACATTACTGCCAAGCAGCTGAAATATAGAGTGATATTGTGGTTTTAGCTGACGTGTGTCGCTTCACTGTTTTGAGCGATGCTCGTTCATGTCTATGTAGAGCCAACACAAGCGCGAGCAACGGGACGCTAACTTTCGTTGACTTAATGGCCGCAGGTGTCGCTATTAACAAGCAATTTCTGATTCTTACAAACAGTTCCTTTAACAGATTTTGAAAATTTGAGACCCCACACATAACGACATGTTATGTTAAATTTAACAGTTTTATTCCTGTAGTGTGTGGTGAGCAACGATTTGCCAAAATCGGCTTGATTCTTGTGTAGTGTGTACCTGGCATTAGGCGGTACTGAGAGAAAAAGTTTATTTTAGATTTGTTCAGTAAACTACTGACTAACTTTTGCCTTGCAGTTACAGCCCTACTGTCAGTAGAGCTGTTACTGGCATGTCTCATTTCCTTCCTCATGAAACATTTGCAAAGCATTTTATTTCACATATTTGAAATCCAGCATTGTTTACATCCATGTTTTCTTGTTAGAATACTCCACAGTATTTCATATTGTAAAAAATGTAATCTTGGAAGGAGCATGTATCTCCTGTAAAATACATGAATTAATAAGCAGAAGAAAAAAAATACTTTTTTGAACTTCTTTTTATGCGAGAAAATATCGTCTTGTAGAATTTGCATAATGCTGGAGGAGTGGTGTGTGTGTGTGTGTGCGTGTGTGTGTGTGTGTGTGTGTGTGTTGGGAGGCTACGCTAAGCTACTGCCATGCTGAATGTAATAATGTGCCACAATTACACGACTAACCCAGCAGACAGAGCGGATGGATGAGTGGATACAGCCTACAGGTTGTGCTAGTGAGGTTGGCAGATGGATTGACTAAAGCATACTTAATAGACCCCATACATATTTATACGCAGCGGATTATCTCAAGTTGTTGATGTTAAAGTTTGGAGAAAAAGATGAAGGGCGGCTAAACTTTTTTTCTCCCCCCATCAAATGCAGATTAGTGTTGTCGTAGAGCTCCACGTTTCCATATTCATTGTCCTCATATCTCAAACTGACAAAAAAAAAACACAATTAATTCAGTATGGTCATATTCTTAGTTTCAGTTTATTCTGTTTGCAGGCAGTTCACGGAAAATAATGTTTTACAATAGTGAAGCTTTTGTAAAAAATCCATCTTAATGCTTTACAAAATATTGCACAAGTAGACAGTATGAGTAGAAAGGAGTCATGAAATCAACAACAGCAGTCAGTTAAACGATATCCATATTTATCTAAATTAGCTAACGTTAGCTAACATTCGCCATTATAGTGTTCCAGAATAAATAAGGTTGTAGCTGCGGTATACAGTATCAGTTCTCCAGGGATGACATATTTTTGTAGGCCAACCAGGAAGTTAGCATTACTCTGGTTCCCTCGACAAAAAGCCAACGGGATTTTTACTTAGACGTTTTGTTCAGCAAGATAATCTTCACAAATAAACACCACTTCTATGATTTTTGAAGCGCGAATGCAATCGCCAGAAGTAAAAGCTAACGTTAGGCTATAGATGAACTACAGCACGGTCGCATGAGTATACACAACGAGGCTGTAAAGGCGGACGAGTTGACGTGATGACGTGATGACGTTTAGTAGCCAACCGCTTTTTTAAAGAGATGTAAAGGCATCGAAATTCATGAGTGGGGTATTTACTGACGTATTGTATATCGTAGAACAAAACATTAAAATCTCATAAGCTTGTGTTAAGCTTAGACCTTATTTCAGGCATCTAAAACCCATTCTAAAAGCCCATCGACCTCCAGACGAGGGAACTCATTTGTGGGATTTAGGACTCATTCTTGTAGGACTCTATTGAATTGAGCAAAGGTATGTTTTATTGCTTATGAATTAGACTTTGTATTTGTAAGAGGAAGCACGTGTTATTTCCTCTTTTAAAAGTTACAATGTAGTTTTGTTTTAAAGCACCATGACCTATTTAAAGCTTAAGGCTAGCATTTACGTGCTAATAAGCATATGTTTTTGTTGAAGAAGTGTAGCAGACAGATAATTGTGGTCAGACTGTTGTTTACAGTGAAGTTCAAGAGTGTAGCAGGCACTCTGAAAGAAATGTATCTTCCTAATTCTTTGGTTGCATGACGCCTCGCCCTGTGTGTCCATCTATAAAGCCAAAACGCCACCGTCTCTCTGTATATGTAGACGGTAACTTGCTGAACAAGCTAGTAAACACACAAACACTGTCTTAGGACATTTTAATTACACTGTGCAACATATCCTCATACAACGGTTTGTATGATATCTTAGGAAAAGTTATTCCTCATATTTTGAGTATTTTCCTACGAATGTCCGGCAACATGTGATAAAATAAACGTCCGTTTTCACGGGAAACAACTTTGTTAGGTTTAGACAACAAAACCACTTAGTTAGGTTTAGGAAAAGATTGTGGTTTGGGTTAAAATAACTACAGAAGTTACGTGACAAATAAATCAACGTTGACTTTTGGTTTTAAACGCCGCTGTCCTGGGTGAAAGTCTGGTGTTTTTTTCACCCACCCATTCACGCCGACCTCCTCCTCCTCCCCACACAGCGTTTGTTGCTTTTCATACTTCCTGGTTCACAATTACTTGGATTACGTTCGATTTTGTGGGATATATACAAAATTACAGTGCATAACTTTTCATAGGTGTAGCTACGAGCGGTGTATGAGACCAGTCTGAACTGTGTCTCGATGCCCCTTCCTGCTCAGCTGTCAGGCAAACACCGTACCATAGAAAAAAGGAATGGTTTTGCTGGTGACACGTTTCTAGCCTCTCAGTGTGATCAGCCCCATACACCCGTCCGCCCACTCAAAGGCTTAAAGGATAAAGGAGAGTTTGTAATTTCTCTCAAAAAAGACCTTTAAAAGAATAAATTCAATATACTTTGACATGATTTTGGACAGCACAAAAGAATGACTAATAGTGATTTCAGTTGGATGTTAACACTCATTTGATGTTCTGCTAATGTTCTTATGAGGGTGAACAACCCTGATTAAGTTGTATTTTATAATCACTGTGGTCAGTGGATTAAAACACAGATTCTCGCCCCAGTTGTTTGCCAGAAGGCATTTTCTGTTATGATGGCTGCAGAAAAGATCAAAGTTTCTCCTTAATAATAGGAGTTATGCCCATCGGCTTGAAGCAATTAAACTGTTACTTTCTTTGTTCAGAGATGCCGTTGGCACTGAGTAATTGGACATGACAGCTGAATACCAAATCCTTTATCGTTCTCTATTTTTCTCTCCGGCTGTATTATAATTATTCTATCTTATCCGTCTTTTTTTTCTTCAGCTAAACTGTTTCTCTAACGTGAAATAACTGCAGTGTATACACTTTCTTTGGCCACATAGGAGCCTTTACAAACCATCAGCTTTACAAACTACAACACTAAATCTCTGCACATCCTCCCAATGCAGGCAGTGACCGAGGTGGCATGTGTATTATTGAAGAGTCTGTGGTCTCATATAGCGGCTCCGGGGTACCAAGAGCTATGAAAACTTTAGTGAGATTTTATTGCTTTTTATGAGATAAAAGCACACTGGAAGTGAAATAAAGAGAGAGAAAAAGATTTATGGTTAAGACTGTGATGAACTGTTGGCTAGTTGACACTTGTGTAGTTGGCTATAAATGGCCATACATCAGTTAACCGAGCAAACGGTTTGATAGCTGCCTCCTCAACTCAACCAAAAAATGTATATTGATAAGAAGTGAAAGCCAATTGGTCGCTCTATTGCAACATCCGCGCCAAGCGGCAGAGCTACGCCTCCGCCATTTTGGACTGAAAGCGACTACCGGACGCCAGTAAAATGTCCGCCGTACACAAATAAAACAAAATCACGAAATAAAATAATTCATTAAAAATAATGAACAATCCAAATATTATAAATATGGATATTATTATACTTACTTACTCATTTATTTCTTAAACTATTTTGCTTGGCCGCTTCCCAGAGGAGCATAAAGTGAGCGATGGACAAAAATGGAAGTTAGAAAAATCCAGCACACAGATATTGAGAGCAATCTCAAACTTTTTCACATCAAGGATCCAAAATGGATCCAATAGACCACAGACCATGGACGTAGAAGAGGGTCCAGTAGACCACAGACCATGGACGTAGAAGAGGGTCCAGTAGACCACAGACCATGGACGTAGAAGAGGGTCCAGTAGACCACAGACCATGGATGTAGAAGAGGGTCCAATAGACCACAGACCATGAATGTAGGAGAGGGTCCAACAGACCACAGACCATGGATGTAGAAGTGGTTGTGTCCTGTGCTTTTGATCCTGCGTGTTAGTAAATAGCCTACAACTCCATTAAATTCTGTTGATGTCATGCTACTAGCACTACTAGCTACTGGCCGATAGCCGGTTGTTTGGTGACAGAGACGTTAATCAATCCACCACGGTACAGGCTGACAGCATACAGCCCATGGGTGTATTAGAAGAAAATAAAAGTGATTAATTACAGCCAATATTTCCATTATTACAGCCGCATACAGCTAGCAGGAAGCTGGCAGAACCGGACATGCCGAGGAAAATAACTTTGGATTCGGTTATTAGTGAATTGTACAACTTTTAGGACATAAAGATTTAAATGAGAGCTATTTAAGTGTTCATACTGGGGAGTTGATTTACCTCAAAAAAAAAAAAAAAAAGGTCCTCTGATTTACAGAAGTCTCTTTATACATCCATGGCTATGAACCCATTGGCGTTTTCAGTCCAGAATGGCTGCACCCTACCGCAGAGCCATCTAGCGACTATTGTCAAAAAAGCACCAGAGTTTCGCCTCTTTGCTTCTAGACTCTTTGCCAACTCAACTTGTTCGGTATAATGGTGCTGCTTCTGTTGACTAATCTGATAGAAAAGGTTTGTGCCGAGGGTAACGGATCATGCAGCATCACGAGGGGCATGTCCTCATTAATCATAACGTAGCCTCATGTTAGGTATAATTAGACTGTGAGGGGTTTGACAAAATAATAGTCAGCAGCGAGGAAAAAACACAATTAATTCTGCTCTCTATTAGCAGCACATTTATAATCATAACGATATACAAATGCATTATATCATATTGTAATTCATTATATATGCATCTATTTGTTAATGAGACCTGGAGACAAGTGGCAGATGAGTATTTGAAATGCAGACCCTGAGAGCTTTCGTATTTTAAAGCAACATGATTTAGCTCAAATTGAACCTAGATGGTGACATGTTATCATTCCTGTATCCAGATGGACGTCTACGTCTTTCCCTCTGCCTTCCATCTGTATTAGCAGACTTGTCATATTTTCCATCTGCTAAGTGCCTCATACATACCTGAGTGCTAGCAGACCAAAATGATAAATTGCAACAGCTTTATTTTTTCTTCGAATTGTCATACAACTAAATTCACCATCAAATGCATTCACCCGACGGGTTTATTAGCAAAGCCTTAAGGTTTTTCACAGCAGGGCCAGCATCCAAATAATTTGATTAGTCTCAGTTAAAGATCACCTTGTGGTGCCCCATACATGTCCCGTACCCAGAGACAGTTGTACAGGATGCTGTCAATAAAGAACTGTGTACTCACGCTCATGCAACCGTGGTGTAGTTCATCTATAGCCTAACGTTAGCTTTTTACTTCAGGCGATTGCATTCACGCTTCAAAAATCATAAAAGTGGTGTTCATTTGGGGAGATTATTTTATGGAACAAAATTTGTAAGTATCATAAACGTGTGTTTGCCACAGAGCTGATTTTCTGCAATAATCAAATGGAACATCCCATTGGCTTTTTGTCGAAGGAACCTAGGGCGATGCTAGCTTCCTGGTTGGACTACAAAAATACGTCATCCCTTAAGCCCTCTTTTAGGGTAAAATGACACATTTATTTTAAAGCATTTCAGAAGTGGTGAGGTGACTGAGTGTCACCTCCCTGGGCAGTGTCGCTGGAAATAATTAGGTAAGCCTGACAGTACAGTTACTTATATATAGATTCAATGAGCTGCACATCTAGCGGTAAACATTTGAACATGAATTTGTGTGCATCGCTGACAGCTTGTGATTTTGAGTCATGCATATTGCATGTAAACAACTGTCTGTTATGGTAAGCATCACAGTGGTTTCCCAACAGCTGGAGTGAAATAGTAGTTTAAATGTGGAAAAAACAAAGACAGTCATGCAAAGTCATATTGGCACTTGTGTGTGTGTGAGAGCCTGTGAAGCATAATGGAAGGAGGTTTATTCTTGGATCTGAGGAGAATACGGACATGCAGTTAATAAAGTAAACTGCGGTGACAACAGTTCAACAGAATATAACGGCATAGAGGAGGATTGTGTATTTTAGGAATTACAAGTTTGTGAAAAATGTAAAGAGGGTTTTAAAAATAATAAGGACCGTGATCATAGGAGCATAATTTAACATCCTGCTTATGATTTCTGCTTCAGTGAGAGATTTCATGCAGAGAGGGAGAAATTAGGAGCCAGGCAGGCCAGGGTGAAGGTACAACTGACACTCACACAGACATGTACACAGACGCCAAATGTCATTTGAACAAAATTAGAAATCCCCAGTGGCATCTTGGCCAGGATGCAGCTTTTCCTTGAAGGGGGAGCAACTGTCCTGATATTTTACCTTTTTAACTCAACTGAAGCATTTTTGACATTTAAAATTTTCATTCAATATGTATGGGTGTTTCTGCAACTGCCGTCACTTTTGACTCCCCCAAGTTAAAAAAAAAAAATCTCCATGAATTTTAATTTTAACCACCAGAATATGGAATATACTGTATATAAACAGGTCCACAAAATTACACACAGTCGTTAGATTTGAATCTGTAACATGTTCTTTTGTTATGTTTTTCATCACTTGTTCTTATACTAAATGTCTTTACCGCAACATTACAATAAAGTTCATTTTACACATTTTTCTTTTTTAATTCTATAATCTTTTTATGACATTTTAATTCATTTTCATCAAGCTTTGTGCATCATTGCAAGTACTGATGTATATATATATTTTTTTAAAAATAGGGGATTTAATTCTTTTTTATTTATTTATTATTTCTTTCTTTCTTTCTCCTCTTTAAATACAAACAAACAAACACCCTACACACCCCCCCCCCCCCCCCCCCCCCCACACTGCATACATACAAACGCACACAACTGTACACACACACTAGAATCTTACACAACAGACTGCCCTGCACTGTCAATAACACCCCCCTCCCTCCACCAACATCCGTTACTATTTGTCTCATTTTGTTCGTTTTGTTAAAATTGCCCTGTCCCGTTAATTCTGTCATGTTATTTATTTATTTTTCTCTTTTGTTCGTTTCTGTTTGTCTTGTCAAATTTCACCTGTTTTGTCTTGCTTCACTAAATAAAAAAATAAATAAAAAAAGAATAGGGTTTTTAGGATTTTCTTTACACCCTGAAACATTTAGACAGTAACCAAAGATGTATAATATGATACAAATTATGTATGATACAAAGATGTAATAAAATATGTTGTGTTTTGTGACAGATATATTGCATTTCTAATGTCTAATGTCTTTATCTCAACACCTAAAGCTGTTGTAGGGACATGTTGCGGAAATGACATGTTTGCTAATATTGCAGATAAATGGCAGCCAGCAAGTGCTGCTACGTTAGCTTTGATTCTTAGCATCTGATAAACATGAATTCAACAGTAATATTAAGTGATTTTTAAAATATAGTTCAAAATACACAATCGCTAAACTGTATAGAAAGGACACGCAATAAATACTTCAGAATAAGAGGTGATACTAGACTTGTCTTTCTTGATCTTGAGGGTCACCTATGTGGGTGATCCCATTATATCTATGGGTGGCTCAACCTTTCATCCATGTGCTCACTTAATAAGTAATGTTTCCATAGAAACTAGATTTCTTTGGCTTTGAATAAAACTTTTACTATGGTAAAAAAATATATATTTCTAAATAACGTGATTTAATAAAATGTATTAATATATTTTGTTGCAAGCATTGCACTGCAAATTTGAACAAAAATCCCAAATTCCATTGCTGGGACTTGTGTTGCAGAAACACCCACATACTGGTATAATATATATATATATATGTATATTTTTACCTTTTCTGTTTTCTGTGAGGATGTTTGAGACAAAACTATAGACCAAACTCTCTGAGAAAAGCAGAGAACTAACTGTGACTTTCTTCCACAACTCAATATATTTAGAAGTAAATTTATTTGGCAGGGACTGTACAAAAAATACTTTAATCTCAAGCAATAAGAGGAGATGCTTTAAACCAGATTAGGTTAGGCCGGATAGACACAAACACTGCAAACTACAGCAGATACAAGTAGATAAAGTAGATATGATGTGCAGTAAATTCCATATTCAAGTTCTAAACATCCATACACAGGATGAAAATGTACCACATACGTCAAAGTGTCTCATACTGATGTTTACGAATAAAAAAAAAAAAGCCACAGTGGATATGACATGGCACATGACATGGGGACATACAGTATATTGCATGTCTGAGACCAAAATAATATACAGTACAGTACTAGAAATGAGAAAACTTCATTGCTCTCTTGGATGTCCCAGCTGTGAATGCGTTTCTAATATGCCTGAAGCTACAGTATATGTCAGTGTATGGCTCATCTTCTTGAGTTATAAGATTTGGCCATCATTTGTATTGGTTGTGACATTCCGGCCCGTTCTCATTCCCAGGCCATGGCCGTCGGCGTTCGGTACCGCCGTTCACGGCAACCTTTAGTGACGGTATGAAACGCACCGGCCGTTCCGTTAACTGTGATGTAAACCCATCTGCGGCAACAGCTAACGTTCCGAAAAAGTGTGCCGGGAGTAGTGACGTAGTTCAAAGAGTGAACAAGACACACCTGGCGGGCGGGAGGGGAGGTGGATGGGTCCAACAAACCCAAGGCTTACGTCCAGGAGGCCGCTGTTCGTGTCCCGTGCGTCACATAACAATCAGCTGGTCATTCGTGTCCTGTGTTCACAACATTCAGCATCATTTACACTGTACAAACGTAGTAGTTTTAAGCCCAACCATGTAGTTCTATCCTAAACCTAACTATAGTGGTTTTGTTGCCTAAACCTAAAGTGACGCCAAGAGTATCTATAGTGGTTTTGATGCAGAATATGACGCCAAGGGGTGTCGTGACGCCAACGCCAGCGGGCATGACGCCAACGCCAAGGGGCGGTACGTGACGAGTTGGGATGAGAACATGTTGGACATTCTTCTCTAGATTTGTGCTGGGATCCGGGCCCATTATTCCAGACAGAGCACTGAAGTCATGCTGATTAGCATCAGCTGTTTTATTCATGCTTCACTATCATGAATCGCGCAGCATTGTGGCTGTTAGCTTACAAGTAACGGCCAATCATATCAATGCAGGTGTAAAGCGCGGCCCATTATAACCTGACACCTCTCACTTCACTCTGCTGATACCAGCTCCCTCCTCCACCCCAGCCTCCCCCATATGTGCTATATTTTTGGTCGTGATGTAACTATGGTTGCGTATGTTTATTAACAGGGGGATTAGTTCTCCCACCAGATTCTTCGTCGCTCATCGCTGTTCGCATTCTTTGAGTGCTCTGTCAAAGAGCAGAGCCTTTTCCACCAAATCTAACTGTAAAAGCGTCTGCTATAAATGGTCACTGGCTTGATGAAAGTGGCTCTGCCTTAACTGTACACTTGCTGTTGTGTGCTGAATTTTCCTGAAATGAGAGATAATGTGGATAAACTGTTGGTCTGATCGTGTGACTACGTATATTTCTATCCCTGACACACTTTGTTGTAGTGATATTGTTGAGATGCGTGATCTCAGCAATTAATTTAGTGTAATGTGTACAATGTCATCAAAACCAACTGATATGATGGCCAAAACTATGGAAATAACACAAGTTGTAATAAATCAGAATTAGGGTAAAAAAGAGAATATAGTAAAGGCATGTTTTATTTTGTATTATTTTGTCCATTGCTATAAATATTTGACAGAACTTGTGTTTGTGTTTATTAGTAAGCTACTTGTTCAGTACCTGTCACTTGAGCGTATATGACTGTGTCATCTGCATACATCCGGATTTCAACATAGATGGAAGATGAACAACAGAGGCCCAAAAAGGTACCACTCTAATTCATTATTTATCAAAAACGAAAAGGGTCCTGTGTGTCAGGTATTATAGAAACAGTGTGCAACATTTCGGGGGATCTATTAGCAGAAATGGAATATAATATTCATAACTATGTTTCATTAGTGTATAATCACCTGAAACTAAGAATGGTATTGTTTTTGTTAGCTTAGAATGAGCCCTTCATATCTACAGAGGGAGCGGGTCCTCTTCACAGAGGATGATGCTGCTTCGCCGTGTTTCTACAGTAGCCCAGAATGGACAAACCAAACACTGGCTCTAGCAAGAGCCTTTTGGCGTTTTTACGTTTCCTGAACGCTACCATAGTTCATGGATACACTTGTGAAACTGTGATAATGTGAGTGGACAGAGTGCAGAGTGGTACCGCCAACTGCCGTCTGACTTCCATTGCTCCTAAAGTAGTTTTATTATAGTAAGATGGCCTCTGAGCAAGGCGAACGGCGTTACCACGGTTTTGCACTCGGCGACTCATGTTACAGCAGTCTTGGAAAGGGAGGAGTGAGCGGAGCGGTATTGTCGGTTGCAATCTGCAACCACACCACTAGATGCCACTAAATCCTTGTACCTTTAATACTATTTAGTAATAATAGACTATTTATACACAGACTACTTAGTGCAAAGTACAGGCTGAAAGTATAAGGCCTCAATAAACACTGCTTCTTTACCTAAATTAACCTCGCTGCTTGGTTTTTCCAAACCTATGTAGGGACATGCCATTTCTGGTGGCAGACACAGTGAACTGTCTCCCAGAATCCTTGAGAAGTATGCTACCATTGGCCGTGGACCAAGCTCACTCTCCATTGGCCACTCTAACATTCACACCTAGATGTGAAAATCACTGAGAACAAAACCAGAGGAATTTCTTTGTTCTCTCTCTTTCCTCTTCACCTCCTCACCCAAGCTGACCTGTTTGAGGTGAGCCACAGCTCTTTCTACTCTTCATCTCCTCTCTCCTGACCTACGAGAGGTGAGATGCTGCTCTCCAGACCGGAAGCAGCTCTGCTCTTCTGATCTATGGTCTGTTAGGAAACAGCCATTTCAACACAAGGAACCAAAAGGCAGAAGACGCGAGCGCCTGTCCTTTTCACCAGCTAACTTCAAGCAGCAACCACAAAGAAGTTAGCACCAAACTAACTGCAAAGACGACCTCTTTGATTTGGAACCACAACTTCAACACATGGAATTACAAACCTTGTTCTTCCATGGGGTAACGTACTGGGCCTTAGCATTAGCAATCGCACATGGCTGAGCAAGACAGTTAAACTTTGATTTCTAGAATGTACCTGTATTAATATGTTTAATGTTATTCATTGAGTTTGACTTTGGTGATTTATCTGTATTTGATATTTGGGTAGGTGGCTTCGCCATATCTGATGTGTTTAGTTTATGCTTCACATAGACAAGGTCTTGCATGCAAACTAACCATCTTTTCTAACCCGCTGCATTATCTGACACACATTAAGATCACATACATAAACTGTGAATTAGTTAACCATAAACATACAGCTTCAGATAATCTTAACCCCACATCACCCCCCCGCCCCCCCTCTGTCCTTCTTGAGCACATGTGCTCAGAAGAACAAAGAGGTCACGTGATGACATGCTGGCGGCCATCTTTGATTCCGCTATCTTTGTAGTTTTACAGTGCTCGCCATTTTGGTCTGTAGGCCATTCAGACATTTTGAAACAAGACGCCATCTTGTTTCCCTCCCCTCTCTCTCTCTCTCTCACACACACACACACACACACACACACACACAGTGTTTGGTTTGTTTAGTTTAGTTATTTAGTTAGATTAATATTGTGTTTTGAACCTTTATTATCTTGTAAATAAATGTTTGTGGAATATACATGCTGGTCTCTTTAATGTTGCACAAGAGTGAATAATGCCAACCTCTGCTAATCAAGAACTCCGATATCCTTCAACCTTTACTATCTATTTTGGTTATAGTTATTAATTTAATTATTAATCAACGTTCCAAATTGATAGTTTAGCATATATAATGAGACTATATTAACATTTTGGTCATTGGTCCCTGATTCCAGGGTGGTGCCCCGTTTATTATTGATGTTTATTGATAATCTTTATTAATATTAATAATTCTATTATTATTTAGTAATTAATTTGCTAATTACCAAAATCTACTAAGTAGAATCCCTACACCTACTATGAAATAGTTGGCTCTGGCCCCAAGGCTGTATGAAAGGGTTTCACAAATAACAGTTGGTACTTGTCATGAGAACAGAGCCAACGCTGCTCATGAGACTAGAACAACACGGTCAATGGTCAGGCCTATTGGAAATTAATTGGGTTCCCCTTCCAAGGTTGCTGATAGTGGGGGGGAGTTATGAACTTACAGAGGGCCCTCAGGGAGGCAGCATGATATGATCATACCCGGTTAATTCAGGATAGAGGTTTTATTGTTTGAGTACAAAACTGTTTGATGCACAGTTTGGAATTGACAGTCAAGTGGGGGTATGTAATTAGCAGGTAGAAAATGATTCCAGTAACTGGCACTCAAATCTTAAGAGCATTGTGAAAACCTGTGGCACCAGACGTCTTTTACAGTGAGTGCAAAGATAATATTTGTACATGCACAAAAGATCCCTGTTTATGCCAAAGGAGTACCACTTTTGTTCTCCACACAAACTCTCTCTGCTTATCCCTCTCGTGCCCCGACATTTTTCTCCCACTCTCTTTCTCTGTTGTCTCTCACCCAGGGTCTAATCAGCTGTTGGAAGGCGACCAAAACGCTGGACAATTGTATAGATCTCCAGCCAGAAACAAACTAAATCCACTGCTTTTTTTTTTGTTAACTTACACCGGATCAAAGAGGATGAATAAAGGTAATATTTGTGGTGTGTGGAGATCATTCTGCTAGGCTGGAACAAAGTTACAATCCCATTTAGGCGTTCAATGCTCCTACTGCATCACAACTAACAAATAGAAGGAAAGTGCTGATTCAGTGCCTTATGCAAATTGAAAATGGGAAGCTCATTATGTCGTTTGTATTTGTGTGAATGTTAATCTGATTGCATTTGTATTTGGATGTCTCTCTCTCTCTTTCTCTCTCTCTCTCTCTCTCTCTCTTTGTGTGTTTATCCTACTCACTCTAGTGCTAACCAATAAATCATATTTAGTGCAGACTACGGAGCCTCCATGTTATAGTTATTACCTTCATAAAGCAACATAATCCTCGGCTACAGCTACACAGGCTAAAACAAAAGTTCTGTCTGTATGCAGTCTAAGTGTTTAGCTTAGTTTGCCACGTATCTTAAAGTTTCCATATCATGCTCATTTTCAGGTTCATACTTGTATTTTGTGTTTCTACTAGAACAGGTTTACATGCTGTAATGTTCAAAAAACCCTTTATTTTCCTCATACTGTCGGCCTGAATATGCCTGTATTTACCCTCTGTCTTAAACGCACCGGTTTAGCGCATTTCGACGGAATTGCGACGAAATTGCAACAGAACTACGTTGCTAGGCAACAGCTTGGGTCCATGTTTACTTCCTGTCAGCTGATGACATTCACATACACTGCAACCAGGAATAAACTGGGACACATTTAGAATGTTTCCGTTTAAATCTGTGTAAAGGGTCTAAATATTGTATATTTGTGACATCACAAATTGACAGAAATCCTGACGGCTTGTTTCAAATGCAGAGTTTCTGAATACGGGCTGTGTGTATTTCCCTGTGGATTGAGTGTTTCGATACTTTCACAGTATTTATATAGAACTGAAGCCTGCTTTATAATAAAAAAAAACATGAAAATCTCACTTTTTTATAATATGGGACCTTTAAAATTTGGCAAATTCTTGTAATTTCATCTGCTGGCTGAGACAAAGCAGCCCCTCCTCCCTCTACCAGCGATACCTGCAGGAGGACAGAGGACAGGAGGGATTGACTGAAACTGACTTTATAAACTTCACTCAGGAATATTATTTATTTTATTGACATCCTAGATTTGTTTGTTAGAAATATTAATAGAAATATTGTTTGTTAGAAATATTTGCTGACTACCAGGTAGGGCTGCACGATTACGGCTAAAATGATAAGCACATTTATTTTAATGTATATTGAGATCACGATTATTCATTGATTTAAGGAACAAAAATATTTATTGCACTTTCACATTTAAATAAAGAGCACTGCTTTCACTTCCATGTTAACTACATTGATACAGTACAGTATACAGTGGAGGCTATTACTCTTCTACTCTGCCCAAGGTTTCTACCTGTTAAAGTGGAGTTTTTTTTTCTTGCCACTGTCGCATAGGAATGCATGCTCATGGGAGATCTCTTGTTGGGTCTCTAGATTATGGTGTACGGTTTAGACCTGCTCTCTATGAAAAGGGCCTTGAGATAACTTCTATTATGATTTGATGCTATATAAAATAAATTGAATTGAACTGCAGCCGCTCTCTCTCAAACACACACACACACACGCACACACACACACGCACACACACACACACACAAACACACACAGTACACTAGCCGTGGGGGCGGCATGTAATTTGAATTTTACATGATATTGCATGCCACCACCACGTATTGCGCTGTCAAAAGGTCGTAGTCATTTCACATATTTCTGTGAAATCACGTTGTTTGGGAAGTGCTTGATTTGATACTCAGCAGAGTTTTCTATGATATTTATTTTCATTATTGATGAGCTCTGAAAAAGGACCGGAAAGGAGCCGTCATCTGTAGCTGCTGTAATCCTGTAAAAATGTCTACCAATCACTGCCTCGCGGTCTGCTTAGAAAGAATCAATCAGATGCCTCTCTACCTCCCTGCTTATACTCTACCCCTGGTGTGCACCAGCCTGAACTCAAAGCGTGTTGCCGCCGCACGTTTTCTGGAGAATGGAAGAGAAAACTCAGCCCTGCATTATACTATTATGCTAGCTTTCCAACATCGTCGACCCTATCTTTAAATAAAGTATTGACTAAGTTAATCTTGTAAGCTACAAAATAAAAATCGATACAGTATCAAAAAACATTAAATCACGATCCTCAATATTTCTTACACCCCCTACAGTCGATCATGTTCATTTAATTGCGGGAATTCAAAATCGTGATCGCTACTCACTCGACTGTGTCCTCCCAGCTACACCAGTGACTCTGGTCCAGCTCTTGCATATCCAGTCTGAATTTGGCCAGGCAGAACTCATCGATGGCGTATTCGTAGTGGGGTGTACACCCCAGGACCGACACACACTGAGACACTGTTGAGAAAAGAGGGGGGGGGAGGGGGGGGGGGGGGGGGGGGGGGGGAATGTGGATGAGTGAAGAGAAAGGGTAAAAGGCAGAAAACCCAACTCGACTAAAAGTTTTTTTTCTGATCATTACACTCCCGCAACAACGTAGTCGGGGGTATATAGCGCTCCATGTGTCCGTCCGTCTGTCCTTCCGTCCGTTCGCGTGTCACACGTTGTTTCCGGAGCAGAACATGGAAACTATTTAACTTAGGAACTTCAAATTTGGTATGATGGTTGACAGTGTGGTCTAGTTGTGCCTTTTGAGTGGTTAGAAGTCTAGGATGCCCAAAATCTTTGAAAGTTTTGAGATTTTTGACCTTATTTTCTTAAGAAAGTACTCCAACCGATTGATCAATTATCAAAATATTAATAGTTGACAACTTATCAATTAATCATTAGTTCCAAAAGGGCAAAACCTTCGGCCTTATACTTTAGTAGGGGTCAAGCAGTGAGCAGGGGTATGTGAGCCATGCTCACTTTTGCCTTGTTTAAAAAATGTAGTGGGATGTGAGTAGCTACTAAGTATTTGCACAATTTATTTGTTCCATTGTCATTTTGTGTAAGTGTGTGTGAGTATGTGTGGGCCTGGTTAAAGCGGAATGAAAGCACAGGAAACCACTTGGAATTGAAAACAGCTATGACCTTTAAATGTTGTCATCTCTTTTTGGGTCACTGCAAAGTAAGATGTTTCCCCATCTGAGGACACTGAAACAACATCTGCTATCACAGTGTTAGGTATATCAGTGCCTTACAAGACCCTCAAAACAGCATACACACACACACACGCGCGCACACACGCACACACACACACACATGCACGCACGCGTGCGCGCACGCACGCACACACACACACACACACACACACACACACACACACACGCACACACACACACACACACAGACACACAGTAGAAATTACATGCTGAACATTTACCGTACAGTGAATCCTTTCTGAATATTTTCCACTTTTGTCAATGAGCAAAGGGAGTGCTTATGATGTTGAAAAGGACGCTTTGAACTATTCTCTGGGACTGTGTGTGCTGGTTAAGAGACAAGGTCAAAAAGACCTAAATGCAGATAAGAAAGGATAAGACAGAATGTGACTGTGATGCCTCATGAAGGTAAAACCACGGTGATAACAATGTTCAGCCATGCAATAGTATCACACTAATATCTGTTGGAACGTTTTATAAAAATGTTCTAAAACCCGTTCTCACTCCCAACTCATCAAATACTAATACACTTGGTCATTGCCCCTCGGCAGTCTGATACCTTTAGTGTCTGTATGAGATGCACCAGGCTTTCAACTACCTCCAATGTAAACCCATCTGCGTCATTAATAGACGGTCAGAGCAACTGACGCTCTACAAAGAGCGAGAAGAGAAAGTCCCTTTAGGGAAGCTGTAAAACAAACACAGGTCTTTCACCCTGTATCATATCTCGTGTGAAACCAGGTCAATGTTGACTTATTTTACCTGAAGTTTCTTACCTACCAAGCGTACTTATCCAACGCCACATAGGCATATGTAAGTTATGTAACAAGCAGACTTATTTTCACCCAAACCACGATAGTTTCCTCAGCCTAACCAAGTACTTTTGTCGCCGACACCTAATCAAGTAAACCTAAAAACTAAGAAACTTATTGAGGTTGACTGTGAAAAAGACACTGTATGCAGTATGCATAACTAATCCTGTAAATATAGGATTATCATGAGGAAGTACTGAATAATTTGCAACAATGCATGCAATGACCTGATACAACTACATTTTATTAATCCTGAACAAGGCGTTTCCTTTTATTTATTTATTATTATTACACATGCTTTCATAGGAATTATCTTGCAGGAAGAAGAATTTGAGTTATGTGCAATGACTGATGATCAAAATTCACCCCTGAAATACAACCATATATGTAAAACAAAAAATTTGCATCACTAAATTTGTTGGTTTGGATGGTTCAAATTGATAAACCAAAAATACAACATCATGTCATAACGAATTGATTTTGATGAAAGTAAAAAAAAAATATTGAAATATTGACACAGATGTTACATAAATATACTTCACAATTCTGTCACATCTAAACTTCCCTCATCATCCTTCTTTTATGACGTCCTAATTCTCCTCTTCCTGTTTCCCTGCAGCCTCCGCTTACATTCAATGCCTCGCCACTTTTTTTCTTGTTTTTCTCCCTTATTCCCACAGCGCTCGCTCCTCTCTCCCTCTCTCGCTTTCTTTAAAACCTGATGTTTCTCTTGCATCTTTTCTCAGTAATATGCATACATACATCTCTATTCATCCCACCTCTGGTGGACAGATCAGTTTGTCTCTTTGAGTATTTCTCGGTCAATCTGAATCACTAAAGTCATTAGACGTGTATGTTATGGTGCAGAGCTGAAGGGAGATAGAAACAGAGATATAACGGAGGATCCGGCCGGTGTCATTTTGAAGATGTAGAAAGAAAAATGAATAAAATGAAGGTTAAAAAATATAAACAAATTATCTCAGTCTCTAACAGGCTCAGTTACTTCTATCTTATTACATGGCTGTGTTGAATACTCGATTCCGATTGGTCAATCACGGCGTTCTGCGGTCTGTAATTTCAGACCGTTGCTATGTATAACAGACCGTTGCTATGGGCGCAGTTCTGATGTCGGACTCTGGCGGACCGTTTTTGTGTCAAATTATTGATTTCTTCAGTAAGTAGCTGTGTAATAAGCGGGATAATGCACAGCTAGCGGGTCATTGTTATGAAAGAATCCTCAACAGGGTGATGCTGATCAACAATGACCGGCTCGCTGTACATTATCCTTTACATATGAAACTTGAAAATCTAGAATCCATTGGTACCATTGGTTATTTTCACCTATACTAAAATGGTGTGTTTGAATATTTCTGCATAATGGGGTCCCTAAACAGTCTTGGAATTACATAAATTGGGTATGACTGTAAAGCTGAGACTCTTGTGGATCCAATGAGCCCAACTGTATTTATGTGTGATGATTGTAGTCCCCATAGCAGCCATTTCATATAGTGAGACCATTTTTTGAAACTTGACCTCACTGTATAAAATGACCTGTGGTGACCTCTAGGATAATCACAGCCTCATGAAACTTTATAGCCACAAACTAAAGACCTAGAGCATTCAGAGGATGGATGGCTTTCCTAGCTAGATTGACAATAAGGGGGTTTCTGAGCAGTTTACACGTCAGAAGCGCTTGCATCCATAGGCCGAAAAATGCAATTCTTGCAGAAATCTCCAAATGTCAAAAGTTTTTTAAACTAAATCACAGCATGGCTTTTTCTATGGTGTTCCTCAAGGTCTTGGTGTCTTAATGTGGCATTTTGGAGGGATTATTGATAATTTTTATCAATTCTCGAATGGTAAAAAAATATTAAATTTAGCACCAAATCTGTCTAACAAATGGTATCAACCCAAAAATTGCTGCAACAACTTATGAGACATAAGTGAACAGGTTCCCAGCTTACAAATGATGTACACCACTTCTATGTGACATCTACTGTTGACCTGCTATCTACCCCTAAAGACACCCTGTACCCCCCTAAAAAAGTCAAAAACGGGTCTGTGGTGGGTCAGAAATGGCCACAAACTAGAAAAATGCAATTCTTGCAGAAATCTCCAAATGTCAAAAGTTTTGATCCCAAATCACAGCATGGCTTTTTCTATGGTGTTCCTCAAGGTCTTGGTGTCTTAATGTGGTATTTTGAAGGGATTATTGATTTTTTTAATTCTCAAGAGATAACAACCGGATAAATTTAGCACCAAATGTGTGTAACAAATGGTATCAACTCAATAATTGCTGCAACAACTTATGACATCCTGTAAGTGAGCATGGGAATGGCATTCATGTACTCCTATCATAATGTTTAAACCCTTATACACTTTTAAAAAATTATATTAATAATCACTTTTTATTTTTTTTATTTCTGATTTATGACTAGAACAACTTGAACTGAAACAAAAAAAAAATACCCAAATCCCTGGTGACTGCAAGACCTTCAGGCCGGCTTTGAATATACTCAATAAATCCGTTCCATGCGAGTGGGCTAATTGAACCGTGCTAATGATGGCTCTGCCGCATGCATGTTTATTGGTCAGAAAGCCTGAAGGACACCAAAAAATTACATAATGATGACAACAGTCCATACACTACAATCAAATCTATCAATTCTGCACTGAAACAAAAGAATAGAGGAAGATAGTGTTCAGCGATAGCGACGCTGTAATCCCAAAATTTAAACCTATTTTATTTGATGGGAAATAGCCTGACCCCAACAACAATTTAAAAACAATTTAGAGTTTAAAGATCCCTTATTGTATAAAGTGAATTTTCATGTCCTTTATATTATAAAGCAGGTTTAAGTGTTATATAAATACTGTTAAACTATCAAAACGCTCAATATACGGAGAAATACACACAGCCCGTATTCAGAAATTGTGTGTTTGAAACAAGCCGTCAGGACTTCTGCCCATTTGTGATGCCACAAATATACAATATATAGATCATCACACGGTTTTAAACGTTAACATTCTAAATGTGTTCCAGTTTATTTCCTGGTTGCAGTGTACTGTATGTAAATAACATCAGCTGACAGGAAGTAAACATGGACACACACCGTTGCCTAGCAATGCAATTCCGTTGCAATTCCGTTAAAATGTACTAAAACGGAGCGTTTCAGACAGAGGGTGAATACAGGCATATTCAGGCAGACCGCATGAGGAAAATAAAGTTTTTTTTTAACATTACAGCATGTAAACATGTTCTAGTAGAAACATAAAATACAAGTATGAACCTGAAAATGAGCACAATATGGGACCATTAAAGTCAGATCAGAAAATAATGAGAAATCCGTGTCACATAGTGAGAAGTTGTATTCCTATTAAAACATTCTAGGCTAGCCTAAGCCCCTGGTTATGTTTCCAATAAAATGCACACAGTGGACATATTGAAAAATTGACACATTGCAAATGTTTATAGATCAACGATAAACACAAATAAAGCCCTGCCTTTTTAGCCAAACATGTTCTTACGAAATGTGGAACATGTGTTGCCACATCCTAAACAGTTTGACTTTTTTTTGCCTGATATCTTGTCACACTTTTTAAATAAACTGCCAGTACCCGATATGGGAAGTCAGCAGCATCATAGCCAAAAGCTTTCCATTAGGTTGTCTTCAAACAAAAACAAAGTGGTTCAGAAAGTGTTGCACCTAACAGAAGATATCTGGTTGTGAGGAAACTGCACATTTTTCTGTCAGTAGTCGAATAGAAAAACACATTTGTGTTACAGAGGAAAAACCCCTGTCTACCTACTCTTTCCTCCTGTAACTTGACAAAAAGTGAAGATGAAATATCTGAGACAAAAATGTTTTTTTTCCCCCCCAACATGACTCTCCTTGTCCCCATCACTTAAACACGTGTCTCTCCCTTGTCAAATTGATGTCATACACCAGACTCCCTTGGCACTCGCGGTGATTGACTCATGATTGACTGAAGATTTTCTCCATTTCCTCCTGCAATATATCGATTTGGAGCTGTAACTAAAAATAATACAGCAAGGCCGCCTTTGAATCTGACATTAACTCAGGGTGCTGCGATGTGTCCTGCTACCTCCTCCTCCCTGAATCCTTGTCTCTGCAAACTTTCATTCAATTAATTCTAATTGGCTCTAATTTGAATCTCTTGCTTTGAGCTTTTTTTTGTGAAATTTTGGAGTGAATCCCACTGATACACTGCATGATACTGGGTTGCATAAATTTGATTTAACCCTTTGAGACTTTTTTTAGGAGGGTACAGGGGGTCTTTAGGGGGAGATAGCAGGTCAACAGTAGATGTCACATAGAAGTGGTGTACACCATCTGAAAGCTGGGAACCTGAAGATTAATGTGAGATGCAGCTCAGCACTGTGTGTCAAATTGTTCTAGTCATAAATCAGAAATAAACATGAATTAATTAATTAAAATAAATTGTGAAAGTGTATAAGAGTTTAGAACATTATGATGTATGTATAAGATGGTCATTGCCATGTTCACTTATGTCATAAGTCCTAAGTTGTTGCAGCAATTTTTGGGGTTGATACCATTTGTAACACAGATTTGGTGCTAAATTGAACCATTTTTTTTACCACTCCAAAATTGATAAATATTATCAATAATGCCTCCAGAATACCACATTAAGACACCAAGACCTTGAGGAACACCGTAGAAAAAGCAATGCTGTAATTTGGTATCAAAACTTTTGACATTTGGAGATGTCTGCAAGAATTGCATTTTGTTCTAGTTTGTGGCCATTTCTGACCCACAATAGACCCGTTTTTGACTTTTTTAGGGGAGTACAGGGAGTCTTTAGGGGGAGATAGCAGGTCAGCAGTAGATGTCACATAGAAGTGGTTTACATCATTTGAAAGCTTATTTTTTGGCGATTGAATGGCGAGCACTTCTGTTGTGCAAACTGCTCAGAATCCCTCTTATTGTCAATCTAACTAGGAAAGACATCCATCCTCTGAATGCTCTAGGTCTCTAGTATGTGGCTGTAAAGTTTCATGAGGTTGTGATTATCCTAGAGGTCACCACAGGTCATTTTATACAGTGAGGTCAAATTTTAAAAATGATCTCAGTACATTGAAATGGCTCCTATGGGGACTAACATCATAACACATGAATACAGTTCGGTTCATTGGAGCCACAAGAGTCTCAGCTTTACAGTCATACCCAATTTATGTAATTCCAAGACTGTTTAGGGACCCCAGTATGCAGAAATATTCAAACACACCACTTTAGTATCGGCGAAAATCACACATTTATACTGCATTCAAAAAACTGCATGTTGGGTATGTCTGTGCCAAGATTTAGCCTAACTAAGCTCTAAAACTGAATCTGCTATAGCCTCTGGAAGACCATAAAGTCGGTCGCCCGCGGTCTGTAAACACAAGCATTCTCTTCGTCAACTTGTCTGGTTAAATAATCTACAAGAACAAGAGAATGCACTTGAAGTCGATGGGCATACTTGCTCTTGTAAGTAGACAGTGGATGACCTTTGAACTGGCGCATGCTGCCTCCTCTCTCCTCTCTGTGGGGTGTCTCCCAGAATGCACTGCATTCTGTTTACAAGCCCATCCAGCAGCTAGCTTCGGGGGGCTTTGTGTACTTTATCTGTGATTGTGTTGTGTACATATGTAGGATTCCGTGTGTGTGTGTGTGTGTGTGTGAGAGAGATGGAATCGGATCTATTTACAGTATGTTTTGCTCTCTCATCATCATCATCATCCAAGAAGTACACGAAGCTAAACTCAGAGAGAAACTAAACTAAGAGCCTTACAGCAACACAAACAGAGCTGCATACCCACACTTAATTACTTTATCACATTGCCCTCTTGAACACCTCAAAGCCCACATTTGCATATTCAACATTTCGGGCACATGTACGCCCACGCACACACTCCTATCTGGAAGTCTACTTTGACAGCTGTTGATCTGCTGCTCTACCATCACACTGCGAGCTATTATTTGTAATCATATCTGGAGCTTTTCCAAGAAACAGCGCCTGAGGTTATGTGTGACTGAAAACATGTTGAGATGCTTTGAAATAAACAGAAACAAGCACAAAATGTTAAAAAAACTCAAATTGTAACTGCTGGGAATAAGTATGAAAATATAGGCAAATAGGCTGAGATGGAACACAGATGAATGATTCAGGTACTACACGCGTATTAAAAAGGGAGTACAGAGAGAGCGACGCAGCAGGCGTGCAGCAGATGACGAGACTCAAGGCAGATAACATGAATGAAGGTCTAAATATAGATGAGGCGGAGGGAAACGGATGACACTTCACAGCACGTTTTGACTCTGTGGAAATCCTTTTTTCTTTTTGCGTTGTTGAACACTGACTCTCAATCACTAAATGCAAATGGCATCATGTGAGAGCTTTACAAGTTCTTTAAACATTTTTATTAAAGGGACTGTTTGTAACTTCTTACACGTATAAATCAATCCGGGTCGGTGTCCCATGCGCGCTCGCATGTGGCTACGCTGTTCAGACTCAGGCTCAAACACAAACTACATGGAAGCACCAAAACCGCAAATATCTAGTGAATGTACAGTGGACGTTTGTGCAGAAATAAATGCTGCAGCTCCTCCAGACCAACAGAGGTTTCCAGTGTTTTGTGAAGTGACGGGGCTCCGCAGAGAGAAACATTATCGTCTCCGACCAAAACTCCGGTGTTTCCCCTGTTCCCTCCGGCCGCGGTCGGGAGGCTGAGGCAGGAAAAGCCAACACTAGGATCAGCATTGATTCATGGAGACCTTCGTCTGGTCAGCTAACATTACTGCCAAGCAGGTGAAATATAGAGTGATATTGTGCTTTTAGCTGACGTGTGTCGCCTCACCGTTTTGAAAGATGCTCGTTCTTGTCTATGTAGAGCGAGCACAAGCGCGAGCCTGAGCAACAGGGCGCTGACTTTCGTTGACTTAACGGCCACAGGTGTCGCTGTTAACTAGCAATTTATGATTCTTACAAACAGTCCCTTTAAGGTTCAAGCCCCAAACTGGCATTATATGCTATATTATGTCTTTGCTTAATTTGCTGTAAACTGGAACAAACTACAGACATGCAACTTGGGACCATAACTGGAAATGATGTCCTAATACTTCACATAAAATATGATCCCAATTGGCCACATGGTGGAGCTATAATTGGTAGTCAAAAAAAGAAACATTTTAAGTCTGATTGAGTTGAAATTCAACACAGGTGCAGCTCAATGTGCTCTACAAAAACCCTGAAGTCTACCTGACAGATTTTTTTTTTTACATCCCCCCCTAAAACATATTGTCCAACATCCAATTGCTAACAAAATTTTGTTTGGATCATTATGGACTAAGCTTATCAAAAGTTAATAAAAGCTTGTCGATATCTCATTGCATTTTGAAGATATTCACCAATGAACTTAAAAAAAGGGCTTGGCTCAGCACAACAATAGCCCTAACTCCACAACTATTAGACCAATCATCATGAAACTTGCAAGTTATGTCCACATAAGTACCTGAAACGTACCCTGAAGGTTTCATTCAAATCAATCAATAGGGGGCGCTACAAATGCAACACATTTGGTCATAATTAATCATCGTCATAAAACCTGTTTGTTATCTTTAATGCAAGAGTCAGAAAGTGTCAAACGTCTGCAAGCTGCAATACCGGAGGCCAAGCAATCGGCCCGTTCCGAACAGCCACATTTTGACCAGCCACTGCGCTAGTGATCAGAATTGTTAAATTGGTGTTTTTCTGGGCAAAATATGGAATTTACAGACACAGCTGGGGATACTTATCTATTGTTTTTAATCCAATTTCCCCACATATCACATATTAGGACAGGGACTATGATCTGATTGTCGTTGCAGCATGTATTTGCAATGGAAATAGCTAAATTACAAACCAGAGTAGATACAATCCAGAATGGGAATCAACAGCAATAGCCACTAAGCATGAATAAAAACGTATCTGTTATTCAGTTAAGTCAGAAGTTGTTTTTCTCATGAATTTCTAACTTGATCCTCTGCAGCATCCCACGGTAATACACACAGCATCAGCGGGTTGGCAGTAAGCAAGCTCCCGAGAGAAAATTGCAAATTTCAATGTACTGCTTGATGATGCCTTGATGAAGCAGATTGGGGGCGTTCAGTCGTGGCCCCTGCAGACAACAGACAGGTCCTCTTTGACAGGCGTATTGAGACTATAGCGTTACGAAGGAGGGACATTTTATTCCCCTCTTGCCCATGTCTTGAATTATTTCCCATCTCCATCCTGCAAATTTTGTCATTGACAACCCTTTCACTGTCACTCCAAATCCCATTCCAATCTTGAGTAATTATTTCCCCTGCCGATTATTACTCAGCTTCTAACTTCAGCACTTCTAACAAGATAGGCCACCATTTACATATGTTATATAACTTTACCCGCCTGTGATCATTTAGCTCCATTTTGTAAGCCAAATAAGCCAATATAAAACAGCAGCATGTATAATGACTAAATGATAAATGCCTATGATATCTAATTCCTTCTAACTGCTTTCCACGCCCAAAGCTCGGATTTCCAGTTCCATCCTGTTTCCCAACAACACAATGTATCATTACTCCCATCCTACGTGTTATTGTAAGTGTTATTACATTCTCTCCCCAATGCCAATGTCACTGGTCTCTGTTGGAGACTGACCTCCCATGTCAGCCACAGAGCTTTTTTATCAGTTCTGGGAATACAGTAAGTCCTCGCGTCATTAAATAATTAAAGCAACATGTCCATGTCCATGCTCTTAGCTGTAACAGATGTCTTCGGACTGAAGTTTCGGACTGTCATTTGTCGACATTCCAAGCATGAAGCACATCTTTGTTCCTAAACGGGCTGGTCTCACACACCGTTCGTAGCTATACCTACAAAAAGTAATGCGCTGTAATTCGTATATATATCCCACAAAATCATTTTGTATCGAATCCACATAATCGTGATCTAGGAAATATAAAGAGTGACAAACGCAGCAGTAGGGGTGGATGGTGCAGGTTCAAGAACACCGGACATTCACACAGGTAACCCAGTCGCCAGGAAATTCGTTGATATTGGACATTTCTGCAAACCATGGATACGTCCAATGGCGACATTTCTGAACCAAAAATACGTTACATATCAGCCTTGTATCACGCTTGCAGAAACGCAATCCCACGTGGTTAACGTTGTGAAACGATTGGTTAGGCTTAGGCAACAAAACTACTTGGTTAAGATTAAAAAAAGATCATGGTTTGTGTTCAAATAATGACGTAACAACATAACGTAATGTAACAACCGTAACAAATCCACTATAGTTAGGTTTAGGAAAGAACTACATGGCTGGGCTTAAAATGACGACGCTAGTACAGTGAAAATGACGCTAAACGTTGTGAACATGCAACACGAAGGAACAGCTGATTGTAACGTGATGTATGGGACATGAACAGTGGTCTCCTGGATAAAAGCCTTGTGTTGGTTGGACCAATCCACCTCCCACCTGCCCAGTGTGTCTCTTTTCGCTCTTTAAACTACATCACTTGCTCCGACCGAATGCAGAAACCCTGGCGGTATCCTTGGTTTGCAGAAATGTCCATTGCCAACATTTATTCCTGGCAACTGGGCTGACCCAGGAGGCTGCTGTTCACCTCCAGTATGAAACCAGAAGTCAATGTTGATTCATTTGTCACATAACTGACATACTTAAATAACGCTATTTCCGCAGTTATTTTAACCAAAACTACGTTTTTCTCCTAAACCTAACTAAGTAGTTTTGTTGCCTAAACCTAACCAAGTTGTTTCCTGTGAAGATGGAAGTTTATTTTGAAAAGACCGTATACATGTAACAAGCGGAAGTTGACACATGTTGCCGGACATTCGTAGGAGAATGCATGAAAAATGAGGAATAACTTTACGTATGATATACGAACTGTTGTATGAGGATACGTTGCCCTAAAACCTTGCATTGTGGATTATTCTGTGTGGTTGCATTGTATAGTTTTCATCATCCAACAAATTTGCAAACTCTGGTATTCTGTTTTTATTACAACTTGGATTTATTGCAACTCATTGTAATATTTATTACAACCTTTTTCCACCATAATTTCTATCTATTATGTTAACATTCTACTCACAAAGTTAATGGCTGGAATCTGGGACAAGGGTGACACGTACTGTTAACATACACTGCGCTGACAAAACGATAAATCCCCTGGTTCGCCAGACTTATTTGAAAGAAAAAGCAAAGGTGATCGGTGAAGTTATCATCCAAACTGTCCAATGTAAAAAGACTCTTGATGGAAAGCTACCACCTGCAAGACACGGGTCACAGAGACGGAGATAGCCGAAGGTGTCAGTCGACTATTTTCCGGCAGCCTTGCTGCAGCTTGACAGACTTCATACGCTTGATGACAGAATCTAACGTTATACCTTTCTTGAATATTCATGCAAACGAACCCCTTCATTATCAATTTAGCTTTAGTAAATGCTCTACAGATGGACTAAACTGCCTCATAAATAATGAACTCTCCCTGTGTATGGTCTGCAGCAGCTGTTCTGGCATCAGATTCACTGAGGACAGACGGTTGAGTCAGTCTCAGAGTGTCTGTTGAGTCATGGATGATCCAGCCTCCTGAAATTGTTCACACATTGCAGCCTATGACTCCTTCCAGTTTGAAAGTGACAAACAGACAACAGAGGCAGGCAGATGTTTTCTGTCAAAGGCTAAGACTAATTAGGCAGCCGGCTATCTGACGCTCACGAATGAAGCGGCATCCTCTGCCGCCCGCTATCGCTCACTGTCGTCATTTCCTCACAGATGACTCATCTTCATTTTTGGCTTTTAATCTGAATTATTTTTGACCACCGCTGCCCTATCGCCTGGTATAACATCAAAACACCCACTTCCTTGACTTTTAAACCGTTTTTAGTCATGAATCATCACAGAGTAGTAGAGGAGAAAGAGAAAAAGAGAGAGATGTGTTTCTCTTCCCACCAATCTGACAGCTCAATTTAGATTCTGTAAAGTTACACAGGTTTTATGCATCTTTTTTTAAAACCCACACATTTCAGCTCTTCCTGTGCAAACTTTGTCTATTTGATGTTCACACTGAGGAAAGTTTGGGTGATTCTTTCTAGCACTTTGCATCTTAGTGTTTCCAATTGGTACACCAGAAAATGTTCCCATTTTTATGCATTGTGAATTCTGTGTGGTCAACCACCAGCAGCTTAATATACACTTTAAAGATGAGCAACTCTTCCCTCTTGTACCAAATGTACTACTTGGTTTGTGGCATAATGCTACTTGTGTTTGTATTTATATAGAACAGCAGCTTTCTGCTTCTCTTGATACTGTCCCTGCTGCAGGTCAACCTTTCTTTAAGGTTTAGAAAATTACATTTTTGGTGTAAATCAAGAGGGCTGTTGGTCCAATAACTGAAGCATCTTTGTTAACAAGTTGCCCACTTAAAGATTCAGTAGGCAGAGTGTTTTGGGCATCATTGGGCAAAAAATCCATATCAACCTTTCAGCATAGTAATTCAAGTGTTCTGAGAGAAAACTAGACTCCAGCGCCTCCTCATGGCTCTGTTTTCAGGCTTTAAAAAATCTAGCCTGTGACGGGTCACAGGTCATTTCAGAGAGAGAGCGTTCCTATTGGCTGGTGGGCGGTGCTTGGTATTTCCTCGACAGGGCACACCAAGTCCTTATTTTTTGTCCATGCTGGTTTAAAAATAAATACGACCTCAAGTTGTGTCAATCATGTGCCAAACTTTTAAAAATAAATCCAATCGATGCGATTTTTGCATCTGTCAAAAGCAAAAAGAGGGTTGTTTGACCCCTCAGATTCACCGTCCGTGCAAACGTCCTCATCCAAAAAGGCATCTGATAAACAGTCAGTGGTCTCTCAGCACAAAGTAATTTACGATTGAGAAATAAAAGAATAGAGAGATTGCAAATTTTCAGAAAAAGCGCATCGGACTCAGTGCGCAAGGTTTCTGTTCGAAACGATTTTTATTGGATGACAGATTTAAAAACGAAAAATACCAACTTGGTGTGCAAAGACCTTAAGTTGTAACAATAGAATCTTAACATCTATCTCCGGGCTGGTAGTTTAAAACCCCTGCTGTAATATTTATAATTATATATATATATATATTAAAATAATTGTACACCAACAAGTGTTAATGATTTTCACAATGTCAACTCACTGGCCAGTGATTCTCTAATTGCAGGTCTCATTGTACTGATAATAACTAAATATAAAGTGAGTTATTAGTGTCCAACTATTATCAAAGTGGTCATCCAATAATTTTCTGTTAATGGATTAATCAATTAATCAGCTAATTACTTCAGCACTGCTGTAGAATTAGTGGTCAGGTCACTGAACCCTGACCCTGATTGATTCATTCTATCTCATTTGTTCTCTAGGAACACCTTTTCTCTCTACTTTTATCATTTATGTCTTTTTGTTCTCTCACTGTCTTCATCTCTCCTCACGAGTAGAGCTTAATGAATCAGCAGAATGTAATGTTCCTTTGAATGTCTGAGTAAAATGGGTATCCTTCACTTGTGGCATGTTCCCTCAGAATGATTGTGCACTTAGGAAGCACAGATACCTTTTTTCCTCCTCCACCTCTTGATAAAATGTCCTGCAGTCTACCTGTATAGTGCAAGCTATGAAAAGAGAAGTACTCTATGAACATGCGCTTACAAAAACCCGACCACGTGCCTGATGAAAGAACCAAGGTTTTGGTCTGTGGGTTAGTAAATTCATTACTGTGTCCCCTGTAAAAAAAAGTTTACTCCATTGCTCCAAATTAGAAGTGACAAATATACGAAGTGATAGCAACACAGCATTACCTAAAGAAAAGAAAGAAAAGTGGAACAGCTCAGCAGCTAAATCATTTTAAGTGATGTGTAATCAAAGTCTGACTTCTTTGTGTCAGCGATCGGTTAAACATGAACTGTTTTAACTACTTTTCATGTTTCCATATGGTGTAAAAGCCAGTGCATCATGGGAAATAATGTAGCTTATTGCTAAAAATCTTCCACAAATAAACTGGTTAACATCCTCTACGTAAGGGATAATACAGCGAGCCAGTTAAACAGTAGTTGCGAAATAAACTCCGGCAAAGTGATGCAGGTGGACCCCGATGCAAAGCCCAGAAGGAGTTTCTTTCAAAACAATGACCAGCTCACTACGTTATCCCGCTCATTACACGGCTACTTTCTGGCATCTATTTTTTGGCATCATTGGGCAAAAAATTCCATAATAACCTTTCAGCATATTGTAATTGTTCTGAGAGATAACTAGACTTCTGCTCCTCCTCATGGCTCTGTTTTCAGGCTTTAAAAAATCTAGCTCGTGACGGGAGACTTTGGCCAATCACAGGTCATTTCAGAGAGAGAGCGTTCCTATTGGCTGTCCATTCAACGGAGGCA
The DNA here is from genome assembly GCF_015220745.1 of Sebastes umbrosus. NCBI lineage: Eukaryota > Metazoa > Chordata > Actinopteri > Perciformes > Sebastidae > Sebastes > Sebastes umbrosus. The sequence continues at coordinate 29,371,059 of NC_051281.1, read as the reverse complement.
GCTGTCAATCGCTTGCAAACTCCGATCAAACGGTCAAACTAGGCAGCGCTGATCAAATATGAATCAATATTCTGTTACTGTAATGCCTATTTCTCTCCTCAAATGTTGTCAGAGACATCTTGTAGTGTACTGTTTAGCTGTAAAATGAGAAAGTTTGTGGGTATAGGGAATGAGTCCTTACCCCAAGTGAAGGAGTTCAAGTACCTCGGGGTCCTTTACGAGTGAGGGGACCATGAAACGTGAGATTGGCCGGAGAAGCGGAGCAGCGATGGCGATATTGCATTCGCTTTACCGCAACGTTGCGACAAAAAGAGAGCTGAGTCGGAAAGCAAAGCTCTCGATCTACCAGTCGATCTTCGTTCCTACTCTCACCTATGGTCACGAGGGCTGGGTGATGACCGAAAGAACTAGATCGCGGGTACAAGCGGCCGAAATGGGTTTTCTCAGGAGGGTGGCTGGCGTCTCCCTTAGAAATAGGGTGAGGAGCTCAGTCATCCGTGAGGGACTCGGAGTAGAACTGCTACTCCTTTTGCGTTGAAAGAAGCCAGCTGAGGTGGTTCGGGCATCTGGTAAGGAAGTATGCCCCCCTGGGTGCCTCCCTAGGGAGGTGTTCGAAGCACGACCAGCTGGGAGGAGGCCACGGGGAAGACCCAGGACTAGGTGGAGAGATTATATCTCCACACTGGCCTGGGAACGCCTCGGAATCCCCCAGTTAGAGCTGGTTAATGGTGGCCCGGGAAAGGGAAGTTTGGGATCCCCTGCTGGAGCTGTTGCCCCCACGACATGACCCCGGATAACTGGTTGAAGATGAAGTGAAGAAGACAAAGTTTCTCCGGCTGGTGGGCGGTGAGCCACTCATCCTCTCTCTCTGTCTAGCGAGCTGTGCATGTCTTATAAATTAGCGGAAAGGAACGCCAGCAGTAGCAGTGCATCAGCTGCCATCATTACATCGCGTTACGGTTTTACCTCTGTGGCACTGTCACTCACACTCCCATACACACAAATGAATACTTTCCTCCACCTCTGCTGTCTGTCCTAATCAGACAGCTGGAGACCCAGGGGTTGAATTTCACTTAGAACTAACAACATCCCTGAAAGTATTCACATAATTAAATAGACAGACAGAGAGAGCGATAGAGGAAAGATTTCCCCCCAAAGAAACCTCAAAATGAGCAATTTATCCCCTTAATCTTTCAGTTCTTGTCTAACTTTATTGCAACTGTCCACAACACACGCACACACACACACACACACACACACACACACACACACACAATTCTCTATGCATGTTACAGCTAGTAGAGATGGCCGTGAAGCTTAAGCCTCTCTCGCCCTCCCAGTGCTCTTAGTGTTATTATTAAAGCCCAGAGCATGCTTCACTGCAATGTGTCATTGGCCCTTGAAAGGAAGCAGGTATAAATAAGCCCTTGAATTTGAATACATCCTGGAGCTACGTGGTTGGGCTCAAGATCAGTAGAGACATACAAACACACACACACAGGGGCTACAAAAAAGTGGGAGCATCAGTTGGTGCAGTGGCTAAAGGTGACACCAGACCTTTTCTCTGACTGCCAGTGACCGATATACCAGACCCCTCAAACATCAGATTGCAGCCCGTTCTCATTCCCAGAGTGTCAAATACCAACGCTTTGTCACGGCCGTCGACATTCGATACCACCGCACAAGGCACCGGTATGTGACGCAGCGGGGCTTTCCATTAACTACAATGTAAACCCATCCATGTCAACAGTAAACGCTCAGGGAAAGTGCTGTGGTGACATAGTTTAACCATAGACTGTATATAAGAAGTGGACGTAATCACTGTGACATCATCCATTGGTTTGTGGAAAGCCATTTTGAAGCCTCGAGCTCGGTATTTTGGCAGTCGCCATCTTGGTATTTGGCCGTCGCCCTCTTGGTTTTTAGACGTCACCATCTTGGTTTTTGGCCGTCGCCAATCTTGGTATTTGGCCGTCGCCATCTAGGTTTTTGGCCGTCGCCATCTTGGTATTTAAAAAAACTATAAAAAAAATAAACAGTTTTAAATGAACAAAATGTTACAATGAACTTTCATGAACTGAAAACACACAGTGAAAGGGTTAAAGTTATGAGAAGAAAACACGGACAACTTGGTCTCCACTTAATCCTGAGTGAATTATCTGGCTCTTTAGCCGCTAAATTCTCCACTACGTTCACCCAACCTGGTCTCACTCCCAATTTCGTCAAAATGCCGCCAATTGGGCAGTGCCTCCTGGCATCGGAAACCGACCCACGGAGGTATTCTTTATCGACAGCATGTGAAGAACCGGGCTTTAAACTGACCCCAATGTAAACCCATGCACCACGGTGTTATCCGCGGTCGGAGCTGTCCACACAGGGCAGGCGGAAGGAAGGGGTGGTGGATTGGTCAAACACACACAAGACTTTCAACCTGGAGACGGTGTTCGTGAGAAAAATCTGCCTCATGGTAATATAGCACTGGGATTGTTCCGAAGATATACTGTAGCAGGAAGTAAGAAAACTGTGCTCAGCGTCTTCCACTAGCAGCTGTGTTTTTAGAGTGAGTAGAAAAAAATCAAAGTGACCTCAACTGCCTACCGAATACCGAGGAAAGAAAGAAAAAAACACTTGTGACAAAATATCCTGCTGATGTGCATTTTATGGGACTTAAAACACCAGAATCTGCTGTTGCTGCTGCCTGTTTCACATTTCCCATATTTGTTTCCTCCAGAACTGTACTGCTCAGGGAAATCTTTTTTTGTTTGTTATCTACCTAATTATCTCACCTTGTGTAAACCAGGCAGCTATAGCTAGTACTGGCAAACAAACTGCATCCGGTAATTCGCTACCCGTGATGTAACTCCTCTTTCAATGTGCCCACTGCTCCAATGTCAAGGTGTACATTACGTGTGAGAAATGGGACAGGGCTTCAGGGGAAAATATTAAGTCAGTGCACGACATAATGTAAAACCTCTTCTTACCACAAATGCTACTGTAACAGATAGAAGAAGTGACAGTAAATAATATTTGTAATTTTTATTTCTTATGTTATGTGTTTTATTGCAATATGTATTAATTTCACCAAAATCCCTCACTTGTTGTGTTGTTCCTAAGTTTGTCCTTGGTATTGGGAGTACTGTTTTAGTTTGTGCTACAGCGCCCTCTAGTGGTTGTTAGCAGACGTACTGCGTCTCTTCCGCTCTCTCGTCAGTCTGCACTGAACCTGACTGCGAGAGGTATGTATCTAAAGTGGCGCGATGTAAAGTGTGAATTCTAATGTTTTAATGTTGATTTAATTACACAGAGCAGTTTACTCTTTCATAGTATCATTAGGACAGACGAACTGGGTAATTTTCTGTCGTGCTTTTTACTTGTAAAGTGAGTTTTGAGAGGCTAAGCTAACTAGCTAAACATGTGTGTGTGCTGGTGTCGCCGTTTTATCTTCCCGTGGGATACACATGTAAGCTTGTCCTTTTCTCATGTTAGGTGTGTTTCTATGAGGATAAAAACCACATGACAGCATTTTGCTCTCTCTGGGCTCAAAACAGGTATGTGTATATGTGTTGTACTCCCATTACCGTGTTCAGTAATTATAGTATTCATTTAAGTATATTGTGTGAGGTGATTGTGGAACTGTAATTTTCATGACAGCCATAGGGGTCTGTAAAATCTTTTTTTTATTGAATATGTATTTTTTTTTTGTGTGTGTGTCATTTAATGACAAACACACATCTATATGATTTATTTCACATGTCATGGCGATGTAGGCTAAGCCTAAAGCCAATTGTTATTGATAATATAATTGAATGTTATGTAATTGGAGACACAAAGTAATGACACACTCATTTATTTTTATTGTGTCTTATTTGATTTACATGTTTTGAGTTATTTTCATGTTTATAATGAGTCTGCACTGAACCTGACTGCGAGAGGTGTGTTTCTATGAGGATAAAAACCACATGACAGCATTTTGCTCTCTCTGGGCTCAAAACAGGAATAAACCTGAGTTCAACAAGACATGCCAGTGTCCAGCGTCTGATTGTGCACCAGAACACAACGCAGTGTGGTCGGGACCTGCAGACCGTTCCGGCTACATTGGTGCCGTGACCCGGATTTCTCCGCTTCAGATCATCGTCAGCGTGATCGCCGGTGGTTGCTGCAGCAAGTATTAACATTTCAAGGACACTGATGCTGTAACAAGTACTAACACACTTCAGAGACATTAATGCTGTGACAAATACTGCATATATTGTGAGTGTTAAGTGTTGTTGGTGCTTTAGTCTTCACAAGTTCATTTTTATCCTGTTTTTTTTTGTGTATGTTGAGTATTCACTTACCTCTTATTAGCTTTGGTTAAGAGATAACAAACCTAGCTAAGATGACTGATGGTAAAAATGTTAAGATACCATTTGGCCATGATGGGGGGGGTTCTAAGCTTGACGGCAAGCTTTGGGACGTATACTGCAACTCCATTGTTGGTGCTGGGGCAGTAAGCTCCGGGGGGCAAGCTTTTTGGTGAAGTAGAATCAACTTCAGTAAGGGGTGCTAGTGTAGTAGGCCACCCTGCATTCTCTTCCACTCACATGCACACCGATGTACTTTCTCCCAGACAGCACATGCCTAGTCCAGACATGAGTTATCCAGACATAGGGGATCTCATAACACAGTTAGCCAACCAAATTGGAGAGAGTATTGCAAGCCAGATGCAGAAAACTGCAGGTAGCCAAGAAGATCGAACTACTCATGCACCTAGTTTGAACACGGGCCTGGGTCTCTCTGAGTTAAACATGACTGGGGTGAAGTTAGTGATGCAGTCAGATGTGAAGGAGCCACCACACTTCAGGGGTGATGGAACCGACAAACACACAGTACATGAATGGGAGGAAATCATGGATGCTTACCTGAATAAGAGGGGTGTCCCGCCTCATGAGCATTCCCAAGAAATAATTTCAAGATTGATGGGAAAGGCTAGAGATGTTGTCAAGGTCACCCTGCGCAGCATTCCATCTTTAAGGCCTGCTGAAGACTCCAAGCTTGTCTTTGATACACTCAAACAACATTTTAGTGAGGTAACATATTCTTCGATGCCTTTGGCAGATTTTTATAACACTCTCCCTTTGGCCGGAGAAAGCCCAATGGACTATTGGATCCGTTTGAATAAAGCTGTGGATGTGGCAGATGAGTGTCTGAGGAGGCAGGGACGGAATATTGAAGATCCCTCTCATGAAGTCACAATGATGTTTGTGAAACACTGCCCCGACCCTGCACTTTCAAGTGTTCTGAAGTTTAAAACAGCAGAGAAATGGACAGCAGATGAGATCCAGGAGCGCCTCACTGAAAACCAGAGAGAGGCTAGGACCAAGTCTCAAGGTAAAACATGTCGGCCTCCACAACCAAAGCAGGTTGGTGCACATGCCCAGACTTCAGCAATGGAGGCTGTAGCTACTGATAATGCCAGGGAGCTTACCTGCGACCAGAATGCAATGGGGCCCTCATCCTCTTCTCAGGCAGAGAGTGTCTGCATTCAGTCCCTCATCAGCTTGCTGGACCGCGTGCTGGAGCAGAAGGCTCAGTCAGCAGTAGTTACACCACCTATTGGGGAGCAAGCAAATTTTACTCAAAGGAGATGCAAGGTTTGCCAGTCCGGTGACCACTCAACAACTATGCACTGCAGGCAGGAAAATCTCTGCATGAGCTGTTTCAAGCCTGGCCATTGGAGAAGAGAATGCCACCAACGAAAGTCAAGAAATAATGCCACATCACAACCTGTCCAAACACAGCCCAGAAATGAGCAAGGTGGAGCAGGTTTAAACTAGACAGCTCACATTTGGCGAGGGGACGTGTGGGTGTTAAAGGACCAACCCTTGAAGGAAATGAGGATTTGAAAGAGGTGTATGCAAATGTCTGCAAAGCAATGCCAGAGGATTGCACAGTAATCATTCAGAATATACACAAAGTTGAGCCATTTGACGAGTTATTCCATGCACCAGTGATGATCAGTGATTCTGCTCAGTTGCAAGGATTGCTTGATACGGGATCAATGGCTTGTACAATAAGCGAAGAAGCAGAGCAGAGACTCCTATCAGAGAACGTTTTGACACAGCGGCAAGAGCCGACACAGCGCATTATTCTTGTTGGCTGTGGAGGACTACAGGTGAGCCCCAAGTGCATATATGATATGGAGCTGGGTCTGTATGGGGTAAAGTGCATGGTCCCGGTCCTGGTGGTTGCTGGTCAGAAGGACGACATCATCATAGGCACCAACATGTTGAAATATGTGATGAGTCAGCTGAAAAATGACGAAAACTACTGGAAACTCGTCTCATGCAATGTACAGGGGTCCTCTGAGTGCGAGCAGTTTCTGGAGATGATGGCTGGTCTCACAAGGTGGAACGGGGCTGATGTACCAGACAAGGTGGGTACAGTTAAGCTAACCCAAGCAGTGACTCTACTCCCCAAACAAGAATACCTGCTATGGGGCAAGTTGCCAAGTAATGTCCCTATGTCACCTGGGAGCACAGTAGTGGTGGAACCTACCTCTTCCAAGTGCATCCCTCGGGGTATCATGGTTGGCAGAGTGGTCACACCTTTGTGGGGAGATGGCTGGGTTCCCATGAAGGTCACCAATTACACAGAAAAGCCACTCACCCTGAAAAGAAACTGCAAGCTGGCAGATGTTTCTCCCTGCGTTGCAGTTGAAGATTTCACACTGCTCCAAGGCTCCTGTGAGAAAGAAAATGACGCAGATAAAGTGACTCATGACAAACACGCTGATAATACTGACCTGAAACAGAGACTGCAGAATGTTGGCCTGGGGGATGTCAACATCGATAATTGCCAAGTGAGCTCTTCCACCAAGATCCAACTGGTGGAAATTATGGAACAGTACCAGGATGTGTTTTCAAAACACCATCTAGATTGTGGAGAAGCAAAGGGCTTTGTACATAGGATCCGGCTTACAGATGACCGTCCTTTCCGTCTTCCATATCGCAGAGTGCCTCCAGCTCACTACCAAAAGCTGCGCCAGGTCCTCACTGAGATGGAAGAGCAGGGAATCATTCGGAAGTCAATGAGCGAATATGCATCCCCACTCGTGATGGTCTGGAAAAAAAATGGTGACCTCAGGATATGCACAGACTTCCGGTGGCTGAATGCAAGGACCATCAAAGATGCTCATCCCCTGCCTCATCAGTCGGACTGCTTGGCGGCTCTTGGCGGAAACACTGTCTTCAGCACCATGGACCTAACATCAGGTTTTTACAACCTGACCATGCACGAGGAAGACAAGAAATTCACCGCCTTCACAACACCCCTGGGCTTACATGAGTACAACAGAATGCCCCAGGGACTTTGTAACAGTCCCGCATCTTTCATGAGAATGATGCTGAGCATTTTTGGTGATCTAAACTTCAGTAGCTTGCTGTGCTATCTTGACGACCTCCTGGTCTTTGCCCCATCTGAGCAAGAAGCCCTCAATAGGCTGGAGGTTGTTTTTCAGAGGCTGAGAGAGCACAACCTGAAGCTGAGTCCAAAAAAATGCCACCTGTTGCAGCGGTCCGTGAAATTCCTCGGACACATTATTGACGGTGATGGGGTAGCTGTTGACCCAGAGAAAGTTGAAGTTATCGTCAAAATGTCAAAGAAGGATTTAATGGAGGATGACGGCTGCACACCTTCAGTTCGGAGAGTAAAGTCATTTTTGGGAATGGTGTTCTACTATCAGCACTTTATGCCCAACTGCTCCGCCACAGCAAAGCCTCTGTTTGCCCTTACAGCTGGTCAAAAACGGAGAGGGAAGGTTAGAAAGTTAAACCAGAATCCCGGTGTCTTCAGAAAGCTCACACCTGCAGACTGGACTGATGACTGTGACTCTGCCTTCCTCAGCCTCAAGGAGAAGCTTCTGAACTGTGCAGTCCTCGCTCACCCGGATTTCTCCAAACCACTGATCCTATCCATCGACGCTTCTCTTGATGGCCTCGGGGCCGTTTTGTCACAGTTACCAGAAGGTGAAACCAAAGCCCGTCCGATTGCTTTTGCGAGCAAGACCCTCACTGGCTCACAAAAGAGGTATCCCGCCCATCGCCTGGAATTTCTAGCGCTCAAGTGGAGTGTTTGTGAAAAATTCAGTCACTGGTTGAAGGGTCACTGTTTCACAGTGTGGACCGACAATAATCCATTGACCTATATAATGACAAAACCAAAACTTGACGCTTGCGAACAGCGGTGGGTGGCCAAGCTGTCCCCATACATGTTCGATCTTAAACATATACCTGGGGTGAAAAACATTGTGGCAGATGCCTTAAGTAGAGACCCTTTTGCTAGGTCAGTGGGCCAAAGATTGATCAGCGAGCCATATGAGAACCTTTTGGTAGAAGCCGAGGGAACAAAGGAGGAAGGAGTCCAGGATGTTTTCCGGTGCAAGGTCCAATGTCTTCAGGCATATAACTCAGGCTGTGTGATCACAGATGCGCCACAGCACAAGCCACCTGGAAATCAGGATTCCGCTGATGTTAAGTCCATCTGTGAAGCTCACATTGAGTGGGAGAAAGCTGCAGAGTCAAGAGCAGTTCAGTTCCTCCAGGTTCTGCCCCAGGTGGCACACTCAGAACAAGACACCCTTCCAGCCTTCTCTATTGATGAGCTTCGGCACGGCCAGCAACAGGATCCAGACATTGGGGAGGTCCGGCTGTTTGTGGAGCGGGGTAAGCTGCCATCTAGAAGAGAGAGATGTAGGCTAAGTCCAAGAGCACAGATGCTATGCAAGCAGTGGCATCGGATGAAAGTCCAAGATGGAGTCCTCTATAGGATTACCAAAGACTCTTTAACCAGGCAGAAAAGGTACCAGTTTGTCTTACCCGCCAGTTTGAAGGTCAATGCCCTTTCTGGTGTGCATGACCTCGCAGGGCATCAAGGGCAAGCCAGAACCCTACACCTTGCCAGACAACGCTTTTTCTGGCCGCAAATGGAAAGAGACATAAAGGAATATGTGAAATGCTGCCAACGATGTATCCTAGCAAAGACTCCTGAACCAGCTGCCCGAGCTCCCTTGGAGAGCATTCACACTTCTGCACCCATGGAGTTGGTATGCATAGATTTCTGGAGCGCTGAGGATAACAAACAAAGATCAGTTGATGTCTTGGTCATAACCGACCACTTTACTAAGTTGGCTCACGCGTTCCCTTGTGTTAACCAGACTGCAAAGCAAGTTGCTAAGAAGTTGTGGGATAATGTGTTCTGCATATATGGTTTTCCACAGCGAATCCATTCAGATCAGGGAGCCAATTTCGAAAGTAAACTCCTAGCAGAACTCCTCAGCCTCACAGGGATCGCAAAGTCACACACAACTGCATACCATCCCATGGGAAATGGGCAAACTGAGAGGTTTAATAGGACACTTGGCAGTATGTTGCGTGCCTTACCATTAGCAGCAAAACAACACTGGGCACAACAGATACAAACCTTGACCTTTGCTTACAACGCCACCATCCATGAAACAACTGGATACGCCCCATTCTACTTAATGTATGGTCGGGTCCCCAGACTTCCGGTGGATGTGGTTTTCAAGCAAGTCCTGAAAGACACAGTCGTGGTTGACTACAAGACCTACGCCGAGAAACTGACGGCAAGCCTCCATGAAGCCGCTGGCATTGCTCAGCAGCATGCAAGGAAAGAGCAGCAGCATCAAGCTGATGGTTACAACAAGAGAGTCCGTGGCACTTGCCTGAATGTTGGTGACAGAGTTCTGCTCGCAAATAAAGGGGAAAGAGGAAAGAGGAAGTTGGCAGATAAATGGGAACCCACTATCTACACTGTCATGGATCGGAAACCTCAGACTCACATCTATAAAGTTGCGGACGATGGCGGGAAAACCAAAGTTGTACACCGGAACTTGATATTGGATGTGAGCTTCCTACCAATCCCAGAACAAATCAGTGGGGAGCTGGATTCAGGTGCTTCAGACGAGGAGAGCGAGTTTCAGTCTCCGTCCATTGATACTTTGACCTGGCGGTCGAAGCTTCTGAGGACCGTACCCACTCATGGATATGCACATCATCTGATGTTGACTGTGAGTCTTTGGGAGATGATAGAGAGTCAGGAATGGAGGTTGAGATGTCATACTCCCCACCCATAGACTCTGATCAGCTGCCACTTGTAAGGCCCCAGTCTGATCCTGCCAATGGTGGTGGAAACAAGGAAGAAAGAGAGGAAACCTTACCTGTGAGAGACTTGCCCGGTTCCAGTGAGCTCCCCGAGCCATACATGACTGACACTGATGTTGACCCTTTAGCCACCGTTTCTGACCTAGATGAGCCAGAACCCTGTAACATCACCTCACCCACAACAGTGACTGATAGACAGATACCTACACAAGGTTCAGGGCCTGACAGGCACGTAGTCAGAACACGTACAGGCAGGGTTGTCAAAGCAGTCAATCGCCTGATAGAGAACATGGCGCAAAAACCTTTCACACGGGGTATTATAGACAGGTTTAACAGTAGGTCACAGTCCTTACTCACCTTGTTTTAAACAGGGCAGAAGAGGTATAGAAATGAGTTTTGTGTTTTGTTTTTATACAGTACATTTCTTCTTTTGTTTTGGGTCATAAAATGTTCACATTGACGGGATTGAATGCCAAGATCTCATGTGGTGTAAAAGGCATCATATATACTAGGAGAAGCAGTAGCCTGATCAACTTCTGTTTTCTCTGAACTTACTTAGCAAGTAGCTAATATGCTGTGTGGGGAATTAGATTCCCAGGGTTATCTTGGACCGAAAGAATGTGAAAATTGTGCTTTGTAAAATTTATTTATTTATCTTGCACAACCCTCTGTATGTTTTCGGGATTTGGCGAAATTAAAGAGGGGTGAATGTAACAGATAGAAGAAGTGACAGTAAATAATATTTGTAATTTTTATTTCTTATGTTATGTGTTTTATTGCAATATGTATTAATTTCACCAAAATCCCTCACTTGTTGTGTTGTTCCTAAGTTTGTCCTTGGTATTGGGAGTACTGTTTTAGTTTGTGCTACAGCGCCCTCTAGTGGTTGTTAGCAGACGTACTGCGTCTCTTCCGCTCTCTCGTCAGTCTGCACTGAACCTGACTGCGAGAGGTATGTATCTAAAGTGGCGCGATGTAAAGTGTGAATTCTAATGTTTTAATGTTGATTTAATTACACAGAGCAGTTTACTCTTTCATAGTATCATTAGGACAGACGAACTGGGTAATTTTCTGTCGTGCTTTTTACTTGTAAAGTGAGTTTTGAGAGGCTAAGCTAACTAGCTAAACGTGTGTGTGCTGGTGTCGCCGTTTTATCTTCCCGTGGGATACACATGTAAGCTTGTCCTTTTCTCATGTTAGGTGTGTTTCTATGAGGATAAAAACCACATGACAGCATTTTGCTCTCTCTGGGCTCAAAACAGGTATGTGTATATGTGTTGTACTCCCATTACCGTGTTCAGTAATTATAGTATTCATTTTAAGTATATTGTGTGAGGTGATTGTGGAACAGTGTAATTTTCATGACAGCCATAGGGGTCTGTAAAATCTTTTTTTTATTGAATATGTATTTTTTTTTTGTGTGTGTGTCATTTAATGACAAACACACATCTATATGATTTATTTCACATGTCATGGCGATGTAGGCTAAGCCTAAAGCCAATTGTTATTGATAATATAATTGAATGTTATGTAATTGGAGACACAAAGTAATGACACACTCATTTATATTTTATTGTGTCTTATTTGATTTACATGTTTTGAGTTATTTTCATGTTTATAATGAGTCTGCACTGAACCTGACTGCGAGAGGTGTGTTTCTATGAGGATAAAAACCACATGACAGCATTTTGCTCTCTCTGGGCTCAAAACAGGAATAAACCTGAGTTCAACAAGACATGCCAGTGTCCAGCGTCTGATTGTGCACCAGAACACAACGCAGTGTGGTCGGGACCTGCAGACCGTCCGGCTACACTACCTCCGAGTTGTCTTTAATTGTTTAGTGAAGGGATGCTGTCTAAACAAGTTACTGTATTTCAAGATAGGGTGAGATGTCAGTGTAATGGTTTAAACATAACTGTTCTGGAAGCTGGTTCCTTGCAGGGTATATAGAAAAAATTTAAACCAGATATAATATGCGAGAATCACTAAAAAACAATGTATAGACAGATACAAAAATAAACCCTCTCAATCATCACTTTTGCCCCACTAGAAGTGTGCGGCGGTGTCTGTATCTGCAGAGACCCTGCAGCCCTCTGCCTGTATTTTCTCTTTTCTTCTTATTTGCTTTATTCTGGATGCTTTTGGGCGTCAGCAAAGTAACTTTTGTGCCCCACGTGGGGGTGTAACCCCTAGCCAATAACAGCGTGCAGGGTGTGCAACATGTTCAGGTCACCAAATACTGCTGCTTTGTCACGCCCCTCGGCTTCTGATACGACTCACAAGTCCCCCCATTAGCTCCGTTAGATACAAAGCGGCCGTGTTTCACGGATGAGAACGGGTTGTGTTATGTGCCTGTGTTCCGGTGATCCCCCCTGCTGCTCTCTGTGATGTGAGTGCAGCTATGATCGGTGTGTTAATGTAGTTTAAACGAGAGCAGCGCTGAGCCACAGCCAAGCAGACAGGAAGTCTGCATTCATTCAAAATCCGGCAACTCGGGACCTTCCCACATAGTTGTGCGGAGTTTAGTTGTGTGTGTGTTTTAGAACGTAACCCCCAGGAAACAATCAGAAAACAATGTATTATTTCTCCGATTTGCTGCCTTGTTCTCACTAACGCCGCTCCCTCTCTTCAGTCACTCTATAGCTTCTCTCTCTCTCTCTCTCTCTCCTCTCTTTCACTCGTTGGGCTGTGGAGGTGTGGTCAATTTGAATGCGGAGTGTTTACAAACAGGAGCCGACAACGGTTACAGATTATACCTTTAAGTATTTTTTAAGAACCAGTGGATTTACAGATGTGGTTGTAGGCTACTATATTGCAAATTAACAAAAACAGGACAGAAGAATTGACATTTTTTGTACTTGTCATTTGTTACACAAATAATAAAGATAAACACTAAGCTAATGCTAAGCTAACCGGCTGCTGGTTTCAGCAACATGTTTGTATCAATCTTCCTCATCTAAATTTCTGCAAGAGAGCCAATAAGCTTGTTTCCCACCGCGCAAACTTTAAGTGGCGTAGACAGATGTAGAATTTTCATAAATGTTTCACAGACAACTCAATTAATATGAAGCCAAGTTATTTCGCAGCTTCAGGCACTCCAGAGGAGAAAACGCTACATTAAGCTTAACACAAAAACTCACTACAGGCGTTTAGGCACATTACAGTCATGGAAATGATGACATACATTCTGAATCACAACCATGTAGCTCCTCAGCAGCGACAACGAAAAGATTGGAGAGGAAGAGGGAAATGAGAGGAGCCTATTCTTACACATCATAATTATATCTTTCTTCTATATGGAGGAGATGACAATTATATTATCTGTAATACAAGTAAAGAGCAGCTTGAAGTGTGATATAGCGAGGCAATTAAGATAATAATGGGCCGACTCTGCTGAAGACATACTGCGTGTATAATGTTCCTTGATTTGTATAGATAAAGTTGTGTAATTATTTCCACAGTTTATCTCTTCATAAAAAAGGCAAAGGGTACTTGTGTAACCTGCTGAAACACTTGTTTAAATTAAATATTCAACACTATTATTCAACATATCCTCATACAACATACAAGGTATTCCTCATTTTTTTTTAAGCGTTTCTTACGAATGTCCAGCAATTGTGTCAATTTCTGCTCGATATATGCATACAGTATTTCAAAACAAAAGCCAGGAGTCTGGCCTGAAATTCTTGTGGACAAAAAATAAAGGGTGCAAATATGATGATGCATTGCTTGAATAATATGATCATATCTGTGTTTGTAAATGTCTTTGAAAGGTTGAGATGATATGAAATGAATGCACACACACACAGGGGGAAAACCAGTAGAAATAACTGGACCTTGTCTGCCAAAAATAATCACAAAAATGTGTTGATAATCATCCTGAAGGTGTATATATATAGAGTTGTAGATGACTGTAGTGGTGGTACGAGTGGCATGAAGGGGTTTCAGTCTGTAGCTGAGAGCTCTGCATCACTGTTTTGAAAAGTGTGAAAAGTGCTGACTTAGGATTTATTTGTATTCATTCTAGTTAATATCTGGCTGTATCTTCCTTACTGTGGGACTAATAGGTCCTCCTGTACTTATCTAACCATATTAAATGCCCTGCATTAGAGGCACAATCATAGATGATTGCATGGCTTCCTTCATATCAGTACTATCTGGGAGTAAAATGAGATTTTTATCACAGGGATTAGGCTGTAGGGATTTTTATATATCCGATGTAAGAACACTTTAATTGCATTTATAATTGATCTGGTATTAAATAAAGATGGAAGAGAGAGAGAGACTGCTGCAGTTTAATTGGTTTGACAATATCTCTGCAGAGTGGCACGTCCCTCTAGAACAATAAGTATGTCAAAGACAGATGGAGCTATAAAGAACATATACAGCAAGGCTAGCTGAAACTAGCCCAATTAATCCTCTCTCTCTCTCTCTCTCTCTTTCTATTTACTTATCTCTTGTGTATTTTGTCTCCAGTGAAACAGTAAAGATACATCACAGAGAGGGTTCATCATCACATCATCATCATCACAGAGGAATAACAGTGCCGTATGTCTAACAAAGTTCAAAATAAACTGAAGCACCGAAAATAAATCACTTAACAGTGACAAAGCTTCAAACAGCATGTTCGTTGGTGCTCTTTTCTCCTTTGAACCACAAAAAAGGAGGTGTCATTTCCACTGGGATTTGAGAGGGCTTTTCAAAGTCCTATTTTTGTCCTCCTCACTTTTATGATTCCATGAGGATTTTCTTGTTAAAGTCATTTTACTTGTCCTGCCACTGTTGTCCCAGATGAGAGAAGATCTGAGTTGATAAACGGTTGATACATTCATCTGAGCCGCCTCCAGTTATTAGCATGCGATCAAAGCAGTGGGAGCAGTAGGGTGCCTTTAAACTGCCCTGTTTCCTGCTTCTCGGGCTACATACTGGCTGCCCTGGTCTGCCTCATTGGTGGTTGCGTCTAGAAGATAACCTGCTAATTGGACGGAGACGGCAGAAAAACATGCTTTATTCACCTAAGATAAAGGCTCATCTAGAAAAAAAAAAGAAGCTATATCCATTTAAGTGTACGCTATGTTTTGAATATTTCCCTGCTTTATCTTGCCGTCAGACAGCCCTTTCCTTCTTCTTTGCGACGGGGAACTGACTGAAAGTGAAACTTATCCATGCACTCTCCAAAGCCAGCAGGCAGCAGATGACAAAAACAGTATACAGATACGTTTCACTTTCAGTTCAGTAATCAGAAAATATTCAAAATATAGCGTACATATATATATTTTTTGGTGAGCCTTTCTTTAGGTGGCTTAAATACATTTTTCTACTGTCCCTGTCCACAGCACTGTATTGCTTTGCTCTGGTGTCGGTGCTCCTGTCTGTTTCTCCAAGCAGGGGGCACGCCGACCATCATCTACTGTAGGTAATACACCTACTATGGATAAATACCTCATACAACCTCATCTACTGTATCCCTTTAACCATCTCACGGAAATTTCACAATTTGCTGGTTACCTTCTAGAAACAACCCTTATTGGTGGATTGTTGGGGTTGGATGCAGCCTGAAAGAAACAGACAGTATTCAGGTCTACTTAGAATAACTATCAACTTTGTTTTTCAGGTAAAGAATTGAATCAATGTACATTTTATATATATATATGTATTATATGTACATATATATATATATATATATGTACATATATATACACAGTATATATATAATTGAATATGGATCAAAGATGAGACAGTGAAGCCCTGAGCTTTTAGTAAAGATGCAAATTATATTATCAGTTGTATGTGCAGAAAGTATAATAAGACAACAATCAGCTTAAAGTCTAACTTCTTTTCTTAGTTCGTGAAATCCACTTAGCTATCTTGTCCTACTGCGCTCCTGAAAATGTTTTTTAATCATTTTGGGCTGACGACGAGAACTTGGCAGTCAAAACTGTAAAAGAGTCCGTCAAAAAATATCTCAAATGTCTCCCTTTAGACACTGTGGACACCTGCAAGCAGTAACTCAAGACCCACTTGCTCAGACTTTTCTTTCTTTCTTCTTTCTTTCTTTCTTTTTTTATCATTATTTTATTATGAAACACTTTGTGACGTCTGCTCTTGACAAGCAATATAAACTTTACTTATTTATTTGCAGCTGACAATCATTACGTCTTCTTTCTCGCTGTCAGTTTCACACACAAACACACACACAGTCTGTAATTAATATGTTTGTAGACACATTGCATGGGTTCAGTGGTCCATTCCCTCCTTTGATAGAAACCTCATGCGAACACACAGACGCACAGGTTTGAAAACATGTTTCTCACACTTCTTAAATGATATAATGTTGACTGAAGCCGGTGTTGTCTCTGCTTTAACTCACATTTATGAAACACTGCAAATAGACACACCCACCCTGATAGACACATATACCACACACCACACCATACACTGACAATTACTGAAGAGGTGGTGCGTGTGTGCATGTGTGTTATGCCTGCCACATCTGTCTCTTTCAAATTGATTCCCATCCATCACCAGCTGATCATTATAGCGAGCAGAGCTTTCAGCACAGATAGGTCTGCCCTGACCGGGTCTCTCTGGTAATAGCATACAATTAGCGTAGATAAAAAGGCACACAACAATAGGATGAGCTGCTGCAACACCACTGGAGGCATTATCTACAAAGACCAGAGTGCAGATAACTGTGATATATGCAACTCTATTTTTTCAAAGAATAATGGAGACATATTTTCATCTTTGCACCAATTATCCATGTTAAAGTCGAGCATTTTACGTACTCACATATATACATACAGTCAGCTTTACTCTACAGAGCAGTTGCATAAGAAATGTGTTATCAAAGCCATAGCGCTAATAAATAATTCCTCTAACTGTAGAGTCGTCATGTGCAATTCAGGTATAAAAATAAGTAGGGCTGTCAATCGATTAAATATTTAATCGCGATTAATCACATGATTGTCATAGTTAATCGGGATTAATCTCATATTAATTGCACATTTTTATCTGTTCAAAATGTACCTTAAAGGGAGATTTGTCAAGTATTTGATACTCTTATCAACATGGGAGTGGACAAATATTCTGCTTTATGCAAATGTATGTAAATATTTATTATTAAAAATCAATTAACAACACAAAACAATTACAAATATTGTCCAGCAACTCTCACAGGTACTGCATTTAGCATAATATGCTCAAATCATAACATGGCAAACTGCAGCCCAACAGGAAACACAGCTGTCAGTGTGTCAGTGTGCTGATTTGACTATGACTTGCCCCCAAACTACATGTGATTATCATAAAGTGGGCATGTCTGTAAAGGGGAGACTCGTGGGTACCCATAGAACCCATTTACATTCACTGATCTGGAGGTCAGAGGTCAAGGGACCCCTTTGAAAATGGCCATGCCAGTTTTCCCTCGATACAATTTTGTGCAACTTTGGAGCATTATTTAACCTCCTTTGCAACAAGCTAGTATAATTAAGCAACTAAATTCCATACGTTTTCTAGTTTCCTATGATGCCAGTATCTTCAGCTCCAGCTTTGAACCCGCTACAACCTAAAAATCCCAAGTTGTAACGCGTTAAAGAAATTAGTGGCGTTAAAACAATTTGCGTTGACGAGTTATTATCACGTAAACTTTGACAGTCCTAAAACTTAGTTAATAAAATAAGGAAGGGGAAATATGGAAATGTTTTGTCGGTTTCCGAGATTTGTGATCCAACATAAACAACATTCCCCAAAAAAAAAAGAATGAGATTCCAATCTAAAAAAGATGCTCTTGAGCTGTAATTTTAAAAGAAAAAGGTTCTGAGAAGCATGAGAAAACATGTGCTGAAACACATCAGCCCCAAGCTGAGTGAAGCATCCTTATACGCTCTTCATTATGTTGACGAGAGCAGAAGCTAGTTCCCGGAAATCTGGCACAAAAAGCGTCAAGAGACCACTTGAACTCCGTGTTCTGGGTTGTAGCTTCTCAGAAATGTGTTTTGTTGCATCCTAATTATCAGTATCTCAGTAACGTATCTTTTGGTGGTAGCAGTAGTGAGAGCAAATTTCTCCCTAAACACGTGACTATATATATATATATATATATGTATATATATATATATATATATATATGTGTATATATATATATACACATATATATACACAGGTGACAAATTAAAGGAAAAAACATGAATACATGAGCGGAGAAACACAACAAATACAGCTGCTTTCATACAGGTCACTAGAGCTCACTGAATGGTTTGATGTGTATGGAAATGATGTGACTCATGCTCTATGGCCTTCGCACTCATGATCTCAAACTGAACACATACAGTAGGAGATGTTTGACCGGCATGACCTCTCCACCGTCATCATCCAAACACCAAAGGAGGGACTATCTTTAGATGGTGTTCAGCCCTCCAGTAGAGTTCTATAGCAACTTGTAAGATCTATGCCAGGGAGTACTGAAGCTGGAGGCTTGTGGTGGCCCAATACCTTATTAAGAAGACACTTGATGTTGTTTTTAGCCACACTAAAGTAACGCGGTTCTGATTTATATCTTACCAACTATTGATGAATGGCCATAACATTTTGTACAGACATGATGACAGGAGGAAAGTTAATATTAATGGATTTTGTTACTCCTTATTATCATTCTTTTTCTTACTTCTATTTGGAGGATAATCATGCTCTGAGTTTTGAAACTACACTTCCCACACTGCTTTGGGGGATGTAAACAGGAAGTAAGATGTCCCCATGGATTCAGTGACTTATGTTCTGGGGCTACTTTTAAGAAAATATATATAATTTCTTTTGCCTACATTTGTTTACATTTTGGCATTTGGCACCTTTAGAAGTATGCCAAATCATATTTAAAGGTCTTATTGTTAACATTGTTAAAAAAAAAAAAAAAAAAACTACATACAAAGAGCTTTTAGAGAGGTGCAGAATAAAAGTATTGCTTTTCTAAAAGAAAAAAATATTATGTTTGTGAATTAATCATTTTTAAAATGTTGGCGTTACTGATTCAACAAAAGACTGACAAGATGTATCCTGAATGTTTTGTTTAGCTCTGTGAAAGATACCTGACGTTTGGTTCCCACTTCTAACAAGGCTTCTATCAAGGCTTCTAACAAAGCTTCTAACAAGGCTTCTAATAAGGCTTCTAACAAGGCTTCTAAGAAAGCTTCTGTCTGTATTACCTTCCGAGTAGCGATCAGATGGGTGATGAGAGATGCCTGCTGCCTACTTTTTACACCTATTTGTACATTTTCATTATTTAATGCTCTTGCCTATATGAGACTTAAAGGACCAATATGTAATACACTTACTGTAATACATCATAAAATGACAATGATATGTCAATGCAAGCAATGAGCAGAGAGATGACCTCTGACCTCTAGATATGTGAAGGTAAATGGGTTCTATGGGTACCCACGAGTCTCCCCTTTACAGACATGCCCACTTTATGATAATCACATAGAGTTTGGGGCAAGTCATAGTCAAGTCAGCACACTGA
Source organism: Sebastes umbrosus (assembly GCF_015220745.1). Lineage (NCBI taxonomy): Eukaryota > Metazoa > Chordata > Actinopteri > Perciformes > Sebastidae > Sebastes > Sebastes umbrosus. Next base: position 29,351,382 of record NC_051281.1, on the reverse strand, counting down.
CAGCTGTTGTTGCCTGTTGGGCTGCAGTTTGACATGTTATGATTCAAGCATATTTTTTATGCTAAATGCAGTACCTGTGAGGGTTTCTGGATAATATCTGTCATTGTTTTGTGTTGTTAATTGATTTAAAATAATAAATATATACATACATTTGCATAAAGCAGCATATTTGTCCACTCCCATGTTGATAAGAGTATTACATATTTGAAAAATGCCCCTTTAAGGTACATTTTCAACAGATAAAAAATGTACTTGATAATCGATTAATTTGCGATTAACCATGGACAATCATGCGATTATCGCAATTAAATATTGACAGCCGTAAATATTTTCTGTTTCATTGTCTAATGCTCTTTGCTTATATGAGACATCATAAAATGTCAATCCGTTAACCTACTAACTGCTAACATGACATGTTGTTTTTATTTTTATTCTCTGATACTCCTGACTCCACCGGATTACACCTAATCATGCCCAGTAATAAGAATGCGGCGTGTATGACTATTTCAACCTTCTTTCAGCTGCGTCCCCGTCTCCGGCGGTGTGAAACGAAAGCAAGAGGAAGTTAAAAAATATAATTCAAAGCGGTAAACACCCACAGCATAAATCCAGCTGTCCTTCCTGCATTTGTCAGTTTAAACTGTGTTGTTTTTAGCCTGGATTATGATTTAAACTTCTTCATATGTGTGTAATATTATCATTCAATCACTGCAACCGAGCTCTGATTGGTCAGTAGGCGGTATGAGTTGATCTCTTATCTGGAACATAACCTGCTCCGGAGCAGGTCAGCTGTTCAGCATAAATTACCATGGCGATCTACTCCGGTAAGAAGTGATCCAGCTTCGTAGGACAGAAAACCCTGAAGTTGCCTCCCTAACGCCAAATCCTGCTTTGTGGTACAGGCCTCTGTTCTGTCTGTATTTTTTTTTCTTCTTGAAAATATGAAACATGGAATTATTACTTTTGCATTTGTACCTACATCTCCAGTAGTAAAAATACTTTGCAGAGTATGCCGAATTAGCTATTACCGGTTCTTGTTTACAAAGTACTCATGGATACTCACGGAGTCACACTGAATCTAAAAATACACATGATATCTGTGTGTTCAGATTTGAGTTAAGACTATGAGAAGTACACACTCCACATGTTCAGGAAGCAAAGAAGAGAAAACATTCTCTATTTTAGTCAAAGTGAAGGAAATCTTAAGCATGTACTGACCGAGCAGTTTGGTCATAGAGATCGGCTGCTTGAGGGAAACATACTGCAGCTGCCCAAAGAACAGACTTTGCAAAGATTGTCACACACGTGAGGACATGCGGCGATGATGTATGGAAGTCCATTAAAGACAAAAGAGTTGAACAAGCACATAAAGAGGCACAGAGGGGCAGATTTATAAACACCAAACGAGGTCTGAGAGCGAGCGCGGACAGAATCATGAGTGTCGATCGATGACTTGAGCCTCGAGAGGAATCGCGTCGCTTCCTTCGAGTGCTCGCAATCTGAGAAAACAGCTGGAGGGAAACAGCAAGAGCAGATTTTGAGCTCACAAACTCAGGGATTTGCTCTCAAAACAGTTTTTTTTTCTTCTTTTTGCTTACAAATCTGTCCTTGTGCACTGAAACATCTTGAGTTACAGATTGGAGAGCAGCTTGAATCTGTTGTGTTCTCACTCAGTGGTTTTTGTTTAACCATTTTTGATTGAAAAATGCCAATGTGTGGTTCAGTGGATTTATACAGTAGAAGTGTGTGTGCATGTCTATAGTTGTGAGTGTGTAACAGCCAAAATAACGTACTGTCGGAGAGTGGGCTTGAAGCGGACGAGTGCTATTACACAACGCGTCAGCACGAGAGGGGAAAGGGCATGCATGGCAGAAACAGACACACATGGGAAATTGCACACATGCATCTTATTCGATTGGCTGTGTGTGATGAGCGGGTGCATGCAGTGAAACACAGGTCCACAGATAAGAGTGTGTCAGAGCAGCGTTTGATTGGAGATGAGTGTGAGGCCACTGAGGTGAAGAGAAAGGCTATAAGCCCTGTCAGGATAATTTAGAGAGAGAGAGAAGGAAAAGAAATGAGCCTCCTGGTCAGCTGGGAACACACACACACACACACATGCTATATATCTCCACCTACATACATGCACCGTCAAGGTGTTGTCACAGAAATGTGTTATCCACTCAAACTGACTATGAGAACTAGTGAGCCTAATTTAAGTTGCATTAGCCTGGTAGGAATTTGGATTTTTCTTTGGATTTTCTTCTTTTTCTTAAACCAGAAGAGATTAATATAAAGATCCTTTACTTTAGTGCTGTGAATCAAAAATTGTTCAATTAACTTTTATGCCTCCGCGCCGGCGACAGCTGTGGCTAGAGGCGTTATGTTTTGGGGTGGTCCGTCTGTCTGTCTGTCTGTCCGTCTGTCCGGCCATACATCCATATGTCCATCCGTTCTATTCTTGTGAACACAATATCTGAGGAACACCCTTAGAATGAGAACCATGGGAATTTCTTCAAATTTGGCACAAACGTCCACTTGGACTCAAGAATGAACTGATTCGATTTTGGGCGTTAAAAGGTCACTGTGTCCTCACGAAACACGTTTTTTTGCCATGTTCGGTTCATGGTGCTGATTAAAAATGTTTTGGGTGAGAGAGTGAGTTTGCGGGCTGATGCTTGTCTCGCCCCGTGTTGTAACACCGCCTGCGGCTGCCAAAACCGAACCACTCATCCACTCTAACGCTGCAGTGGAGGACTTATTAAGGGTCCAACAGTGTGAGTGAAAGTACAGAGCTGCTTCTGCTGCTGCTGCTGTGTGTATCCTCTCATCTCATTATTTTTTTATCTTGTTTTCCCTATGACTAATATTTTTGAATTAGTTTCTCACATCAATTTGACTGACTGTTAACACTTTGAAAACACAGTTTGATTCTGACGGACATTGCACACTGCAAAGCAAAATCTGGTTTTAATCATGGCCAACAGGGTGAAATATTACTTGTTTTAGTTTAATATGCATTGTCAATTTTAAATAAATATTCACACACTATACACTTATTTTTCAAAAAAAAAAATGTTTTGCACTTGCAACAACAAACTTAGTGATTTATTGTTGTGCAGCCTCCCTGCTGTGCACTTTAGGTGCCTACAGAGGCAGTGAAACTATAGATTATGCTGAAGTGGGAGGGACACAGAAACCTCTCAACTGAATACTGTGTTCTCCTGTTCTGCCCTAAAACCAAATGGAGGCATAAATCCTCTGCCTTTTGTTGTTTTGTCCAAGTATCTGGTTCAACACCAGGGACCCAGAAGAGAGTAAGGAAAGAGGTGCTTTGGGGTCACATTCCAGCCGTGGGGGGCCTCAGTTTCAGTCTCTGTCTCTCTCTCTCTTGGTTGTTTCGAGCTTTGAATTAAGTTACCTTTAAATTCATGTAAAGGCAGTCCACCATGGCACAGATGATAATGTCCAACACTGATCATAATGACAGAGTTATGTCCTGATTAGGGATGCACCGATCCGACTTTTTCAGTCTCGATACCGATTGCGATACCTGGGCTTTGAGTATCGGCCGATACTGAGTACCGATCCGATACCAGTGTTTAATTAATAAACAGTGTGCCTCACTGTGTAGAAGTGACTGGGATCATTTTTTTATGTGTAAGACAACATCAGGCTTGACTTGAACATCGCTTTCCTAATTTTGTAACACATAATGTAACAAGTAAATACGTAGATATACACTTACTGAATTGTTATTCTTTATTAAAAATAATAAATCGTACACCAACAACTTGGTAAAAAAATCTTAAAAATGAACAGGAATTAAAATTCAAGTGTGAACCTTTTTAATGCAGCAACAAAATGGTCAAAACTTAAACAGGAATTCAAATTCCAGTATACAATGTATATAGTATATAAACATAGAACTGAATTGAATAGACCGACCCCCATTGTCACCGATCCAGCTATTTGAGTCAGTATGGGCCTGATATCAGATCCGGTATCGGTGCATCCCTAGTTCTGATTTCTTTTAATGCTAGTGGAGATGTCGGGTTTTACTCCTCAAATCCTCAGTGAAAACACAATATAAAGAGACAACACAAACACGGCCGAGTTTTGTAATCCCATCAGGGAAAAGATACTACGCCAGATCTGCTGCTACGCCAGCAGCACTTCTGAGCCACCAAAGGGCGCAGTTGTTGCCACAAACATGCTGAGAACTCTGTCTTTTTCACTGGACAATATGTGTAGCTAGACTCATGAGAGAGAGACAGAGGCCCCTGTTCAGACCTGGTATTAACATGCGTCCTCAGTGATCGGATCACACAAGTGGACATTTTTAAGTACGTCTGGTCACACCTGGCTTTAGAATGCACCTCCACATGCGTCTTCAGTGATCCGATCTCACTTCCCCGCTCTATATACAAATAAACATGTAGTAAACAGATGGCTAATGCAGCAGCCGTTGTGACATATAATTACATCAATGTCAGTAGTAATATCCTACATGTTCGGGAATTCTGGTACATTGCATTAACATCAAAATAAAAGGTTATTGTGGGCGGGCGGGCGTCAGCTCCGCGCAGAGCACCAGAACAAAAACAGCGACACATCTCCGACAGTATGATAATAATGCACTTCCCATGCCTAGTCTGATAGTCTGTAGATATGTAGCCTATAGTTAAGATATACTTTCATAAAATACAGTTGCACTGACAGGATACAGTAGAGCACAGAGGCCGTTTCCATGGTGACAAGCGCCCGTGTCTGCTTGTCTGCAAACCTGAGGAGCGCAGAGACCAGATGGACATCAGTTGAGTAGGCGGTCCTTAATGTGGTCCAGGACGCATTCGCGTACACGCTGCTAAAAGAATGTGGTCATATGTGGCCGAGACCACCTCTTAATGTGGTCTGAAAGATCCGATCTCAATGCGTCCTCAATGAGTGCGTTCACACCTGTATTTAGAGCTGTCCACTTGTGATTGGATCACTGAGGACGCATGTTGATACCAGGTCTGAACAGGGCCAGAGACAAAGGGTTGTGTGTTTCTATGGCATTAACAATAATTCTCTCTATATATAATATATAATAATAATAAGTCTAATTTAGGCTCAGTAATAACTGAGCAAAAGCAGCATGACACCACCGCCATCGCTCTCTCGCTGTGACTAAATTGGAAACTCCACAACTGATGTCACATACTGCTTTCCTATTCTTAGTCTGTCTTTGTCTCAGTGCTCTGCACACAGCCGACTGAATCTTCCTCTTTCTTCCTCCTCCTCGCCCCACCGCTCCCGCCCATCCGCAAAGGTCGAGTTTAAAAAATTCCATCAGAAGTTCAGATTACACCTGTAATCTGTTCGTACAGCGCCGACAGGCCTCCGGTTACAAGCTTCTGAAACGGTTGATGAAATTTTTAGAAGTTCCAGTTCACTGGCACTGGCTGACTGGCGAGGTATAAGTTAACAGATCTAGAGATCAATACGGATGATCCTGTTTAGTCGCTTTGAAGTGGTTCTTCCCCATTAATAGGAAACATTACTCCATCTGGGATATCGTGTAGCTTTCCCATGCCTATAATTGTCTAAGCATTACTAGCAAACACTCTTTAAATGCCAGGAATTAGACGACACAGACTCTCACTTGTGACACCTTCACCTGTAATAACCGGGCAATGTTCTTATCTGAACATACAGGTATACAGCAGGTTGAGTTATTATCCTATTAATCAAAGTCAAACCATTAATTACGTTTTATGGAAGAGTTGTTAAAATAGGAGAAGTAGAAAAAAAGGTGCTTTGATAACCTGGGCAATCAAATGCAATCACAGGACAAACAAGTGTCTCCCCATTGTTAGTGTGGGTTTTCTCCGGGTTCTCCGGCTTCCTCCCACAGTCCAAAGACATGTAGGTTAGGTTCATTGTTGACTCTAAATTGCCCGTAGGTGTGAATGTGAGCGTGTCTGTCTCTGTGTGTCAGCCCTGTGATAGTCTGGCGACCTGTCCAGGGTGTACCCCGCCCTTCGCCGAATGTCAGCTGGGATCGGCTCCAGCCCCCCCGTGACCTGGAATAGGATAAGTGATTACAGATAATGGATGGATGGGTATGTTGATCGGAATAATTAAAAGAAAACTGCACAGTACTACAGTCCCGCTCATGACAACAGACTATACGAGACAGAGTGACAGAGTTAAATATTCATATTTGAGTCAGACAACTGAAAACTTGGCTCCACTGCGTTGTACGGTATGGCTCTACTCAACGCGACTCGCTCTTTTGGGGTTTTCCATTAGCATTTTTTTATTAACAGACCCAGATTTTTTTTTTAAATATGGCCTCACTCAAAACTATGCCATACTCTACATACACTACGGTGTACAATAGACAAAGTGCCCTGCAGCCTTCTGCTTGTATTTTCTATTTTTTTTCTTATTTTGCTGTGTTCGGGACGTTTCTGGGCTTTATCAAAGAGCGTTGGGGCCCCACATGGGGCTGTAACCCCGAGCCAATAACAGCGCACAGGGTGTTCAGATGGTCAAATGTCGTCACTTTGTTACGCTCCTTGGCGTCTGATACCGATGCAGAAGTCCCTCTTTAACTCTATCAGATACAAAGCGGCCGTATTTGACGGATGACAAAGGGTTGTGTATTTTTATATGCATGTGCTTCAGTGTTTCCCCTGCTCCTCTGTCTCTCCTCTGCTGTGTGCAGAGCGCTGCTATCAGTGTATCAGCTTGAGTTTGACCGAGAGCAGCGCTGAGCCACGGGGGACAGGATGAAGCCTGACCTTCGGCTGCTTTCACTCAAAATCTGGCAACTCGCCACCTTCCTGCAGGGTCGTGTTAGAGTTGTGGTTGTGTTTATTGTGCTTTAGAATGTAACCGCCCCTGAAACAATCAGACAATAATGTTTAATTTTTTCTGATTCATTGCTTTGTTCTCACTAACGCCGCTCCCTCTCATCAGTCACTCTATAGCTCGCTAAACCATCACTGCTCTCTCTCTCTCTCGCTCGCCTGCTGAGCCGAGGAGGAGTGGCCAACTTTGAATGATGTGTGTTTACAAACAGCAACTGACAAATGTGACATATTATACCTTTAACGTAAGGTGTAAACAAATTGCAACCTGAGTGTGATTGGATGAGACAGACCACATCTGGAGGTGTTCTGTCTGCCTGCCCCGTGATCAGCTCTCAGCCAAATGTAAATGCAATGGACATGGAAAACTTTCAGCAAGCAAGTTGGAAGGTCACCTAACTCCGCCTCTTCCTGCAATCTCAATCTGCCCATCAAGAAGCTACAGACAGCTCCTTCCTCCACAAAAGAAAACTAAGTAGCAGCACTGCTTCGTCAATATTAGTGTCAGGGGACTCACAGCGGAAGACATTTCTGGCAAGTGCCATCATCTGCAATAAGCACACATCTTTGGCTGTAACGTGTGTGCATATGTGTTTTGTATATTCGCATAATGTCCATTGGATGTGCACAACAGTACCGCATACAGCTGGTTTTGGTTGATGAGACATTTATTATGCGACGTCTGTGTTTGCACTAAGCCATTCAATTGTGCACTTATGAATATATTTCTGCACATGTGGTCACATCATGTAACAGTGTATGGGTGTTTCAGAATGTGGGCACTGAGTGCAGTTGTAAATGCAGTTGTTTAAGTTGACATTTTATGATCAGTTCAAACTTTTACTAGAAACACTTGTTCCATGTGGATCTTAATGATTATGGGTTAATGGGTAGAGCAAAGCAGTAACACTGCCAAGACTATAGAGCTTGAGTTCAACTGGGATCCCACATGCTCAATTATGTATAAAGTTAAATGGTACAATAATGCACTGGAGTAAAAGTGCCCATCCCTTGGCATATGGTAATATGGTTTCAGTCAACACACTGTTGCCTAAGCTAGAGGGACAATCATAATGGAAGTTGTATGTTTACGGTTTCCCCTTATATTTTCTCTCAGGTCACTGTTATTTGTAGGAACACAACCACCGCTTCTCTTGTTGACACTTGACATCAAGCCCCGAGGTGTCTCGCTCAAGGGCACCGCTGTGATATTATCATTCACTTAGTACTTCACATGAATGTGTTCACACATATAGTGGTGAGTGTGAGACTGTGCACTATATTCCTTTGTGATTTGTGTATGTGAGTTATGTGAGGCTGTCTCCTATTGTCTGAGACTGGGTGCCAAGAACACCAGCATATGATAATGTATGTGTGTGTGTGTGTGGTTTCCACTACCAAGGTGCTGAAATACTTGTTGGCTGCATGGCGCCTGGATAATTGCTAATGGCTATTCCACTATGGACAGGGCACGCACGCACGCACGCATATATACACACAACAATACACATGCACATGCACGCATGCTTCACTAACTAGCAGTGCCTCAACGCTGCTCATTAGCTGCTGAGGCGTGATAGTGAAATCTGGGTTACTGCTTTGCACGTTGACACACACACATATGCCACGCAAGCATAAACAACACACACAAATCCATAGGCACACACACACACGCACACACACGCACACACACACACACACACACACACACACACACACACGCACACACGCGCACACACACACACACACACACACACACACACACACACACACACACACACACGCACACACATACACACACACAAGTCGTGACCATCTATAAAGCTGGTTAATGTGGAGAGTAAAGGAGTCAGAGGAGAGCTTTGACAACGATAGAGAGGAGCTGGGGGGGCTATTCACCTTTTTATTGCTAATTAGGAAAATGAGTGAGATAAAAGAGAGAGAGAGAAAGAGAGAGAGAGAGAGAGAGAGAGCGAGAGCGTGAAAGAGAGACTGAAAGAAAACTTGCACCTCGTCCTTTTGATGACATTAAGTGATGCTAATTTAGTTGCAGCGCCTCAATTTGACAGAGAGAGGTGGAAGGAGAGGATGAGTGCTTTTGTTCATCTCTTAATTTCCATATCAGGTTAATATTGTACATGATGTGAAGCCAGAACAGTAAGAAGCCTGCAAAGGCGACGCTGCGCCTCTGTTACCTGAGGTCATAGTGATATACGAGGCCGGGCCTCGTCACGGACATATGAGCTGTGAAATCAGGTGATCCGTGTGGAGCGGTGGGCTCTTTGCCCAGGGTAGAGATTAAACACCTCTCAAGAGAGGGACGCTGTGTTTTATTGAAACTAATGCTTCGATCTATCTTGATTTGAACACAGACATGGGGTAGAAATTAACAATAAAACAGTAGATCTTTTTTTCCACCAGCTGGTTGGTGTGCTGATATGACTGGGCCAAATGAGCCACAATGACACCCAACAAACATCTCGACACCCAGCCCGGTCGCACTAAATGGCATATAAATGACACGGTAATTTGCAAGTAATTTTGCATGCAATAAGAACGCCATTCATGCTTTTTGCCGTGTCATTTGTACGCCACGTAGTCTGTATTGACTGCAATGTAAACACATCCGTGTAAATATGGTACGCTCAGAGCTAGTGACGTAAAATAAAAAGTGAGAGAGAGACAGCTGATGGCGGGTGGGAGGGGAGGGGAGGTGGATGGGTCCAACAAACACAGGATTTTCAACCAGGAGACCGGTGTTCATGTCCCAAAGTGTTGTTATTGAGTTATTTAGAAGTTACGTTAGTGACGTTTGTTTTGTGTTTCCGTACTTCTGTTACATTATTTCCCTACATATTTACTTAGTTTATGTACTTATATTTAAGCCAAATATGATGTATTCCCTAAACCTAATGTTTTTGTTGCCTAAACCTACCTGCGACCGTTACCGCTGTGTTGTTGCGTGGCACAAATGACACGCGAAAAAGGGTAAAATATGTTCTCATGACATGCAGAATGTCTTCGTAATGTCCTGCTATTTATACTAGGGATGCACAGATCCGGCTTTTTCAGTCCCGATACCGACAGCGATACCTTGGCTTTGGGTATCGACCGATACCGAGTACTGATCCGATACCAGTGTTTAATGAATAAGCTGTATGCCTCACTGTGTGGAAGTGACTGCGATCATTCTTTTATGTGTAAGGCAACATCAGGCTTGACCTAAACATTGCTTTCCATAACTTTGCAAAACAAAATATGACCAATAAATACATAGATATAAATGTATTTAATTGTTCTTTTAAAATAATAAATCGTTCCTCAACAACTTGGTAAAAGAAATCTTCAAAAGAATTACTATTCAAGTGTAAACCTTTTTAATGCAGTAACAAATTGTTCAAAACTTAAACAGCAATTACAATTATAGTATATAATGTATATAGAGTATAAACGTAGAATTGAATTTTATAGATTGGATCCATTGTCACCAATATCCGATCCAGCTATTTGAGTCAGTATCGGCCCGATATCAGATCAGGTGTCGGCATCGGTGCATCCCTAATTTATGTGCCTTCTGATGAGATGACACCATATGATCTAAACAGTGGCATATTAAGAATTGTTCTGCTTCTTGACAGATTTTTGTGTTTAAATCCATAAAATTAACAGCAATTACACGATCCAATTCAAATGTTAATGTGCAAAACCAGTCTTCCTCATTTGGTCCAATTCGGGGATTTTCTACGGCCTCGCTCCGTTCGATACTAATTCCCTTCCAGTAAATTGGTAAGTTACGCATCACAAGCGGCAGAGAGAGAGGAATAATCAAAACATGCTGATGGAAGACAATTCATCAGCACTTAACTTAAGCTGTAATAGAACGTTTTCATTTGAGACCTGTACAGAAAATCCTGCATACATTTCTCACATGTTGTTACTATTGTGTTGTTTTTGATGTGACTTATGACGAGAGGATTTCTTCAGATAAATAGGCTGTGAAATCACATCTGTGGTGTTCACTGTAGCATCACATTGCATAATGGTGCTGGGAATCTGAAGCCGCTGTCACAAACAGATCGGAGGAATTAAAGGTCACTAGTTCAAATCCCTGACCTCAACCAATCTGTATGTATGTGGCTGAATTCCACCAGAAATCTTTACCCTAAAAGAGCACATTTATTATTTAAAACTTGGGGGAAGCATTGCACATGCCATCACACCTGAGAGCTACCTTAGGCGTACTCTATCCAATTCATATGCAGCATACAGTATACTATATATTACTTTATATAAGTGTCGTATAATTCCAGATAAGTACAGTACGCTACTGAATTTTTTAAAAATGGCCTACAATCCAGCCTCTGTTTTGTTTCCACAAAAAGAAATATCTTAGTAATTATTTCAATTTCAAGTCTCTGTAAATGGAAAATAACAAACATACCTTTGAAATGCAGCTATTATTTATATTTATTAACAATTTATGTTTACTGTATAAAGACTAATGCACACCAAAACAACCAATATAAAAGTGCAATGAATAAGAAAGCAATAAGAGATGGGTATTTAAGATAATAAAAGATAAATAAAATACAAGGAAATAAAAATAAATACAAAATTATGAAACTACACAAAATAAGCGGATTGTTCTAAAATAATAAGATTTTAATAAAATAAAAGAGAATAAAAGAGATAATGATCAGCAATAAAATGCTGGTTAAATAAAATGGAGTAAAATAAACACTATAATGATGATGATAAATAAAATAAGTATTAAAAATAAAAAAAACATAAAATTATAAAACACTACATAAAAGCCAGACTAAATAGATGGGTTTTTTAGTTTACGTTTAAAAATAACAATATTTTCAGTTCCTCTCAGTTCCTCTGGAAGGTTACCAATGTGTGTGCTCTCCTTTTGGTTTTGGTCAGCACTCGTGCAGCAGAATTTTGAATTAATTGTAGCTGATTTATTGTATTCTTTGGTAGACCAGAAAGGAGAGCGTTATAGTAGTCCAGCCTGCTAGTTATAAAAGCGTGCATCAGTCTCACTTTGTTGCTCAGAGAGAGAAATGACCTCACTTTGGAGATATTCTTCAGATGATAAAACTATGTTTTTGTTATACTCCAGACATGAGCCTTGAAATTAAAATCAGAATCAAAAATCACTCCTAGATGTCTTGCTTCTTGACTTGGCTTGAGTCCTTGTGTATTTAGTTTAGAGGCCAGTTTCTCTCTCTGAGTCTTTGAACCAATTATCATTACTGCCGTAAAAAGCTGCTATGGGAATAAAATCTACCTTTGACTAAGTTTAACCACTTTTGTGTTCCCACCAGGTCACAGGATTCAAACTGGTGATGCTACAGTCACGTGCACTTCCAGCATCAGAAGTTAGTGAGCCTCCTGTTGTCCTGTGCTGTAGCCCAGAAGCCACAAACTGCTCCAGCACACGACAGGATGGTTGCAAGAAACATCTCCCGACTACAAGCAGCATGTACATGTTCCCATACCTCAGCCCTCTGTAACCCTCAGGTCATTGCTATAAATACCAATGTGTAACCATTTGACCAGTCTGGTTAAAGGTAAATGTTATAGGAGAAATCCTTCGCAGGCTCTTTGGCGACTGGCTATACATGACTACGTGTCACAAGCTCTTGATGTCGTGGGCCACTTTGACGTGTACTATCATGTACTTTCCGTGAAGCAGAAAAAAAGAAATTCTTCAAAAGAAAAATTCCAGCCTGATGCACTGGTAGAGTGAGCCGCTGCGACAGGCTCTCTATGTCACTGTTATGTAAGGTTAAATGTAATGTATGAGAGCAGCAGCCCAGATAAATGGTTCTGTGGTTCTCAGTGAGAGGGCTGATGTCTTGGACAAGGAGGGCTTACGTTCATCATTTCTATTCTTATAATAAAAAAATGTTACAAAATACAAGCACACACATTGCTATATGGGAAGATATGCGGTGTAACAGGTGGCTAATGGGTACCACATGGTTACCAATAAATTATTTTGATACTGGATCTTTTTAGGTATAATGATTGAAACGATAATTCAAGTGATTTTAGTGTGGATGAGTGAGTGCCAATACAGGAAGTAACAATTTAGAGTTTGGATCACACACATTAGATCATAAGACATGACTTTGACCTTTTAAATGTTGCACTTACCAATACTTTTATAATAATGACAATGTATCACATGACTAAAAGGTGAATTACCAGCCAGTTTTTTTATTTTATTTGTTTACACATATAAAAAGGTACAATTAGAGATTACATAAACAACAAATGTGATGGAGGTGCAAAAAAACATTTTGCCCAAATCAGTATAGTAGAGTATGTTGAAAAAGTCATAGTATAGTATGCCATAAGTAAAAAAAGTCATAATTTAGTCTGTCGAAAATGTCATCAAAATTCATAAAAAGTCATAGTATAGCACACCGAAAAAGTCATAAAAAAGTAATTGTATAGTATATCGAAAAAGTCAGAAAAAAGTATTGGCATAGTATCATCACTTTAGATGAGGTCACACAAAATACTGAACTAATAATAATAATAATACATTTTATTTGGTGGCGCATTTCAAGACACCCAAGGTCACCTTTCAAAGATTAAATTACACTCAAACAGATAAAAACAGCCAGACATGACAAAGACACATTTATGCAGACACATGTGATGGACTGATGGACACTACAGTGATGATGCCAGTTTGAACAGGTGAGTTTTGAGGAGGGATTTGAATGTTGTAACGGTGTCAGACTGCCAGATGTGAGCAGGGAGGGAGTTCCAGAGCCTGGGAGCAGAGCAGCTGAACGCCCTAGCTCCCATGGTGCTGGGCGATGGTTCAATCTTCACAGGAAACAACTAGGTTTAGGCAACAAAACTATCGGTTCTCGTGACATCCCTAAACTCCACACAGAAGGAACCCAAGCCGGGTTTGAACCGTGCTGCCCCCACATAGTGCTGTAATTGTAAAAATCAATCAATACTCTTTAACAGTGACAGTATTATTTCCCCTTACCATGTATTTCAGTTGCTTAACCTTAACTTTACCATGCTGTAGTTGTCATGCTTGGATAATGACACAATAAACATTTAAAACTATGCATCATTGAACACAATCCAGGGTTATGCAAAATTGTGCAATATCAACATTCTGTTTGGCCAGTGGGTTACAATAATTGACCTAAGTGGATCGTGAACACACACACACACACAAACACACACTCACAATGGGTGGTTTGTTCATTTAGAAAGCAATAGTGGCAAGAGAGACGGTTGATATCCCCCAACATTACCATACAACTAATTAGGAAGAGTTTTCCACAGGGTGATGCCTTTGTCTTCATAACTGTAGACAGACACAAAACAGTTTCTACTGCACACACCAATTACTGCCGGGCCTTTAGGCTCACCAATCCTCTCAAAAGAGTATGAAATAGGATATTTGAAGCAAACTTCCTTTGGTGAGTATGTATTGATCGGAGTGCAGTAAACTGCTTTTTGCTGCAGCTAACCGCACTACAGGCAAAATACTGAATACTGAAACCCCTCAGCGCAGTGCATGTAAGCACAACCCTCGGGCGACTGTTTGACTGTCCTGTCTTTTGAGGGCTTCACGTGCAGAAAACATCTCACTTAATCATGAAATCATTTGTCACTTGTTAGATATCTGTATTTACCGCCACCATAAGGGACTCTCAGGAAGGAGAGAGAACTGAAGAGAGAGAGAGACTTACGGGAGAGGAAGTGGTTGAGGCAAGTTATCTAATATTACACATGAAAAGCAGCTCCATCAAAAGGGGGCATGGCTGCTTTTCATGGTTTTCTTCTCCTCCTTGCATCCCTTGTTCACCCATCTATCTAATTAGCCGGAGTCCGGTGGGCGGGTCTGTCACACAGGATGCACGCAAACACACGCATGGAAACACACAACGCCATACTAAACAGACACAGATATATATCAGCTCTATTAAAACTTTCACTATCCAGCCCCACCTACCTCATTTATCTCTCTCTGTCTTGTTAGACTGTCTCTTACTACCCCCCACCTCTCTCTCTCTCTCTCTCTCTTGCTACTGATTTATGGAGATTCTTAAAAATGTCCCCTTGAGTCCTTCACACCAGAAATACATCCTCCTCTGCACATATAAAATCCATGCATTCCTGTTCTCTAGATAGATGACAGCTTAACTGGGAACTGGGGCAAAAACCAGCCCCATTTAACCGTCTCTGGTGGTAACATCACAAAGTCCCGATATTTCTCTTTAACAGTGGCGGGACAACTAACTCTTTCTGTCTCTCCCTGCCCTATCTAAAACAAATCTATGCCTGCCGGTGCTGCAGGATGTCAGCCAACCAAATACAACATCTCGCAGCTCATTTGATTGACAGTCAAACCATTGCACACTGATGCAACAAACGCTTATCTCTTCAAGAAATATGTAGCATTTCATCATGGAGAAGCCTGTATCTCGTCTCCTGTCCTTGGCTTTTCAATGCTGAGTAACGCCTTAGAAATACAAACACTTACGTTAAAGGATAGGCTACCATTGTTCAATTCTTAATACAATATTTTCTTTTCATAGCCCAGGAAGTGAGTCCTTCATAGAGAGAGTGAGTCACTGTAAGAAATGAGGGGGGGACAAGAGATGCTCATTATGACTATACACTGCTTGCCCAGAGACAACAATGGGCCCCGGGCACAGATATGAAAAAGGCCCCACCACCTCTACTAGCAAGACAGACAGACTTTATATAGTTGTTAGCTGCTTTTTGTTGGTCTTTTTGTATTTCATTTGTGTCTATTTGTCATTGTTTGGTGTGTATTTGTAGTCATTTCGAGTCTCTTTGTAGTTGTTTTGTGCATATTTAGTCATTTTGTGTCTCTTTGGAGTCATTTTGAGTCTATTTGTAGTTGTTTTGTGTCTGTTTGTAGTTGTTGGGTGTCTCTTTTTAGTTGTTGGGTGTCTCTTTTTAGTTGTTTTGTGTGTCTTTGTGGTCAATTAGTGTCACTTTGTAGTTATTTTGCGTCTCTTTGTAGTCATTTTGGGTCACTTTGTAATCATTTTGGGTCTCTTTGTCATCATTTTGTGTTACTTTGGAGTCATTTTGGGTCTCTTTGTAGTCATTTTGGGTCACTTTGTAGTCATTTTGGGTCTCTTTGTAGTCATTTTGTGTTACTTTGGAGTCATTTTGGGTCATTTTGTAGTCATTTTGGGTCTCTTTGTAGTCATTTTGGGTCACTTTGTAGTCATTTTGGGTCTCTGTAGTTGCTTTGTGTCCGTAGTCATTGTCTCTTTTTAGATGTTTTTTGTGTCTTTGTGGTCATTTTGTGTCACTTTATAATTTTTTTGGTGTTTTTGCTGTTTTTCTTTGTCTGTGGTTGGTTTGCCCCTTTTTGTGAGTCTCTTTGTAGTCATTTTGAGTCTACTTGTAGTTGTTTGGTGTCTCCTTTTAGTTGTTTTATGTGCCTTTGTTGTCATTTTGGGTCTCTGGAGTCATTTTAAGTCTCTTTGTAGTCATTTTCTGTCTCTTTGCAGTTGTTTTGTGTGTCTTCGTATTCAATGTGGGTCTTTTTGTAGTTGCTTTTATGTCTTTTTTTATTTGTTATTTTGTGTCTCTGTGGTTGTTTTTCCCCTTTTCATAGTCCTCGTGAGTCTCTTTGTGGTGTCTTTGCAGCTGTTTTGCCTCTCTTTATAGATGTTTTGGTCTGTTTGGAGTCATTTTATGTTTCTTTGTTGTCATGTTGAGTCTCTTCCTGGTTGGTTGAGTGTCTCTTTGAGTGACAGTTTGTGGTGAAGGCCAGGGGAGGCCTCTGACACTTTGGGTCCCTGGGCCTGTGCCCAGTAGGGCCGCTAGGTAATCCATCCATGACTGCAGCATTAAGCAGCTACAGAGCCGGGTATTTCCCTCAGGACTGGGTGGAGGCCAGAACAGAGCTAAAAAGAGAACGAATATTGGACTTAGATTCATCAGGCGGACACAAACACGACTCCAAATGAATGCTAATATTGTTCTGTGTCTGCTGGATGTGTAACTTACTCTATCAGCTTTATAAGGTCATAAAATGTCATTGTTGTGTTTACAGCTTTTTTTGCGGCACCCACAAGTGGCCCAACAAGGTTTAAGTATGAACTAAACTAGGCTTCAGACTACTAAACTACATAAGGCATGGGAATATTTCATTAAGACAGACTTGAAAGAATCTGAAATTATTCTTTAAATCAGCCGGATTTCTGAAAGCTCCGTTGATTCTGAACAAAGCCACCCAACCAAAATTAATCAACTTGAGCTTTTCTTTTAATAAGTTTTATTTTCATTTTGGAAGAGAAATTGATTAAAAGCTGGCCCGAGACTTATTAAAACTTCTATGTAGGGACCAACCAGATATTGTCCCATGATGACCCACTCCTCACACTTTTAGGCTGAGTACACTTCGTCAACCATTTCGATTGTTTACAGGATATTCAGTCACTCCAGTCAAACTGTCAGAGTTGCCAGATGTTTTCCCTCGAGTCGTTCCTCAAAAGTATTTCCCTTTTGTCATTTTACTACCGTCCAGTGAGTCGCTTATGTGTGAAATATTTCAAACAAATTCAAATTGAATCCTGAGCCGTCAGATGAAAGACGATCATGTCAGGGAAAGAGGATTAAAGTGTCAGTCCCTCCATATCTGTGGGAAAGAGTGAAGACTCCTTTTCCCTTAAGCCATTCCGTACTCGCTTGTCGAAAAACCGTTACCAGAGAAAATTTAAAAAATGGCTTCTGTCACGGCACAAATGACTTCAATTAGGTTATTTTGATTAGTATCAACGATGTGCTCTATTGATTAAAGTATGCAGTCTGTCTTTTAAAAGTGTCCGTAAGACTGATGATGGACTAAAAGAATTCTGGACGGATGAATGAACCGCCTGAATGGGCATAATTATTTAGGGATCTTGGGACATACAGTATAATGCTTTTGAAGAAAAACTCTGCTGTTGCAGGTGGGAATGTGGTGGAAATAGTAATGAGGCAACCTGGTGCTGCTGTGATGAGTCATACCTTTCTCTCTCTGTACAACATAGTACACCTACATGGAACCTTTGTAACGAGAAACAAAGGGCAAAGAGGAGTGCCTGAACACCTTTGTCGGGGAGCGTCACGGCGTGTGCACGCTGCGCTTTGGTTGCAACTGTGATTTCTTTGTCTTTTACCACTGAGAAGTCCATTACAGGTGTAACTGCAAAACGACCAAAAGTGAGGACGCTGAGTACATTTTTGTAGGACTCCACTAGCACTTCGTTTGGGGTTAGGGGATGAGTTTCGCGTTACAGTTCAGCTAAGGGGTAAAGCATTTTGTGGTTAGCGTTAGCGGTAGAGGTTTGGGAATGAACTTAAGTCAACTGAATGTCATGAGCCTAGAAATACATGTACTGTAGAGACATGTTTGCATGCAGCAGAGAAATACTGTAAGACATAGAGATAAGAGACTGAAAATGAGATTTCCCTGCATCACATGGCTTCATCAGCTGAGTGGCCTCATCATACATTTTGTATTGGTGGCAATGCAGAATGAAGGCAATTAAATGATTGACACAATTTAATTAAATCCATGTCCAGCACTCTCATTACATCTTGTTCATTTGTGGATCTGGTGTACTACAGGTGGAAATGACATAACCTATCACTTCGCTGATAGAAGCGGTTGCATCACACTTCATACTAAAAGTCAACAGACATCCCACTGTGATATTCAGTTCAGTACAAAACTCACAGACACTGTTAATAAGGTTAACAGCTTTACACTGCACGTAGAGCGCATGCATCACATGCATCATGATTGCTTCTGTTTCTTTCCCAGTCATTTAACTAGAGACCATCACACCAGCCACAACACCAAATCTGGGGCAATGGTCCCTTGCCCACCTCCTACCCCCCTACTTCCGGCACCCTTCCTCACTTGATCTCAAGGGGTGAGGAAGTGGGAGGACGACCACCGCCGTCATGGCGGCCGCGGCTAATGCATGAGCTAATGCAAAACGCGAAACATAAAGTAGTAGTAAGATGGAGCTCAGAAGTGGAGGACCAACTTGTTAATTTTCGTCGCGGCCGCCATGACGGCAGTGGTTGTCCTCGTGCTTCCTCACCCCTTAATCCTCACCCCGGACAGCCTTCAGTTTCAGGGTTTTTTTTCTTTTTAAAGAGCAATGGAATTACCTCAACAAGCATAATTTCTATCAGATTATTTTTCTTGCACAAAATAAATTTGTGACTATCCTTACACTGTTTACTTACATTGTTTGCCTTTATTAGACACTTAACAGTAGAGAGACAACAGGAAATGAGGAGAGCGATACAGCACATGAGGAACAACGTGCAACAAAGGTTCCCGGCCGGACGTGAAGCGTGGATGTTGCAGCTCACGATCGCCACCACCAGGGCACGACAAAATGTATCTTGTTTAAATCCGTTCAGAAAAACTTGATTAGATATTCTCCTCAAATGGTTCTGTCCTAGTAGATCTTAAGAAGGAGCTGCTCTTGGATAACACATCACCATCCAGGTCTGTGTTGACAGCTCACTGCCAACATAAATGGATATTTTATCTTATTTATTCCTAAAAGTGAACCAATATCGGGTATTGGGTCCGGTACTGTGCTCATGTACTCGTACTCGCAAAACGGCTCCGATACAACGGCACCGATACCACTTTACGGTGGTGCGCTCGACCCCGCTGGGCCAGGATCCCACCTAAGCCGGTGCGCGCCGGCTCTCATTTTCATTGTGCCACGGGGTTTTGCTTGCACCCTCTGACTCGCAGTCACTTGGGTTGCCAACATCACCGCAGACCCCTGGTGCCTTTTACGTAGGTACCGTATCGGTATCGCCGAGTACCTAAATGTAAATACTTGTACTCGTACTCGGTCTGAAAAAAGTGGTATCGGTGCATCCCTAGTGACAACACTAATAACCTGATAATAATACACGATTGTTGTAACAAGTTAAAATAATGACTGCCACTTCAACGGGAGAATCTAACATTTAGAGGAGCCCACACCCCCCCACCTATCAAAGTGATTTACTTCAACCCACCGAACACTGCAGGATCTGGTTCAGTAGGAGCTGAATGTCAGAGCCCTTTTTTTAGCAGCAATAACAGGAGGTGCCGTAATGTTATCCATCACTTGTTCTGTACACCGAAGAGACATAAAACCTGAAGGTGAGTGTTACGCGACTTCTGCGTTTTTAAGCAGATTGTTGTATTTTTCAAATAAAGTGTGTTTTCAGTATAGCCCCCCCCCAAACTGTAATCCATAAGGGAAGAGAGGTTGGTTACCTCCAGTCTGAGTTTAGTTTCAGGGTTCTAAGATAGATGAATAAAAACAACTGAACAGGTTAGGTTGGGCACATTTCCTACCTGTGAGAACTCATTATAATAAAAGAGTTGACTTGTGAGGTTAGTGATGCAGTGAGTGGGTGTCGTGTTATTTCATGGATTTTTAAGAATAATAAATTCTTTTGCAAATTAGATCTTCGCATTCCCATACAGAGAAATAAAAAGCAACCCTAACTCTGGAAAAACAACAACATTTGCACCGATACCGATGCCAGATCAGATATCGGGCCGATACTGAGTCAAATGGCTGGATCGGGTATCGGTGACAATGGGGCCGATCTATTCAATTAAATTCTATGTTTATATTTATACATTATATACTGGAATATTCGATTCATGTTTAAATTTTGACCAATTTGTTGCTGCATTAAAAAGGTTTACACTTCAATTGTAATTCCTTTCAATTTTGACAATTTTTTACCAAGTTGTTGGTGTACGATTTATTATTTTGATAATCAAAAATTACATTTTGTTTTACAAAGTTTACAAAGCGATGTTCAAGTCAAGGTTGATGTTGCCTTATACATAAAAGAATAATCCCAGTCACTCGGTATCGGCCGATACTCAAAGCCCAGGTATCGCTATCGGTATCGGTACTAAAAAGGTTGAATCCGTGCATCCCTATCTGCTTATTGAGACAGAGCTGTATCCCTGGTTGCAGAGATTAGAGAGGACCTATTATGCTCATTTTCAGGTGCATACTTGTTGTTGTTTACATGCTTTAATGTTTAAAAAACTTGTTATTTTTCTCATATCGGCTGCGCTGCAGCACCTCTTTTCAACATCTGTCTGAAACACTCTGTATGAGCTCCCCCCCACCCGAAAAGCCCAGTCTGCTCTGACTGGTTAGCTGGCCCACTCTGTTATGATTGGTCCACCGAACCAAACTCCTCGTACTTTGCTCCAGCTCCGCTCCAGCGTTACGGAAGAAAAGGCAGGACTTCAAGCGAGGCGTTTCTGCCAGTTTAGGAGCTGTGGGGGAGAGTAACTCCCTTTGGCGTGGACTTTGTACTTTGTAACTTTGCAGACATGCACAAAAAACTATATAACACACTAAAGGAAAGGGACAAAGAACAAAAGCATAATAGGTCCCCTTTAAGGACCAAAGACTTTCAGCTTCCTCTTGATGTAGCCATATAGATTTATAAGAAAAGTAAGGCAGTGTATATATATATGTTCTCCGTCACACTTTTCACTGACTGAAACCACTTCCACTTCCCAGCTGCACTGCTGTGCTCCAGTTTAAACAAAGATTATGCTGTTTACACTTCACCACACATAGCGGCAGGTACCACTATTAATCCTAAAATATAATTTGATATCATATCATAACAGTTTAGGTAATTAGTATAATGAGAGTGAGAGAGGCAATTAAGTATTTTATGGGCTACACTATAATTTACTGGCAATGTTACCCTCATGCACAATCTACATTTGTATTTGTTCATATATTTACCTTTCATTTTATATCACCCACAGTAATTTTTATTCTTGTACTTGTTTTTACTAATGACTTTTTAATCACTTTACATTTGCATTACCTCCATTAGCACATACATTTGTATTATAGTGGCAGCTCTCTGTAGTAGTTCTGGTGGTCAGACTCACTTCACTGCTGTGTTTTTATCTTATTCTTATGTTTTTATTCTTTATTCCTGTGTGTATCAGTGTTTTGTATAAGCTACTGGATGCCTGAATTCCCCTTGGGATCAATAAGCGCCTATCTGCCTATATATCTATCTATCTATCTATCTATCTATCTATATCTAAACAATTAAAAGTCATTTTAATATGATTATTGAGTACCACAAACACAGAGCCCCCTGGCACAATATTGCATTTTTCGTCGTATGGAACATCAAACTTGTCGTTCATCTTTAATCAAGTCGAGATTATTAACACATGTGGGTTCAAATATAAATATTAATATAGTCAGTCGGGATGTTCTTCTGTTTGTCTCTGGATGTGAATGAGAGTCATTGAACATCTTATTAAGCCTCCATAAACCCCCAGAAGTCCATCCTAACTCACTTGTTTCAAACTGATTTGCATGAGGGGGAATCCATTTCGTCACGTCTGATGAATTATGTGATATTTTCCAAACAGAGGTCATACTTTACTGCCTTTTTTTTAATACATCTTCATTACAAACATGGATGCAGCAAACAGTGTGAGAGAGAGACTCACCTACAATGAACCACAGGAGCGTGTGTTTCTGCAGAGCTGCTCCGGTCTGCGGTCCCATCCTGTCGCTCTCACAGTGATCCACTGGATGAAGTTTTTTTTTGGGGGGGGGGGGGGGGGGGGGGGAGTGAAGTGGAGGGGAGAGCAACTAACAAGAGCTCAAAGAATAATAGGTAACATCATATAGATGACAGCAGGTAAAGAAATCCATGTGATATCCGTGCGTCCGGTCAAGAATCCTTTCGCTGGATCACCTTTGCGCAAACTGCTCTGGGAGCTGTGGTGGTGTGGGGGGGTTAGCCAAGACTCGTCCTGTCCCTGATCCTGCTGGACCTGAACTCCCCCGAGACTTCCTGTCACCGATCCTCTGTCATCCACGCATGACACATACTGACTCGTAAAGTTGTAGCTCTCTTTTCCAGCAAGAAATCCAGAGCGCGCTGGTGAAGTGTTGCAGTTGGTGTTGGGAACGAACGGTGCTGTGCGCAACGGGACGCACCAGACCAGCCCGGGACCGGTGGACCGGTGGACCGGTGGAGCGGAGAGAGACTGAGGCTGGCTGAGGACGGTTCACTGCCTATCTGCGAGGATACGGCTGTGGTGGGTGAGCGGCGGCGGCGGGGACACACGGGACAGACGGGACAGACACCCAGACACAGCAATTATACAGCACGGGGGGGGGGGGGGAGGCACCGGACTCCTAACGGTACTTTTCCATTGGTTAAAGGATACCAAGCAGCCAAAGCAGCCTATGACAAAACACTTAATGAATCCAACAAACTAAATACACAAATAAACAAACAAAAAGTAACCGGATATAGCCGGAATCTGTTGAGAAAACTATTCACACTGTAGGACTGTTATTAATACTTCAAACTGTATTTTCCTTTTAGAAATGTTGGTGTTATAATAGGAGATAAAAACGTGTGTGCAGGACAGGAATCATTGTGCCTCACAGGAAAAAACAGTGGTCGAATGTAACTAAGTACATCAAGTAGTATATTGAAGTACAATTTTGATGTACTTGTACTTTACTTAAAGGTCCCATATTGTAAAAAGTGAGATTTTCACGTTTTTTATATTATAAAGCAGGTTTAAGTGATATATAAATACTGTGAAAGTATCAAAACACTCAATCCATGGAGAAATACACACAGCCCGTATTCAGAAACTGTGAGTTTGAAACAAGCCGTTAGGATTTCTGTCCATTTGTGATGTCACAAATCTACAATATTTAGACCATTTCACAGTTTTAAACGTAAACATTCTAAATGTGTCCCAGTTTATTTCCTGTTGCAGTGTATGTGAATAACATCAGCTGACAGGATGTAAACATGGACCAAAGCTGTTTCCTAGCAACGCAATTCCATTGTCATTCCGCTGAAATGTACTAAAACGGAGCGTTTCAGACAGAGGGTAAATACAGGTATAGTTAGACAGACAGGATGAGAAAAATAATGTGTTTTTTGAACATTAAAACATGTAAAGATGTTCTAGTAGAAACCCAAAATACAAATATGAACCTGAAAATGACCATGATATGTCCCCTTTAAGTATTTCTATTTTCTGCTCATTTCTACATCTACTCCACTACATCTCAGAGGGAATTAATGTACTTTTTACTGCACTATCTGACAGCTTTAGTTACATTACAGATTCGGGTTATTAAAACAATAATATAACAACTAATAAATTATGATGTATCCGTATCAATGAAACTTCCCAGCAGTAACCTATAAATTAAACCTAGCAGTATATAAAGTAATTCATATTAGCTCCACCTTTACCAGCTGCAACATTAAAGTGATGAACACATTAATGCATCAATAATTATTATCCTATATATATACAGTATATATATATATATATATACAGTATATATATATATATATATATATATATATATATATATATATATATATATATTGCTACTTTAAGTATGTTTTGATGCTGATTCTTCTGTTGCTTTGTCGTTTGAAAGCAGGACTTTTACTTTTAACAGAGTATTTCTACACTGTGATATTAGTAGTTTTTTTTTTTTAGTAAAAGATGAGTACTTCTTCCCCCACTGGGGCAAAACAACTCCACAAACAACTTTTCAAGAACCATCATTTCACAAATCTACATAATATTGAGTGCAAAGAGCTCAATGTGCATCATATGTGATAGTGTTGAGTGTAGAAGAGTAGTTCAGGTCCACCTGTGGTGAGGGTCTGAAGTCAGGTGTAATGTGTGTGGATTGATGCGCTGGTTCAGGATTGGATTCAAAGTTGTTCAACGTCGCCATCTAGCGGTCAACTGGATCGTTACAACGCAAGTTTACTCAAAATCTCTACACGAGTACTGTTAGTTCATTGGGCTGATATTGTTGATGTTTTGCATTACTTTTTTTTCTTCATAATTTCTTTACATCCTATTTATGATGATGGAAGATTACACTCTTTAGCAGACTATAAGGACCCAATAACTTT
This sequence comes from Sebastes umbrosus, assembly GCF_015220745.1. Lineage (NCBI taxonomy): Eukaryota > Metazoa > Chordata > Actinopteri > Perciformes > Sebastidae > Sebastes > Sebastes umbrosus. The sequence continues at coordinate 29,326,483 of NC_051281.1, read as the reverse complement.
GTTGCTGTTCAATTATTTTTTTGCTCTTCAGACAATTTCTCGGTCTGATTTTCCTTCTTTGTAATGTAATAAAACAGTTATTTTTGTTTTATGTTTTGAATGTAACACTGAAAATATTAAACAGTTCAAAGTGGCTTTAAGTTTCAGCAGAAATTAATAAAAACAAAATGCCTCCAGTGCAGCACTCTACCATGGCTTACCCAGCGTGACCCATTGTGGTTATACAGCCCAGTCGCACAGAAGTTTGTGAAATAGTCACAAAATGTAATGTATTGATTTGTGTACATAGACACAAATTTCCCATTTTTTTCTTGATGGTTAGCACAAAATCAATACGTCATAATCCACATCATTTTGTACCGGGAAGTATAAAGAGCGACAAAAGCCGCGTAGGGAGGAGGCCGGCATGGATGGTTGGGTAAAAAAAACAAAAAAAAAACAGACTTCAGCCCAGGAGACCGGTGTTTGTGTCCCATCTCCCTTGTGAAACCAGAAGTCAACATTGATTTATTTGTCACGTTACTTCCGTACTTAAGTTACAGCACTTCCAGAGTTATTTGTAACAAGACTGTACCACAATCTTTTTCTCAAGCTAACTAAGTCGTTTTTGTAACATAACTTCCGTACTTAAGTTACACCACTTCTGTTGTTATTTGAACCCAAACTGTGATCTTTTCCTAAACCATATAAGTAGTTTTATTGCTTAAACCTAACTAAGTAGTTTTGTTGCTGAAACCTAACAAAGTCAATCTTTTCCTAAACCTAAGTAGTTTTATTTTCAAAAGACTGGACCGGAAAATTCACGTGTTGCTGGACATTCGTAGGAAAACTCATGATATACGTTGTTGAAAGTCGTGCTGAGCGTCACGAAAAAAAAGGCACATTTGTGTCTATGTACACGATGCAAATAGATTAGACTGGGCTGGGTTTTTAGGTTGGATAATCTTTTTTAATACAGCGTACTCTTGCTAGTTTCTCAACATTACCAACGCCAGCTTTAATGGCATGTGGCAAGACCTTTACCTTGCCTCAGTTTCTGCACATCATTAAAGGAATCACCTAGACAGGTAGAAGCAGAGACTTATGACTTAATATAATATGTACAAATAATGTATTTTTTTTCACCTTTTACTTCAAAGACTAGTCTAGCTGGAAATGCAGACATGTTTGGAGCCATTTGAAATGTATAAAAGATGTCTCTGTTTTGCTGCAGTTCGCTTTGAACCCGGTGTGAAAGGGCCTACACATGACTCATCTATCGTGGGTTGGTAAGGACTAAACCTTTGTTGTTTTCTGTTGTTCTCTGCCAAATATATTTGCGTGGCTACATGATGTTACATCAGAGCAGCAGAAGAACAAGGAGGGTCATATCACTGGCAAGAAGAACTGAAAAGAGGATGACACAGAGTCACAAATAAGGCAACAGAGAATGTTTTAAATGAAAAAAAGCAGAGAAAGACACCAAGGGCAACTCAGATAAGTCTGTGCCACTAAAAAGGTTCAGAAAAATGATGTCACGGTACAAATATCTGTCTAGACCAGGGGTTAGCAACCTTTACTATCAAAAGAGCCATTTTAGGCAACAAAAAAAATATATATATATATACTGGAAAAGAATATTTGTATATATATAATATATATACAATGACCATTAGCATTGGAACAACAGAGAAATGATCAAGCAAACACAAGTTTCCGAACTTTGTTTTTCCAGTTTATATTTATATATATCTGGAGCCGCAAAACATTTGAGCATTGTGATGAAAGTAACACAGTTTATAGTCAAAGTATATAAACTGGAAAAACAAAGTTTGGAAACTTGTGTTTGGTCGATTATTTCTCTGTTGTTACAATGCTAATTGGCATTGTATCTTACATCGTTGGAAAGCCTGTTTATTTACCTTCGCAATGATGTCCACCTTGTAAGGATCATGCATTTGTGGGATGAGCAGCACAGCTGATTATGTGGGGAGCGCCCAAGAAATATTTGCCAAAATGCTCCGTCAATGGTAGACAGTGTATTCTCCTGTTGGTATTAACTCTTGTTTTGAGTTGGTTGGTGGATTGGATGATTGAACTCTCTATCAGTAACAAGGAACAAACAAGACATATTGGCAATTTTACACTTTATTCATTTAATACACCGTCAGGAGCCTCAGTAGAGGTGGAAGATCCATACGCAGCCACAACAACCTGGCACCTCCTCCTCATGCTGGTCACCAACCTGGTCACACGTTGCTGTAGGATGGCGTTCCATTCCTCAACCAGGATTCGTTGCAGGTCAGCCAATGAGGTTGTGTTGGTCACTCTAACACGTACAGCACGCACAAGCTGATCGTACAAGTGTTGAATTGGGTTGAGGTGTGGACTCTTGGCAGGCTGTTCCATTCTCTCTACTACCACATTGTGGAGGTAGTCTGTGATAACCCTGGCTCTGTGAGGGCGAGCGTTGTCATCTTGGAGGATGAAGTTAGGTGCCAGATTGTGGAGATATGGGATCGCCACTGGCTGCAGAATCTCATCCCGATATCTCACTGCATTGAGATGGCCTTCAATGATGACAAGCCTTGTTTTGCCATTGAGGGAGATGCCGCCCCACACCATGACACTGCCCCCACCAAAAGCTGTTACTCCATCGGTTCAACAATCAGCATAGCGTTCTCCACGTCGTCTCCATACTTTGACCCTGCCATCCAACTTTGGCAGACAGAACCTGGACTCATCACTGAACATGACATTCCCCCACATGTTCAGGTTCCATTGTCTGTGTTGTCGACACCAGCGCAAACGGGCCTGACGGGGAAGGGCAGTCATTGCAGGCTTCCTGGTAGCCTTATGAGAATACACTGTTTACCATTGGCAGAGCATTTTGGCAAATTTGTCTTGGGCGCTACCCACATAATCAGCTGTGCTGCTCATCCCGCAAATGCATGATCCTTACAAGTGGGACATCATTGTGAAGGTAAATAAACAGGCTTTCCAACCATGTAAAATACAATGCCAATTAGCATTGTAACAACAGAGAAATAATCCACCAAACACAAGTTTCCAAACTTTGTTTTTCCAGTATAGTATATAAGTCTAATGCAGTGAGGGCCAAAGTGCAAATGTACTACGGAGTATTAGGGCCACAGTGAGGGAAAATAAATTGGACATTTCCAGAATAAAGTCATAACTTAAGGAGAAAAAAAGTCGTAATATTACGAGAATAAAGTCATAACTTTACGAGAAAAAAAAGTCGTAATATTACGAGAATAAAGTCAGAACTTAAGGAGAAAAAAAGTCGTAATATTACGAGAATAAAGTCAGAACTTTACAAGAAAAAAGTCGTAATATTACGAAAATAAAGCCATGGGTTTACGAGAAAAAAAGAAAATAACACGTAAAATTACTACTTTATAATATTATGACTTTATTCTCATAATACTACGACTTTTTTTCTCATAACTCTATGATTTTATTCTCGTAATATGATGACTTTATTCTTGTAATATTGTGACTTTTTTCTCGAAATCTCAGATTTATTTTTTTTCCTCAATGTGGCCCTAATACTCCGTCGTACCATAGACTTACAACAATGATAAATAAAAATGAAAATGTAAACAAAAAAAATCATTTCTGCTAAAAATCCACAGGGAGCCACTAGAGAGGGGCTAAAGAGCCACATGTGGCTCCGGAGCCGCAGGTTGCTGACCCCTGGTCTAGACCAAGCACATCGTCCTCATACAGTGGTCGAGTCAGGACAAAAAAAAGAAACATGGTATGGAAGTAACACCTCAGAACAAGGAGGAGATTATTGGTAAGGCAAAGAAGAAAGTTAAGAGGATGGCATAAAGAAGAAGAAGAAAAAAATATTATCTCTGTTGAACAGAGGGTGGCAGAGATAAAGGAAGTACCACAACAAATTCTAGGCTGAAAATCTCACCCTCGTCTCAAACCGAAAGGTGTCCGAGGCAGAAAGCAGAAAAATTTAAGAGGAGATGAAAAAGATAAATAAACCACTTCTCAAAAGAATGATAGGAGCACGCACAGAAGAATGTATTGCAGAAGGATATGAAGCAAAGGGAAAACTGATGTAAAGTCAAGGAGGGAAGCTTAGTAAACTCTGATGCAGAAGAACTGGGGCTAAAAGGGAGGCCAGTTAGAGGACTGTGACTCAGAAACAGGAGGTAAAGTGGGAAACTGTAAGTGTCAAGAACAAGATGAGAATCTACCATCAGGTTTGAGTGATCAGACAATGATAACAATAACTTTCTATACAAGTTGGCTATTATTCTTATTAAGAGGACATCAAGAAATCTAGCGAGATAATTCCCTGAAATTGTAATACAATTTGCACTGAACTTGATCGAAAATGTAATAAAACCCGGTAATTTAATAACTTGACTAACAATGTCTCCTTACTCTTTATTATAGTCAAATTCATCCCTATCTTTCATATTGTAATATAGTTTGGGCGAGTCCTTTTCCTACAAACCTTCATCAAATTTCAGTCCTCCAAAAACATTTTGTGAGGATTACAACTCGATCAGAGTCACACATTTCCTCTGCTCCTCTATTTCAGAAACTCCAGATTCTTACCATTTATGATATCAACATTTCTCGAATATTTGTTTTCATTTATTAGATACTTTCTGGTGGGAATATTCCTGAGCAGTTCAAGACCTATTTTAAAACAAATTATCAGGTCCAACTAGTCAATCTCTAGATCTTCATCCTCCTAAATGTCTCACTAGTAGAGGTCAATTTTAGATAAGATTTAGGGGAACCAAATTATGGAGTAGCTTTTCATATCTATCAAAAAACTGTTCATCTGTCAAATGTTTCAAAAGTCGCTTAAAAGGTAATTTAATTGCTGTTTTGTAATTGCTTTTCCCCATGTTATCCATGTATCTTTTTTATCTTTTTTATTTTTTCCACTCACAGTGTTATGTTTGGTTTCAATTGCCCAGAAGTCTTTGTAGATATTTACATACACTTGTCTTTTTTTTAATATATTTATTGTTATTGTTGTTATCATATATATCGTGTTCTAATTGTTTGTTATCACTATTATGTAGTCTTATTATTTCTTGATATTAATCTTGTCTCTAGGTGGAGGCTTCAGATAAGCCCAGTGGGTTTTTTGCCTCTTCCTGCACTGTCTATTATTCATTTATTTGTTGTCATGTTGTGTAGTCTAAAATTGTGCAAAATAAATAAATAAATAAATAAACAATGTAGTAAAATATCTGATAATCTTATACTTTTGACGAATAATCTATGTTCATTTTCAGTCAAGAACTAGACTGGACTTTTCGTGAGGAGGGCTTAAAGGGATAGTTTGGGTGTTTTGGTTGTATGAGTACATATCCATAGTAGGTGTATTACTTACAGTAGATGACGGCCGGCGCGCCACCAGTTTGGAGAAACAGACAGGAGCACCGACACCAGGGCAAAGCAATACATTGCTGTTGACGGGAACGGTAGAAAAACATATGTTAGCCACCTAAAAGAAAGGCCAACCGTAAAAAAATGTATATCTGTTTCAGTGTAAACTATATTTAAAATATTTTCTGACGGCGAACTGAACTGAAAGTGAAACGTATCTATACTGTTTTTGTCATCTGAGCCTGCTGGCTTCGTAGAGAGCATAGATAAGTTTCACTTTAAGCTCAGTTCCCCATCGGAGAGGAGAAGGAAAGGGCTGCCTGACGGCGAGAGAAAGTGGTGAAAATATTCTAAATATAGCGTACAGTTAAACGGATATTTTTTTTTTTTTAGGTGAGTCTTTCTTTTAGGTGGCTAAATACGTTTTTCTGCTGTTCCCTATACACTGACTATGGATAAGTACCTCCTACAACTCCACTTCAATACACCCGAACTACCCCTTTAAAGAGACAGGCGCTAAAACAGAGCGTTTCAGACGGTATGAAACAATGCTTTTGTTGTTGTGCAAAGTACACTGCATGAGCTGAAACTTGTTTTAAATGCAGATAAGACCAAACTTATGTTGTTTTCCAACGCAAAGTGTAGGTCACAAAATGTTCCTGTGGTGCTTACTGTGGATGGAAAGGAGATTGAGGGTGTCAAGACCTACAAATACCTTGGCATCTTGATTGATGACTCACTTACTTTTGAACCACATGTGCTGTACCTTGTAAAAAAACAGAGGCTAAAACTGGGTTTTTATTTTCGAAACAAGTTGTGTTTTTCTTTTAATGTAAAAAAGCGTCTAGTTTCTACATTTTTATCGGTTTTAGTTTATAGGGATATTTTGTAGATGCACGCCTCTGCTCAGTGCCTTCATATGCTTGATGTAGCTTACTGCGCATCCTTAGGGTTCATCACAAATTGTAAAGCTCTGACTCACCACTGTGAGTTGGACTCTCGGGTGGGATGGCCTGCACTGGCAACCCGTAGGCTCTCCCATTGGTACATCTTTATATATAAGGTGATTCTGGGTCTGCTCCCACAATACTGACGTTTTTACTACGCAGAAAAATTGTGGACAGTATTCACTACGTTCACAGGACTTATTTGTGCTCTCTGTCCCAAAAGCTCGGACAAAATTTAGGGAAAGGGCTTTTGCATATTCTGCACCCTCAGCCTGGAATTTGCTCCAAAATGACGTGAAAATCAAGGAGCTGGTAACATTAAATATGTTTAAATCTCAAATGAAGGCTTTAGAAGCAGACTCTATGGCATGCCAATGTTTTTAGCCCCCTTGTTGTACAGCTGACTCCCAGAAAAGTTCCTTTTTGTCCCCCCATTTGTCTTTAGATAGTTCTCTTTTAATGCAAATTTTAGTGCTTTTAGTGTTTGTGAATTGTATTTTATCTCTATTTGTGTCTGTGTCTGCAACTTTGTGTTCTTGCTGCTGACTGTCTTGGCCAGGTCTCCCTCGGAAAAGAGGTTCTTAATCTCAATGGGATTAACCTGGTTAAATAAAGGTTAAAGAAAAGAAAAAAAATTAGAAAACTGAATTACATTAAAGCGTGTAAACATGTTCAGGTAGAAACCCAAAGTACAAGTATGAAAATGAGCATGATACGTCCCCTTTAATGCGTCACAGGCAACAAACAGCCTGCTGCCATTTAAACCCGCTGTCTGCCCGACCATCTCCAAGGCAACCAAATGTAAACCTACAGCAGGAGGCGTGCGGGGGAAGAAAAAATAAAGAAGAAGAAAGGAGAGGAAACACTAGAGTGGAGAGTCTGTTAAAAAGGATCAAAGGTTTGCTCGTCAAATGTCAACAGAAGTCCGGAGAGGACATATGGCTTTATTGATTAGCTCGTGAAGGAATGTGAAGAACGGGGAGCTAAACGAATGAAATGACATGTGAGTAAAGAATTGTTCATATCAACTTTGTATTGCAATTCATGGTTGTCTTATTATAAAGCTGCTGACAATCCCTAATAAACATTTAATGTCCAAAAAGTCATCATATCCTCTAAAATGCACTTTTCTAATTGATGTATTACTTTTAACATGTTTACATATTAGACACATCAGCCATCTTGACCGTTGCTCTGTTAGTGTTGTCAAACATTAAGCCACAGGGATAGTCATGTCTATTGTGCACTCTCACTCACACACACACACGCACATACACACACACACACACATAGGTACTCCTACACACTGTCATTGGTGGACAAGCTCATTAAAGCTGCAGTAGGCAGAATGTTTTTGGTATCATTGGGCAAAAATTCCATAATAACCTTTTAGCATATTGTAATTCAAGTGTTCTGAGAGAAAACTAGACTTCTGTACCTCCTCATGGCTCAGTTTTGAGACTTTAAAAAAATCTAGCCAGTGATGGGAGACTTTGGCCAATCACAGGTCATTTCAGAGAGAGAGAGAGTGTTCCTATTGGCTGTTCATTCAACGGAGGCAGCTGTCAATCACTCACAAACTTTGATCAAACGGTCAAACTAGGCAGCGCTGATCAAATATGAATCAATATTCTGTTACTGTAATGCCTATTTCTCTCCTCAAATATGTTCAGAAACATCTTGTAGTGTACTGTTTAGCTGTAAAATGAGAAAGTGTGCTCCAGCTGGTGGGCAGTGCTTGGTATTTCCTCAACTTGATCTTAACATGGCTGCCGGGTCAACATCTTTCTCATTTTACAGCTAAACAGTACACTACAAGATGTTTCTGAAAGCATTTGAGGAGAGAAATAGACATTACAGTAACAGAATATTGATTCATATTTGATCAGCGCTGCCTAGCTTGACCGTTTGATCGGTGTTCGCGAGTGATTGACAGCTGCTCAGAGACGGCAAGGCTCCAGCTCAGCTCTGATTGGTTGTTTTCCTCCGGTCTGTGAAATCTTGCAGATGCCGTTAGGAGCACCGGAGGACACATGATTTTTTTCAGATTACCTGTCTCGTGCACTACTATCAGGGTATAGTGACCGTTTTATAAAAATAACTTTTTTTTAAATCATATTTGCTCCAATCTCACCTACTGCAGCTTTAAAGCATAGAGTTGTATATTATTGTGAATCACCAGCAGTAATAGTGTAAGAGAATACTTCCTATCACGCCCTCTGTCTGTCTCTGCTGGGACTAGTGGATCATTAGAGACTTACATCACAGCGATGATCACACAAACATACAGACTATAGCCGAGAGAAGCCGAGCTGAGAGAGCTGCATCACATATATCGGTGCAGTGATTACAGTTATCTTTTTTTATCTCTTTTTTCACAACAACAACAAAAAAAAAGGTCAAGCCGTGTCTGACCTACCGCTTAGACTTCCTGCTGCTCTTCTGTCTGGCTGCACCTCACACAGATCTGACTGTGATCCTGTAAACTATGGAGACAGGCGAGAGGAGAAGAGAGAAAAGGAGTGTGGGTGAGATGCTGAAAAGAGAGCAGGAGGAGGAAAATGAAGAAGTCCTGGTTGTGAGCCTCGGACAAGAGGCGGAGGTCTCCGACACTGAAGATGAGGAGGAGCAAGGATCCACTCCACTTATCGCTGCCTGTCGTTCGGGCATGACTGAGGTAAGTTATGTATAATGTGAGAGTAAGAGTTTGACGTGTGGATGTGTATTGTTGTGTAATCATCAGTCCATCGTTCATCACTGGAAAATTTCTACAGGTGAGAATGTTTGTCAGTCTGGTTGTATTTTTCCAATCAATAACAATAGCATGTATTCATGTGTATGTTAGGTCCACGTGACCTGCTGTTTATAGTCGTGTGCACCCTCTCAGGAGGGGGTGCTTGTTCAAAACAAGCATATGACTTACCGGTAACACAGGTGAGACACTCTCCCCTGTGATTCCCTGTGAAGTGAGATGAGTCACGTTAAAGCTGCAGTGGGTAGAAACGGAGCAAATATGATTTAAAAAAAAGTTATTTTTATAAAACACTCACTATATCCTGACAGTAGTGCATAAGACAGGTAATCTGAAAAAAATCATGTGTCCTCCGGTGCTCCTAATGGCATCTGCAAGATTTCACAGACTGGAGGAAAACAACCAATCAGAGCTGATCTGGAGCCTTGCCGTCTCTAAGCAGCTGTCAATCACTCGTGAACTCTGATCAAACGGTCAAACTAGGCAGCGCTGATCAAATATGAATCAATATTATGTTACTGTAATGCCTATTTCTCTCCTCAAATGCTTTCAGAATCATCAAAATGAGAAAGTTTGTGACCCGGCAGCCATGTTGAGATCAGTTGAGGGAAATACCAAGCACCGCCCACCAGCTGGAGCAAACTTTCTCATTTTACAGCTAAACAGTACACTATAAGATGATTCTGGAAAAATTTTACATGAGAAATAGGCATTACAGTGACAGAATATTAATTAATATTTGATCAGCGCTGCCAAGTTTGACCGTTTGATCGGAGTTTGCGAGTGATTGACAGCTGCCTCCGTGTTGAATGAACAGCCAATAGGAACGCTCTCTCAATGAAATGACCTGTGATTGGCCAAAGTCTCCCGTCACAGGCTTGATTTTTTTAAACCCTGAAAACAGAGCCATGAGGAGGAGCAGAAGTCTAGTTTTCTCTCAGAACATTTGAATTACAATATGCTGAAAGGTTATTATGGAATTTTGCCCAATGATGCCAAAAACATTCTGCCTACTAAGGCTTTAAATTACAGCTGATTTATTGAGTATTTACATTTACAAAACATCATGTTTTATCAATAAAGATAATTTATGTAGCTTCACAAGATCCACAATTTTTAGTTCACCAACTCCAACTTGTGATCAAAGTCTACTACTTGTCTATGTGTGTTGCTTATTGTGTTACACGCTGGTGTTGTTAACAGGCGGTACAGCGGCTGCTGAGGGCCGGAGCCGATGTGACCCTGTGTAACAGCAGCCAGCAGACAGCGCTCCACATAACCCCTCCTGAACTCCAGGGGGATGTGTTGGGATGGATGTCGAGGCCTCATCTGCCACCCCAGGCACAGCTGCTCCAGGCTGCCTGGCAGGGAGACCTGCACTCCTTACAGCCCCTGCTGGTAAGACTCCCTCGCGAGACGTAGAGGATTTCCCTGATGAGCAACGGCAAAAACTAAGTTTCTATATTAGAAAAACACAACCGGGCTGGTTGATGTTTACCGGTATGTGTGCTGTCCATACGTGATCAGATGTATTGATCGTATCAGTCATTAAATTTACGTGGATGCCTGACTGAAAATATGTATAAACCTCTGAAGAAGGGCATTTTGGGATTTAATCAAGATCTTTTCAGAAAAGTTAGAGAATGGCATCAACAACTTACAGATTTATGGGGAGCTTGTTTGGCCATTTGGTTAGACTGTTATCAGGTCATTAAATAGGTGTCATCAGTGGTTATAAGCCTCATAGATATGGGTCAGTAGGGGCCTGCTACACCCACTAGGTGGTTTTATCATTGATTTATGGGCGATCACCAAAAGAAGGAGTAAAAGAAGACGACAGCGACCTCTAGTGACCGTAGTAATTATTACAGGAGCAGAAGCAGAAGTCATGCGCTTTAGTTTAAGCGTGAAACTCTATATGGGGTGGTGGTCGGGGGCAACGGTGATGAATGGTACACATAACACAAGGTCCGCATCCCCTGTGAAACCAACAACGTGTAGTTGTTTTTGTGTTCACAACCTTAAGTTTCACTCTCATTTTTCATACGTAGACTAGTTATTTTAGGCCAAAACATGATCTTGTCCCCTAAATTTAACAAAGTAGTTTTATTGCCTAAACCTAAAGAAGTTGTAGTTTTGTTACCTAAACCTAAAGAAGTTGTAGTTTTGTTGCCTAAACCTAAAGAATTGTAGTTTTGTTACATAAACCTAAAGAAGTTGTAGTTTTGTTGCCTAAACCTAAAGAAGTTGTAGTTTTGTTGCCTAAAACTAAAGAAGTTGTTTTGTTTGTGTTCAAAACATAACATTTCATTCAGTTTGACAACAAAATGATACATTTTGTATGTTGCCAATAATTATGGAAAAAAATAATAATATATAGTTTTGTTTATGTTTATACTATTTCTTTTGTTTTTGGATTGAGTTAGATTGAATTAGTTCTACTTCCAGCGCAATTCTGTCTCTGAAAACTAAACCAAAAACTCCAAACTGCTACTTTTTGGGGCTTATGTGTGTACACAATTTTTTAGAAAAATCTTTTATCTATAACTTTTTAACTTTTAAATTACAATTGACCTCAAACCAAAAGTATAGCTATGCATAAGGCTGCAGTGCATTAAATATGAGTTGTCTGTGTATATGTATATGTGCAATGATCCCCCTTTTGTGACCTCAGCACTTTGTACGTTACTCCAAACTGAGCGCTAGCTCTCCATGTGTAATTCATATTAGTAATATGTGTGTATCTTTGTCTGTCTGCATGTCTCAGGCTCAGACAGACAGAGTGGATGTGAATGTTCCTAACTGTGACGGCGTCACGGCCCTGATGCTCACCGTCAGGGACATTGACCTGTTTGAGGACATAGCGACACCGTTGTCATGGGAACACAGACCTGTGGATGTGGTTAAGGAGCTGCTAGGTGTCTCGGGGTAAGAAAACACATTCATGCATGCTTTGATATATGAATTATATAATGTACAGACAAGCAAATTGAAATACTCCAATTCTACTTAGTGCTCCAGCCAGGCTTAATGTTGCTTTGGCATCAAGTAACAACATTTTGCTTACATTAACAAACCAAATGGAAGTGTATATGCCAAGGGGAACACATTTTTAAATATCTGAAGTTCTGTTCTGTTCTGGGAGGCAGAAAAAATTGTCTACTCACACGTTCCATCTGTCTTTAAACTTCTCCATCAGTGATCTGCAGGTTCGAGACCACAATGGCTGTTCTGCTCTCCATTACGCTGCAAACATCAACAGCCCTCTGAAGGAGGAGATCATTCATATGATGGTTGAAGCCCTAAGTCACACAGGTACACACACACACACAAAAAAACACATCACATGCCAACACTTCCAACATGAACGGGACATTTTACATACACTTCAATCGCACCCGCACAGAAGAAGCATGGATGAAATTACTATATATATAATGAAAGGGGTCACTCGTATTATAGATAATTAGTATGGAATCAAAATATGGTCAAAAGTAGGGATGCACCAATACCGTTACCAGTATCGGGTATCACGTCCGATACTGTGCTCATGTACTCGTACTCGTACAACGGCTCGGATACCACTTTAACCTCTCATCACAGTCTTTCGGGTCCTACTGACTCGCTCACGCTCCACCTCCCCGATGGTGCGGGCGAGAAGGGCCGGTGGTGCGCTCGACCCCGCGGGGTCGGGATCCCACCTCAGGCAGCGCGCGCCAGCCCTCACTTTCATTGTGCCATGGGGTTTTGCTTGCACCCTATGACTCGCGAATGTGTTAGACTCCTTGGTCCGTCTTTCAAGACGGGTTGGGTGGGTTGCAGACATCGCCACAGACCCCTGGCGCCTTTACGTGGAACGAGCCCTGCCCTGGGTGCACGACGCGGTTGGGGCGCACTAAGGACAGTCTGCCCCGCTGACACTTTGGCCACGGCCCGGGAAGCACCTTCCCCCTGAGCCTTTCCAAGCCGACCTAGAGCCGTCCGGCGCACCGCCTCGTATGCGTGACTCCCCAGCCTTCCGTGTGTTGCTCACACCCTCCAGCTGGCTGTTAACGAGGGTCTTTTGGCACAGAGAAGTACTCGTAACGGTACTCGGTATTGGCGAGTACCCAAATGTAAGAACTTGTACTTGCACTCGGTCTGAAAAAAAGTTGTATTGGTGCATCCCCAGTCAAAAGTATTGTAGCTGTGTATCACTATCTGAATGTGTGAAAACATTTGACAAATTGTCACGCACAGCTACAGATCTCCGGATCTCTTTCGGATTCAAAAATGAAATGAATTTGCTCAGATATCTTTTTCACAGATTCAAACATTTGAATGAATTTGTTAAGAACGTTTTTTTACACATTTGAATGTATTCATACAAAATGTTTTCACGCATGGTGTCAGATATGGTCAGTGGTGTAGTGGACCCACCTCTTTTCCTGGCGGTTTCCAGTATACCCATCTGTCAGCCTAAAAGGCATTGGAATATATAGGAGAGTATACCCACTTCCTCCTCTGTAACCTACCCATGTCTACCGAGTAGTACACCCACCAATGACCATTACACCACTGGATATATAAATGTATCAATGCTACTTTAAATTGTGGGAAAATTCTGATCTTAATTCCAACTGTACATGTGATCTGCTTTGGGAAAGCAGGGATTATCCAGTTATTTGTACATGCTCATGTTTCTCTCAAAATAATTATAATCTGATTAGAATGATGCAGTTAACAAAAGTTTTTGTAAAATGAAAAATATCCTGCACACTTCCTCTCTATAACACCGTTTCCCAGTACTACAGAGCTCTCTTTTGTATGTTTTTTTCCTCATACAGAATCACATGAATTGAAAAAACAAAACATGGAAACTGAGAAAGAGAACGTAATACTTTTGTATTAAATAGCCTACATTAATCAATAGGTAACCATATGCAACCTTAAGTAACAAATATATTTATTTCTCAGTTCGTATTGTTGTTTTCTCATCACACGAAATCAACAAATGTTGCTCACACTTGCTTGCTTCACCTCATGTTGTCGGCTTCACTTTGGTTACTGATTCATTGATCAGTTACTTATTAAACTGGGCCTTTAATACAAAGCATACACGTATATATAGGCACATAGGCACACATGTACACACTTCTAAATATATCTTCCTATTCCTATTCCTAAGTGTAAGCACACACACCTTTTTCTCTCTTTCACACACATACAGGCGTACACACAAACAACATACCGAGTTCATTAATGAGTAAAACCTCTGCAGCAGCACTCAAAGCCAGCACTTATGTGGGAGGGTACAAGAAAGGCTTGTTTGTGTATGTTTGAGCGAGCACGCTGCTGAGAGCCTTCATGAGAGAGTGTGTGAGTCCGAGTTTGTATCGAGGATGGCGATACAGAAGCGCGGTGACACAGAGAGGATGGAAAAAGAGAGATGAAAAAGAAACAAAGGAAGGCGGAACTTTTCGAACACTTCTACTTCCTCACCTTGTGTAAACAGCTCAGGGTCCAGGGGTGTGGACCCTGTGCACCGAAACGTCGATTATGAGGTTTTAAAATTCTTTACCTGCTCCTCTTGTAACTGGGAGAAGCAGTTATCCTTCTTTATGTGTCAATACAGGCCACAAATGGTTAGAATTATTTCTGATTTTGTGCAGATGCTGCCTCCATTTCACTCCTGGCACTTGACAACTACTCATGCCAGGATTTGGACTCAGAGTTTGGCGATTCAGACGTAGAGTTGGACCTTGAGAGCCTTTATCCTAACCGGTCGACTGCTGCCTCCCCTACGCAGACACCAACCCATCAGCACGGCTTTCTGCTATACAGCCACACGAGGGTAAGTGCTTTGGGAGAGAGGTTGCTCCAATTCAGTAATTGCTTGAAATGTCCAGATTTATAGCTGAAGTCGGTAACTTTGAGCAAGTGTGATAAAAATGATTGTTATTAAATGCTCACTATATTCTGACAGTAGTGCATGAGACAGATAATCTGTGGAAAAAATCATGTCCCTCTTCCTTCGTCTAGTGCTCCAAATGGCAATTTGCAATATTTCACCGCGCACAAAGGAAAAACAACCAATCCCAGCCGAACAGTCTCTAAAGCAGCTGTCAATCACTGCTCGCGAAACTCGTGAAACTCAAATATGAAACAAGATTCTGTTCCTGTAATGCCTATTTCTCACCTTGCTCTGGCCGGTGGGCGGTGCTTGGGTTAGGCTCGACTGTTTTCAACATTGCGGCGAGGTCACAAACTTTCTCATTTTACAGCTAAACAGTACTCTACAAGATGTTTCTGAAAACATTTGATGCGAGAATTAGGCATTACAGCAACATAATATTGATTCATATTTGATCAGCGCTGCCTAGCCTGACGAGTTTGCGAGTTTCGCGAGCAGTGATTGAAAGCTGCTGACGAGACTGCTCAGCTCTGATTGGTTGTTCTCCTTCGGTCGCGGGGAAATCTTGCAAATGTAATTAAGAACACAGGAGGACACAGAGGAACCTGATTTTTTTTTTCAGATTACCTGTCTCATGCACTACTGTCAGGATATAGTGACAGATTTGGCAAATAGCTTTTTATCATATTTGCTCAAAGTTACCGACTGCAGCTTTAAGCATGCAAGTGTCTGCGCGGTTCACTGTTGCTCTCGTGTAGCCACAATTAACAGACACACAGGCAGACTAGCAGTGAGTGGTCACAAGACAAATAATGTGGAAGTAGTAATTGGCTGTTTAGATAAGTGTGTGTTTGTGTGTGTGCGTGGAGGAGGGGCGCTCTGGGTAGCTGACACTTTGCTGCCATACTACCGTATTAAGGGTGTCTCTATAGATGCAGCAGACAAGCAGGGCAGCTGGTTAGCTGGAAGAGAAGAGCAGGTGGTATACGTGTCTCAGAGGCCCTCTGACACACTCAACTGTATTGTATGTGTACATGTACAGTATTAAACCTACTAAAATATACACGTTATACCACAGGTTTACTTAGAATAAGTCAAAAAACACTAAAAATGTAATGTTTACGTTGTCTTCCAAACCACCAAGAGGGCCAAATCTAAATCTAAAGCTTTGCTTCCATACATGTGCAAAAGCTCCATCATACTAACAATTAAAATATCAAATGCTTGCCTTTGTGGTTTGCTTTTTTTTTCTGTAATCTCTTCCTGCTCTGCATTCCGGACAAGCTTTGAGAAAGTATTCACCGCATAACTAAGAACATGTTAAAACATTTAATACAAGACGAACTAAGGACATTATTAATTCCAACCTGGAGTATATATTAGGGCTGTCAATCTATTAAAATATTTAATCGTGATTAATCGCATTATTGTTCATAGTTAATCGCGATTAATCGCAAATTAATCGCAAATGAATCGATTAATTCAGATTTTTTTTATCTGTACCTTAAAGGGAGAATTAATACTTTTCATCAACATGGGAGTGGGCTTGCTTTATGCAAATGTATGTATATATTTATTATTGGAAATTAATTAACAACACAAAACAATGACAAATATTGTCCAGAAAACCTCCCAGGTACTGCATTTAACATAAAAGAGGTCAAGGGACCCCTTTGAACATGGCCATGACAGTCTTTCTAGTTTCATTTGATACCAGTATCTTCACTCTAGCTTTAAAATTCAGACCGCTACAATCAAGTTGCGTTAATCCGTTAAAGAAATTAATGGTGTTAACGTTATAGTTTTGTCAATTTTTGTTTCTTGAATTTAAAAAAAATCACACTGAGTTCCATCTGCCCTAACATCAGTACTGGGACTTGACTTCTACCAGCCTCTGTTTTTTTTTTTAAGACTGGGACATATAATAAATTGCACACTTTTGTTCTTTCCAGGAAGTGCTGGAGTCTCCAGGGTACCCTCCTCTATCTGACCATCATAAAGGCCTCAGCCAAGGTAAGAACTCTTTCAAGGACTCTTGGAGTTTTAGTGGGCTAAGGTGTGGACCCTTAATGTATGGAATTGGGGTGAAACCTTTCGTTTGTAGGCTTGTTAGAGAAGGATCAAAAATGTAGTCCAAAAGGGCTAAAAGAGAAAACACAAGGAGGGGACATGGGTGTCTTGTATACAAAATAACCACTTTAAACAGGTCAAACTATTGGCCCCTTTATAGTGGCAAAGATATATACCAGTCAGCTCCCAAACCGGCCATCAGATCAGGTCACCTTCTAAAGGGAGGGGAGTGAGGGAGGCTTGACTGGATGGGAGGGGTCTCACACACAATACGACCTCTCAGCTGAGAAACCTGCCTGCCGGTCCTGTACCTCAGCCACAACAGCATGGGCTGAGACGCAGAGAGGGCTGAGCAGATCATTAAAAGAGGAAGGAATGGACATGATGAGAGCACAGACAGCAAAAACAGAATAAAGCTGTGATCATTAGGTTGAGGAGAAATAAAGAAATAGACAGAGAGAGGAGCTATCAATCATTGATTCAATCCTTAAACGTGGTGTCGATATGGGAGCGGAGTGGACCAGCAGGCTCAGAAACAGGTAATGCCTGTTGTTTTTTTCTATGACAAGTTATCAATATGTTGTATATGAATATTGTATTAATATTGTATGATCTATGAACCTCAAGGCACTTTCTAGTGTAATGATGCAGGCTTTGAAATCGAGAAACACAGCAAATTTGTAGCCTGTAAACTTGGTCAGCCCCTTCTTAGTCGATTAGTTTGTTGTTTTGGTCTAAGTCGACTAAAATTTCGTTAGTTAATTGGTAATTTTTATGCTTTTCTCATGCTGAATGCCTTATTTCCAAGAAACTTATGAGCACTTCTCTGGTATTATGTGATTCTCTGTGGAGAAACTCAGTTTTAGTGTGTCTGTTAGTTGACTAAGTACGTCTTTGATCGAGGACAGCCCTACTGTCAACTAATACGGTTGCTACATGAACTTCAGAAACTTTGTAAAAGTAAAACTTCCGCATTTATGAGCCTCCAGCCTATAAAACTGCTTCAAAAAACACTTTACAGTTAAGGGAATGCAATTTGAAATCAGGTTTCTTTTACTGCTGTTTGTTTAGTTTTTTTGTGATGAAAGCATTCATTTTGTATCCGCATTTGTTGTTTACTTTTCTGAACAAATCAGTTGAATGTTACCCAACATTTGGCCTCTGTCGGGTCAGAAATACGGTATATGTAAACTGAGTTTTAAATGTGTGTGTAACTGTGAACACAGAGAGAATACAATGGATTTAGGATTGGTGGGTATAACTGTATATGTGTGTGTGTGTGTGTGTGTGTGTGTGTGTGTGTGTGTGTGTGTGTGTGTGTGTGTGCGCGTGTGTGTGTGTGTGCAGATAAGGGAATCCGCCTCTGTTTCCAAAACGCCATGGAAACGCTGAGAGACATCAGGCAAGCCTACCAGGACGCAGGGAGGGGAAGCAGGTGGGCAGAGTGACATCCCACAATCTCTCACGCACACATTCGCATCCCTGTACTTCTATCTTTGTGAGGACCCTCATTGACAGTCCCAGCTCCTTAACCTTAAGGTTGCATATTACCTATTAATTAACGTAGGCTATGTAATACAAAAGTATAACGTTCTCTTTCTCAGTTTCCATGTTTTTTTTGTTTTTTTTTAATTCATATGTTGTATGTGATTCTGTATGGGGAAAAAAAAACATACAAAAGAGAGCACCGTAGGGCTGGGAAACGGTGTTATAGAGCGGAAGTGTGCAGGATCCTTTTCATTTTACAAAAACTTTTGTTAACTGCATCATTCTAATCAGATTAGAATTATTCTGAAAGAAACATGAGCATGTACAAATAACTGGATAATCCCTGCTTTCCCAAAGCAGATCACATGCAAAGTGGAATCTTATACTTACACTTAAATTGAAGCGTTATTGACATTACAGAACTGTCTGTCATTGTCTGTTATGAACGTTGTCGTTACTACCGCATTGCATTGTGGGATATTTATCCCGGCGTAGTGTCCAGTGTTTGAATATTGTGATAATTTACCGGAATTGGTATGCAATTCACGTACTATTGGTTAAAAACTAAGGTTTCAGACATACTAAAAAAATCACACATACTGTCTTAGCGTGCTAAATAGCGTGTTAGCATGGAATCTTGGACGCAACCCTTGTATGATTAACCATTTAAATGCCTAACCCCAACCCCAACCCTAACCCTAACCTAAACCCATTTCGAACCTGAGCCTCAAAACCAAGTCTTAACCCTCAAACAGGCCTTCAAAGAAGTGAGGACAAGCCAAAATGTCTGCACTTTACAAAAATGTCCTCACTCCGTTGGTTAAAAATTTGTTTTGGTCCTCACTATGTAGCAAAAACAAGAACACACACATTCCCATGAATGTGTATTGGTTATAAAGAAGCGATAATTTACCAAGCTGGTGGCACTAAGCTGATAGTGTTGACAGGGCAGACATGTGAATACGTCGGCATCTGTTCATACGTAACCACAAACAGTTGTGTACACACCAACATTTTATGTGTGTACAGTTAACACTCTCCCTGGGCTAGTCAACAACTGACTCTTACAACACCAACCAGTAGAATAGCATCCTCTCCGGTTACACTCCTGTCCTGTATGCAGGCACCTGTCACTGTGTCCAGAGGACAACCTGTTCTACCCAAACAGGTTAGAAACACAGGGACGGGGGGGAGAGAGGGCTTTGGTGAATCAGCTCATTGTCTGTTATGTGGCGCTCTCACCACTGACTCAAGTCCAAGCTCTCCGAGGAGAATAAAGGTCTTTGAGCAGGTCTCTAATTTCATAGCATCAGCTTCCAGTAATAGAGAGAGACGGGAGAAAATTAGGGTTTTTTTGCATGTTCACTTCAGCACAAGGCAATAAAACTCATTGTAATTTCAGCTGAGCCTAAACAAACTCCTTGTGGCCTATACATTTACTTTCTTCTTGTCAAAGGTCAAATGAACTACATACCTTTCTGTGTTCTCTCTTGCTCCGCTCAGCAGAGGAGGTTTGTCTCTGCCGAGCCTGGGCGACAACAGCAGACGCTGGAGCCATCTGGATCCTGCTCCGTCACCTGGTTTGCTGAGTACCAGGACCTCCTGTCTGCCAGTACCCCCTAAACACAGGTACATACTGTAACTGGACTTATTCAGGCGTTTGACATCACTTAAGAAAAAACAATCAATAGCAGTTTGACAGTTTGTCAGGGCGCTGACACGCCAAGCCGATGGTCGGAAAGTTTCAGGCCATCGGTGAGCGTCTGACGGCCTACTTTTCTTTGATGTGTCCCGCACTGTCGGCTCTAGTCTGCCCGAGATTTTTCGGCCGATTCAGCATGTTGAATCGTCAGTGAGGGAAATCACTCTGATTGGCTGTTCAGCTTAAATGAATCAGTGCACGAGAAGAGAAACAGAAGTGTGGAAAGCAAGCCAACAAGTAAAGTCAAGAGAAAAAACACAGGAGGCTCTTCTCACTTTTCATCTTCATCTCATCTGATCATTCCAATACACAGATGTTTTCACAACCACATGGCCATCTGGAATGAAGCTAAGTGGTGAGTGAAGGCGGTGTGAAAATGGTCGGCAGAAGCCGCATTGCTTCATGTACGTATCACAACAACGGCTTGTATATTCGCAGTCCTCGGTCTTCCGGTTTCCCCTTTTGAATGACAAATACAGACTACCTTGACCTACTGGTGTGGAGAGTTATTTCCTCTCACATAGGAGCAGAACGTACGTGGTAGTTGGCCGACGGCTGTAGTCTTTGCGGTGTGTTCGAGTGCAACTTTTTGGCCAAGACAAAGGCGACGTGACTCAACAGGCGGCCTTCATCAGCGCTAGTTCTCTGTTGTCGGGGTTGATGTGTCTGGGCCTTCAACCTGCTTGTCAACAAAGAGAGTGGAGCTGTGAAAAATACTGCCAGCCTCATGTGACAGGTGCAAATGAAACACTGAATGAAATAAACTGAAAATACTGCCCTTCCATATTCTAACAATTGCACGTTTTTGTACACAGTAAATTTGTGGCATTCAAAAAGTCTGATTTTGATTTGTCCCTCACAGGCAGAGAACAGGAAGTGTCGTTGCTGCATCCGCATCCCCATCCTCCTCCTCTGGTCTGCTGTCTGTGGCTGAGCCCAGCCAGCTCAGCCAGTCAGCCCCCAGCATCATGGAACCACTACTGTGTTCAAACACTATGATGCAGGCCAGAGCACACATTCAGACCCGTATGTAAATGTTGTTATTAAAGCTTTCACTCATTTAGTGATGTAGGTTACCAAAGGTATGCTAATCATGAAGCTAAATAAAGCTAAATAAAAAGGTTATGAATTATGTGAACACTAGCACTAGCTGAGACAACGTTAGCTGTGCAAAGTTTGGAAATAACTGAAAGTGTTAGTTCAGATTTTTGAAGTGGGGTTGTATGTATACTCTCTCATTCTGCAAAGTAAAATGACTGTTTTTGTGAATGGAGTCTGGTGGCTTTGAAGAGAGCGATATACCAGCTGCAGTTCGCTGTCGGAGAGGGCTGTCTGACGGTGAGGTAAAGCGGCTGCGGAAGGGAGCAGCAGAAAGACTTTATTTTAGCCAAATTAAAAAAAAAATCAATGTCAGTTCAAGTGTACGCTATATTTAGAATATTGTCACCGCTTTACCTCGCCATCAGAGAGCCCTCTCCGATGGGGAACTGAAGCCCTTGTATTGCCATCTTCAAAGCCACCAGACTCCATTGACAAAAACTGTAATTCTACCTCGCAGAACACGGGAGTTGCTGGTCTACCGCTGCCTCGATCAGTTAGTTTGTTTATTGTGTGCCTTTCGGAATCTAACTAACATGGCGTCCACAGCATGGTGGACAGGTCATGTGGGAAAAAGTTTTTAGAAAGGCTTGGGAAAATAGAAGTTGAATGTTTGGCTTTGAAAACCTAAGAAACACCACTGAGAAGCTACAGAATGATACATACAACTACCTTAAAAAAATAATAATGATAATAATGGAACCAACCTTTAATGTATTTAAAATCAAATTTTAGTTTACCTGAGTGCCTGTTGTTTTAAACATATAATCTCTTCCTGTCTGCAGGACTGGGTTCTCAAGATACTGTAAACGAACAAAAGGTGAATTTCTACCGAAAATACCTCCTTATATCACCTTCACATTTGTCTTGTCATACTTACATTAATTTTTCTTTCCATCCATATACCTACATCACAAGTCCTAACCATTGAATCCGTCCGTATTCTGTGCAGTTCTTGCAGGGCCCCCTGCCGGCTCTGCATCCCAGAACACACAAGCTGTTGGCACCACTGGGCAGCCGGCCCAGGGACGTTGCGGTCCTGCCGGCGCTGAAGCACCACGTTCCCCTGAAGCCCATCACCCGCAGCCCCCTTTGCTCCAGGACCCGGCTGAGGAGAGAGAGGCTGTCCTGTGGCAGCCCACGCACTGGCCCTCTGACCACTAAGGGGGGTAGTGAGGAGAGCGGGTCCAGCAGCAGCCAGAGTTCCATCGACCTGGAGGATGAGGATGATGAGAGGGATGTACGCCGGAGAGCTTCAGGAGGTCTGGAGTTTGTTCGAGACAGGTTGTCGCCGTGTTCGAACGATGTGAGCTCCGCTGAGACTGATTTGGTTAGGGAGACACGGCGGCATTTTAAAGTTCGGTCAAGGATCGGCCACATTCCACCGATCCACAGATCAGCACATCACCTGGATGGAGAGCCTATCAATCGTACAACTGATCTTCTCAGCACCGAAAAAGCTATAAACTCTCATTGTGAAGGCAGAGCCACCGATATGAATTACACAAAGGAGCCTGTCGACAGTCAGTCCTTTATAAAATGTAACTATGCACAACAAGGAGACACCATGAACAATGAAATACCTATCACATCAAAGTCTAAGGAGGATGAGAACAATGTGGGCTGCACCCCAGAGCCTGAGATTAGCCATGCGATAACATTTAATATGAATAATGACCAAGGTGATGTTATTACATCTTCTGGAGAGACTTACAGAAATGACCTGCAGCATATAAAACAGACAGAAATGAATGCTTCCTGTTGTGAAGGAAACCAGGTAGATAACCCAGTCCCTCGTAGGGAGGATGTAAAGTCAACTTCTAGCACTACTGAGGAGAAAATTCTATTATTTGCGTCGGCTGTAAACCTTCCACAGTCAGACATGGATCCCAAGAGAGATGGGAGGATGTTGTCGAAAGCCTTAAAGCCTGTCCGGAACAAGGAGAGAAGAACCGGCATGAGCTGTGACCTAAGAGTAAACATTCAAACGAGCCAGCAGTCCTTCAACGTACTAGCGAACAAAGACCGAAGCATCCTAAATCGTAACAAGACCAAAAGAAATCTGAGGCACTCCTCACTTTCCCCACAAGTTAAAGACAAAACGAGGAAAAGCCCTGAGCTAATGATTAGTGGCGAGACAGTCGCAAAAGTAAAGTCAAAACTTAAATCTGTTAAAGGGGCTCATTGCAACACCCCATCACCACGAAAGAAGCTGATCGATCAAGGCAAAAGAGCAAATCCTGACAACAGCAACAGAGCTCAACAGCATCCACCAG
This sequence comes from Sebastes umbrosus, assembly GCF_015220745.1. Taxonomy (NCBI): domain Eukaryota; kingdom Metazoa; phylum Chordata; class Actinopteri; order Perciformes; family Sebastidae; genus Sebastes; species Sebastes umbrosus. Next base: position 29,302,887 of record NC_051281.1, on the reverse strand, counting down.
CGAGGGAGCTGAAGAGCGTCAGGCAGTCGAAGAGACCCGGTCCGGCGGGCGCACCGAGGTCTAAATCTGCCGTGGACTTCGTCACCTACAAAGACATGTTTCAGCAGATAAAGAGCGGGGACGAAGGACCGGCCATCTACGAGATGTTTGCCGGTCCCATCTACGATAACCTACGAGTTTCCAGCTCCTGTGAGAAAGCGAAGGACAGACAAGTGCAGTCTGCTCCGCCCAGGAAGACACAACAGTGCCATAAAGTCAAACACAGACCACTGAAACAAGCACAGAGGAGATGTCCGGGGGAGATTGTGGCGGTTTCAGCAAAAAGCAAACCAAAACTGTCATCCACTAGGGGGAAACCTCACCTCACACCTAGGAAAGGCACACACAAAATGAAGGATACGCCTACACTGGATGGGCACACAGAGGCTGAGGTAGTTCTCTCTAAGGATGTTGACATTTGTCATTGTAGTGATCAAGAAACTCTGTTATCTACCATAGAGGAGGCTCTTTCTTATGGGTCTGAAACAATCAAATCTGATGACAAAACATTGACTACGCTAGCAGCTTTATCTTGTGTTGAAGATTATAGTCACCCGCTCATGAATATGCAAGAAATAGGAAACCCAAACCGAGCACTTCCTGAGCCTGTGCTGTCTCAAAGCCCCCAACAGCCGAAGATCAACACCTGGACTTCTTCCAGCAGCACCAGCAGCCACACCGTCGTGTCACCAGTTTACCAGAAGTTCCTGGATGAGGTGGGGGACGGGCCGCTCACAGATGACCTGCTGCAATGTCTGGCAGAGGAGCTGTTCTCATTGGACGAGAGGGATGTGTCCATAGGCCCTGAAAACCTGGAGTCCAATAGAGGAGACGATCCCGTATCAGGAGGGAATACACTACCTGAGGTAAACTTTTATGGTCAAAAGTAACAAAACTGTTCTTTTGAAAACGAAAGAAGCATTGTCATTATGGCCATGATTATGAACTGCACATATACAAACACTATCTCAACGCATTCAATCATGTTCTTTTATAACTCTACAAATATTAAGAACTGTATGAAAATAATTAGGGGCGGTCTGAAAAGGGGGAGGGTATTTTAATTTCTCTTTTGGCTGAAGGTAGGGTCTGACTTTTGTGGAAGTTAATTTCAGCCTTAATTTGCAATATAGTTAAAGGTGCTCTATATGATATTCAGAGCAATAATATAACAGCAAACAACTATTGCTAAGTAAAGATATAGAGTGCTCTACGGATGACGTATTTGTGTAGGCCAACCAGGAAGTTAGCATCGCCCAGGGTTCCATCGACAAAAAGCCAAGAGGATTTTTCCATTGGGGTTTGGATTATTGCAGAAAATAAGCTCTGTGGCAAACAAATGTTTATGACACTTAAACGTTTAGTTCAGCAAGATAATCTTCACAAATGAACACCACTTTTATGATTTTGGAAATGTAAATGCAATCGCCAGAAGTAAAAAGCTAACGTTAGGCTGTAGGCGAACTACACCACGGTCACATGAGAGCGAGTATACACAACGAGGCTGTAGAGGAGGACGTGTCGACGTGATGACGTTTGATTTAATGAGTCTCATTTAGACGCTTGTTAGCAACGGCCTTTAAGACATATTATAAAGGCTTCAAAATTCACAAGTAGGGTATTCATTGATGTATTTTATGTCGTAGAACAAAACATTAAAATCTCTTCAGCTTGTGTTAAACAGACCTTATTTCAGGCATCTCACTAAAAACCCATTAAAAAAAACCATTGACTTCCAGACGAGGGAACCAGAAGAGCTAAAATGCTAACTCCTTTTGTGGTTTTAGGACTCATTCCTGTAGCACTCTATAGTGGAGTAATGTCTACCTGAGCAGAGAATGAAGTCACTCTCTCTCTTTGTGTGTTCCGAGCTTCTCCGTGCTTTGTTGATATAGCTGGGCTGGCCGCATGTGCTTTTAGTGCATGAGCGTGCCCCACTGGCTAGCACACAGTCGCCGCTCTGCACTGCGCTCATACGGTGGTTACAGCTAATAACGCCGTCCCAACTGACGGTGTCGTTGCGGAAGCGTAGGGTCCACCCTCCAGTTACCTTTCAGGTTAAAACTGTTAGCTCTGTCAGCATGGTTGTCGTTGTTTTAACTGTTAGCGCTGTTAGCACCGTTAACTGCGAGCCATCAGCTCAGTCGTCGCCATGTTGAGAGCCGTGTGGAGGCAATAAAAATGCTCCCAGTTTCGCATTTAGCACCTTTAATAGTTACTTAAACAGACTTTCACTCGCACCAAGATTCAAAAGTATAAACTTTTCCACATGCACAGGGCCACAGTTCTGTTTCTGCATCAGGGTTTTATTATTAATGTATAGGCTACTTTGCTGCGCACATTAGAAATTCCATTAAGACATTAAGGTTTAACTTCTAGTAGGGGTCTACACAACATGTTGGACCAATTCAAGACATTATTTTTGACATGTTATATAGCCCTGGCAAGGGCCTAGCTTTTTTTTTTACAAAGTGAAACATAAGGTTCAGTCCCCCTCACCAACTTAAAGGGGAACTGCGCCTATTTTCAAAATTCATAGTTATTCCTATGGTCTAAGACAGTCCAAAAATATTAGTATACATGAACAACTCTCTCCCAAATCCAAAAACTCAAACATGTGATGTCATAGGGTATAAAGTGTGGAGCTGCTACATAGACAATGAATGGGGAGAGATGTTCTAGATGACACTGAGAGCACCCAGGAGAATGTTCTGAGTATATGGGAACATTTTCTGTTTCACAACTGAGAACACTACAACAGAATAAAGCTCATTTGGGTATAACAAAGATAAACATTTTGTGGGTTCACAAAATCAGTCTCCCATTCATTGTCTATGGAGCAGCTCCAGACTTTATCCCCTATGACATCACAAGTTTGAGACTTACTTCTCTGGTTTCGGGCTTTGAGAGAGAGGAGCACATGTTCACAGATATTGCTTGAACTGAAATTATTCTGATCCACTAAAGCTTCAAAGACCCAGATGTTTGTTGTAAAATAGAAAGTATTCATTCTGCGTGTTTTATTGCAGGATAATTCAACACACAGTGCTGCTCTGCTTGGTTCTGGGTTGGTTGTAGATGACGCCATCACCTGGACAAAGGGTGAAGTACTCGGCAGGGGAGCCTATGGGACAGTAAGTATGGAAATGACAAAATAAGGAAAATTTGCATGCTCTCGTGTTGCTAAAAAAATTAACTAAGCGGTCCTTAGATGTTATCTATTCACCATGCACTCTATATTAATCTTACAAAAATACTCAACACATTATACGTACCGCACAGACATTGATGCTCAAATAACCCTGGCGATCGCTGCTGCCTTCTTACCAGGTGTACTGCGGCCTGACCAGCCAGGGCCAGCTGATAGCTGTGAAGCAGGTGAGCCTGGACGCCTCTGACCCCGACGCTGCAAAGAGGGAGTACGGTCGTCTGCAGGGGGAAGTGGAGCTGCTTAAAACCCTCAGACATGCCAACATTGTGGGCTTCCTGGGTACCTCGCTTCATCAGCATGTAGTTTCCATCTTCATGGAATACATCCCGGGAGGATCCATCGCCAGCATCCTTCACAGGTTATTCGCAACAGCTTGACAACTATACCCAGAAGTTTCTGTTGAGACACTGAGCTTTAGAATATCAGATGGTTTACACAACAAATGTCTGTACGAACGCCTTTAAAGGCCCCATATCGTGCTCATTTTCAGGTTCATACTTGTATTTTGTGTTTCTACTAGAACATGTTTACATGCTGTAATGTTAAAAAAAAACTTTATTTTCCTCATACTGTCTGCCTGAATATACCTGTATTTACCCTCTGTCTGAAAAGCTCCGTTTTAGTGCATTTCAACAGAATTGCAATGTAATTGCGTTGCTAGGCGACAGTTTGGATCCATGTTTACTTCCTGTCAGCTGATGTTATTAACATACACTGCAACAGGAAATAAACTGGGACACATTTAGAATATTTATGTTTAAAACCGTGTGATGATCTATCATATATTGTGTATTTGTGACATCACAAATGGACAGAAATCCTAACGGCTTGTTTCAAACGTACACTTTATGAATACGGGCTGTGTGTGTTTCTCCGTATATTGAGCGTTTTGATAGTTTAACAGTATTTATAAAGCACTTAAACCTGCTTTATAATGTAAAAGACATGAAAATCTCACTTTTTACAATATGGGACCTTTAACACACGTCCCTTTTTACTGCCCCTCAGGTTTGGTCCTCTGCCGGAGCGTGTCCTGGCTCTATACACCCATCAGATCCTGGAAGGGGTGGCCTTCCTTCATGTGAATAGGGTGATTCATCGCGACTTGAAGGGAAACAACGTCATGCTGATGCCCACTGGCGTCATCAAGCTCATAGACTTTGGCTGTGCGCGCCGTCTCAGCTGCCTGAACCACACTGCCAGCAACAGTGGAGATCTGCTCAAGTCCGTCCACGGCACACCTTACTGGATGGCACCAGAGGTAGATGTAGTAGTGGTCTTTTCACCCCCGTGAAGTTGGCTCTTTTTGAAATACTTAAAGGGATAGTTTGGGTGTTTTGAAGTGGGGTTGTATGAGGTACTTATCCATTGTCAGTGTATTACCTACAGTAGATCACGGTCGGCACGCCCCCAGTTTGGAGAAGCAGACCGGAGTTACCGCACGGAAGCAAAGCGATGTACTGCTGTGGACGGGGGCAGTGGCAAAACGTATTTTAGCCATCTAACAAAAAAACCCAATATCAGCTTAAGTGTACGCTATATTTACAATAATTCCACTGCTATACCTTGCCATCAGACAGCAATTTCTAACTGGGAACTGAAGCCGTATTATCCATCTATGCTCTCGCTAAAGCCACCAGACTCCATTGAAAAAACTTGTAATTTTACCTCGCAGAACACAGGAGTTGCTGGTCTACCGCTGCCTCGATCGGTTAGTTGGTTTGTGCTATTGTGTGACTTTGGTGAATCCAAATGAACCAAAGTCACACAATAACACAAAACAAACCAACGTCATCTACTGTAGGTAATACACTGACTGTGGAGAAGTACCTCACACAACCCCACTTCAAAACACCTAAACTATCCCCTTGAAGTTCTATTTATTTAATCATCAGCTAAATGTAAAAATGCCCTTCTGTCCATTTTTTGCATTTCCTCAGGTTATCAATGAGACAGGATATGGCAGGAAGTCAGACATATGGAGTGTGGGTTGCACAGTGTTTGAGATGGCCACAGGGAAACCACCGCTGGCACACATGGACAAGATGGCTGCCTTGTTCTACATCGGAGCTAAAAGAGGGTTGATGCCCTCCTTGCCGGATGGGTTTTCGGATAACGCCAAGGATTTTGTAAAAATCAGCTTGACAAGGTGAGAACCGTCGTCTGTGCAACCTACAAAATCCCTTTCATGCGGTAACGTACCCTCCGAATCTATGCCTGATTTAATTGTAATAAAACACATACTTCAAGGGACTGTTTGTAAGAATCAGAAATGGCTTGTTAACAGCGATACAACTTTGAGGTTTTGGTGCTTCCGTGTAGTTTGTGTTGGAGTCTGAGTCTGAACAGCGTAGCCACACGGGAGCGCGCATGGGACACCGACCCAAGATGATTTATACGTGTAAAAAGTTACAACAACAGTCCCTTTAAGTTTGAAACTAATCAAGTTAGAGGGTTCAATCCAGTGCACATTTGTCTATTTATAGTCATGTTTGGGAATAAATTCCCTTATTTCTATTTTTGTTTCCTCTCAACTCCAGTGACCAGAGACTACGGCCATCTGCAGACCAGCTGCTGAAGCATTCATTCATCCCCCTAAGTGAGACTGGAGCGACCTCTCGGGAAACACAGAAAAAGGGATGCTGTGGTCACCCAGAGGGACTGTGTGGTTAACGAGTTACACTAAGACGTCAATGTTTTTGAGTTCAAGGAGATGTTTTAATGATTTCATTCAGATTGACGACTCAAAACATAGAAAAGTGCTCTTTTGTGACCCTTTGAGGGCCTGGCTGCCACACATCCCCAGTGACGCACTATTAGTAGTATGTTTGGGAGCATGGGGCGCTGGACTTGTGTCCCAGACCTTCCTGGAAACTACAAAGTATATCAAGGAGCAGAAATTAGTTTTTGTATATTAAACTGAAGTTTAAGAAACTACATGAGCACTTTTATACATTTAACTTTAACAGAACCTATACGATGTGAACAGATAGATGCCAGCTTTTTGTTACCGACTTTGGGTATTTCCTACAGCAATCTTATAAATGTGCCAATCTTATAAATACCTTAATTGTAATAGGTCTCTTTGCTGTGTGATTGTCTGTAGGTTCTGATCAAATGTGTCTAATCCATATACAGGAATGAGTCCTAAAACCCGGAAATGAGTTAGGATTTTAGCAATTCCGGTTCCGTCGTCTGGAACTCAATGGGTTTTTAGTTGGATGTCTGAAATAAGGTCTGTGGTTAACACAAGCTGAAGAGATTTTAATGTTTTGTTCTACGACATAAAATACATTAGTAAATATCCCACTTTTGAATTTTGAAGCCTTTATGTGTCTTAAAAAAGGCGGTTGCTAACAAGTGGCTAAATGAGACTACTAAACATCCCGGCGACTCGTCCTCTTTTACAGCCTGTAGTTTTTTTTACTTCTGGCGATTGCATTCACACTTCAAAAAACATATAAATGGTGTTAATTTGTGAAGATTATCTTGCTGAACAAAACGTGTAAGTATCATTAACGTTTGTTTGCCACAGAGCTTATTTTCTGCAATAATCCAAAACCCAATGGAACAATCATATTGGCTTTTTGTCTAGGGAACCCGGGGCGATGCCAACTTCCTGGTTCGCCTCCAGGCCTATTGGAGGAGGCTGGGTTACGGGCGGACATGGGTCTTGGGGTATGACACATGCGCATTGTAAGTGAAGCTGCAGTAGTGTGTTGCGTTTGGCTCAATTTCGGCGAATGCAGACCAGATTTTACTGCGCATGTGTTGTAGCCCCAAAGATATGACGCGTTAATGACGTGTGACCCAGCCTTTCAATAGGCCTCGGTCGGCCTACAGAAATACGTCATCCCTGGAGCAAAACCTCCATTTCTTCCATGCTGAGAATGTGAACTACTTCTTGTTAGCTTTCCTCTGATGATGATTGTGTAAAATTGTGCCTAAGAACATGCCACTGATACAAGCAACTGTACAAGCATGTCTCATCATATTCAATTCTACAAAATATGCAACTTTCTTTCCTCCTAAACTCCAGTAATATGGATATACTGTATGCATAATAAAAATGACAGCAACAACCAGGGTTTATACTGTGTCAGGGTAGTGGCAACTTTGAAGTTTATTCATAATATTGAAATGAAAAGAGAAAAAAAAGGATGTAAAGAGTGGGGTTATGCGTATTTGTCCACAGTTACTTTGGCTCTGTGTGCCCAACTGTAAATCTCTAAATTGAAGGTACAAACAATGCAGCCAGGTACCCGGTTGGGAACAGAGGGGACGGTTGTGTCAAGATTTAGGGAACAATGTAGAGTTTAATGTAGGGAAACTGATGTGACGTGTCTGGACAGGTACATGGCTGTGAATGTAAATAAGGACATCAGTGACAAAATCTATTGGTGCATCCGCACCAAAAAAAATATCCAGCAGGGTCATGTTGCATATGGCCAATTAGGTCGCTGTTCTGACAACTGTTGCTGGGATGGAACTGAGCCAACAAGGTTTTTTTTTTTTATATATAGTACTGTGATAATGGTTGGTTGAATAATACTTACATGTATCCCCCTTTATGGGCTGACATCTAAGGGCTACAGCTTCATGTCATGAAATTACATCTGATGCACTTCAAAGTAAAAAAGGGTTATGTAAACTTTAATAGCACACTACTACTGTCTGTCAGTTTTTTTTCTTTTTGAGGCACAACCTTTGGCATCCAGCTTAAAGGTCTACTTATAGGTCCAAAAAAAAAAATAATTTTTGGTACAAATTGCATCGCTCTGATGTGATAAGTAGGTGTCGGATGTGCCTGTGTTAACCGAGGGCATCGACTGATATCCCCCCGTGATGGAAAATAACAGTACAGCACCCCCCGTAGGAAGGTCGTACGAAGCACACACACACACCACTGGAATGCTGCAATCATTCACCCGATGATGCCTCCATCCGTTGATCAACAAAATAAAAGTCTTTTATAGGTATTATAGTTATCTTGTTATACTTACAAGCAGCTCCAAACCTGAGTAGTCATGGTATAGCTTTTTTTTTCTTTTTTTCTATAAACATACAAAAACGTATGTACATGTATCTCCACTTTCTGTAAACAGCAAGTACGCGTTCTCCTTTTTAAATCCCTTTGATGATTGAAACATGCAAATCATACGCACGGTTACTGAAGTATAAAAAGAAATCAAGACAAGAAAGAAATTGAGGAGATGAAACTTTTACGCCTAAAAAAAAAAAAAAAAAAACTAAAAAAACCTCTGCATCCATCAACAGTACTTAAATGGAATGCCAGCAAACAGAACTTGAACTCATCTCCAGCCCAGGTCACAGGCTTCCTCTGTATAACCGCATAAATGTGATTCAATTAAATTACTTGTTAAAAAAAATAGAAGGAAAAGTGCACATTCCATGCCTCTAATAGTACTTGTAATACTTTTTTTTCCCGTATGGAGATCTGAAATGTAGGGAAGACTTTCCCTCCCCCGATGAAAAAAAAAAAAAAACACACACACCCACCTTTGCACGTTCCTAGACTCATTTGAGGAGGAAGGAGAACCAAGCAGCAATTCAACACACTAACAGAAAGACAGGACTGAGCATCACAGCCCAGCGATCTGACAGTCAGGAAGCATAATGTTTTTTCATCTTTCTTGTCTCAGATATTGAGAAGTCCAACAATACTTATCTTTTTTCTTTTTTTTGCAGATAAGTTTTTTTTTTCTGCCTTTCGGTAAAGGGTTTATCATGAGTTATTTTCTTAGGGCACTTAACAGGGAGGTGAGCATAGTCTTCAAAAGTCTGAGCTGTGGGTAGTTTTGTTGCCATTTTTCCATGTGCTGGTCCATGGCTGCAGAGCGGTGGACTCAGTGTCTCTGCTCTCCCACTTCATGTGGCGATTCACTAGGAGGAGGGTACTGCTGAGAGGTCCGCAGCCCACCTGGGTGTGACAGGAGGGGGAGGAGGAGAAACAAGAATAAGGAGGAGGAGGAGGAAGAGGGGGAGGGGAGGAGGGAGGTTAGCCATAGAGCTGCAAGCCAGACGAGACACACTGCAGTACAGGAGAGGAGCAAGGAGGAAGAAAGGGGAAAGAAAAAGATGTAGTACCTGCAGCACCAGTGCCACCCTTGGAGATTTTGCTCACTTTGGAGCATGAGGTGGAGAATGAGGAGGGAGGGTGGTGGTTGTGGCCGGCCTCGGGGTACGCCCTCTTGCGCGATGACGACAGGGAGGTGGATCCGGGAGGAGCGAGCGCGGTCCCATCCATGCTGACCAGTCCTGGAGGACCCCGCAGCGGGCCTCCGCCGCCGTTCCCGCTGTGCGTGTGCGGATGAGGGTGACTGTGCTTGTGGTGCCGGTGGAGGTTGTGATCTGCTCCGCGGTGTTGTTTCTCCTTGCTCACCAGAGGGCTGGAATGTTTGCTCTTGCTGTTGTTGGCCGCCATGCCTTCGTCCGACGAGCTGTGGCGCTCCGACGACGAGACTTTTATCTTCATCTTGAGCTCGTCTTTGCTCGGTTTATCCAGCTGGGAGCTGCCACCGGACCCGGGGACGGCCAAGCGGAGTTTAAGCGAGCCTTTGTCCCGTTTGTCGCTGTGGTGACGTCGATCTTGCCCTGAAGTTGAGGAGGAGGAGGGGACTTTCATTTTCATTGGGGAGGCAGTGGTGCTCCCACCGCCGTGGTGAGATGTTTGGTGGGGCTGTGTATGTTTTCTATGGTCTACTTGGCTCGCAGAGGATGGTGCATAGGTAGAAGAGGAGGAAGATAACATATCACCCCTCCCGTCACAATCCATTATTCCTCCGTGCTGTTCCTGGCCGCGTTTCTGTCCAGACACGGCCAGCTCTGCAGCATGTTTCTCTCTGTATTTGTCCAGAGACAGCTTCTGAGCTGGAGACGGTTGTGGTGGAGGAGGCTGAGGTGGTGGGGGGTAGGCAGACTGAGGTGGTGGCTGATGCTTGCCCCCTCCGCTCCCACCAGCTCCTTTTGGTTCCTGTTTGACAGGGATGAAGTCTAGTGTTTTCTCAGTCTTGAATATCGGCGGATGCTGAAGCAAAGAGGAAGTCTGCAAGGACAACGTGGGCTCTTGGAGAGGGATGCTGAGGGGTTCCTGTTTTATACAGGTGGAAGGGTACCCCGTTTGGCTCTGGTTGCTCAGAGGCCACTCGCTGTGGCTAGCTGGGTTGTATGTGCCAGCCAAAGCTTCCAGAGCCAGGGGTGCATCTCCGGCCTGGCCAGGCAGGGGCACGGGGAAGGCGGCACTCGCTTTGGAAAAACTGGAGTTGGAGCCGAGTGCTAGATCACCTTGATCTAGCATGGAAGGCCCAGCAAAGGAGTTGTCAGACAACTGACTGCTGTCACCCTTGGGCTTTTTGGCAGCTTGTGTTGCCTAGGGGATAGAAAGAGACGCTGTTAAGAGTTTGGTTTTAGTTAGCAATAAGACGTTAGCGATAACACACTGTTTGCCAACCTGTGGTGTAGTTTATAGTTCCTATACTGTAGACATTTAAATTGTTTTTAGAACTGTGTTTGGCACTTAAAGGGTAACTTTTCAACCTGGACCCCATTTTCACATGTTTTTGTGTCTAACTGACTAGTAGACCCTTTTTGTGTCAAAGTCATGATCACTTCATGGTGTTAGCTGGAGGAAAAACAAAGTCAAAACTGGGCGCTAACATTAGCAGTGGGCTAAAGTTATCAGGGCTCTTAACTAACGTTTTTCACCATCCTCCCGGAACCCTCCAGAAATACAACCTAAGCTGACCCGAAATTAATTACGGACCAATTTAAAATCTTATTTTTTCTATATTATCATGAGTTAATCATTCAAAGTGACCTTTAACATAAATCAAACATCAAGTTAATTTTTGTTCATTAATTTTAAATTTCTCCCAAACTTAAAAAAAATTATTTCATTGTTTTATATTATTTCGAATTTGCAGGTGTGTTTTTATTTTGATGTTAACAATGCAGTTACGTTAAATTAAAATATTTTAAATGTGTATAGAAATAGCATTTGGTCAAAAAACAAGGGCCCCCAAAAACTAGAACCGGAGGAGCTGCTGACAAGATGCTCCTGTCATGGGGAGAGGAGCAGCATGTTGCCACGAACAAAATTAGATGGCGAGATCTCATTGCAGCCTTATTACCCAGAGAGGGATGAAGAGAGGAGCAAGTAAGTAAATAAATAAGTGGTTAACATTAGTAACATGATTTGAGCTTTTTGCGGAGTTTTGACTCGTTAACGTAATGTTACCGTCAGCTCACTCACTGTAAATGCAAACGTCAGCTGCTGACTCGTTAGCAAGCGTTAACTGTAACGTTACCGTTAACATCAAACAGTCTAACGTTAGCTAGCTGGTAACGTTAAACTTAGGAGAACAATTCCCCGTTGCGGCTGTCCTGAGGTGTGTGTCTGCCCGGCGTAAAGATAGCGAATGTCCGACAAATTGTGCGTGTGTTTGTGTTACATTAGCAGCTCTAGCGTTGCCCCGGTGGCTTCGTGCTCGCCATTGTCACACACACACACACACACACACACATATGGTCTGTCAGTGCGGCGTAACTTTAGCAAGTGTCCCCCCAGACCGTGTGTGTGTGTGGCGGCGGTGAGTGTGGGTTGTTGGTGGCATTGGTACAGTTTATTTATCTGTGAATAAATGCTACGAGGCTACAACTTCCTGTATCTGTAACTCCGGCTCAGACTCTCTTAAGGTGGACAAGCTTTTCTCCTTAAAGTGACGAGCCGCTCCGCTGAGTTTTGCTCAGCTTTTTAATTAATTATTAGCATTTCTTTTAACCGTTCAACCGATAGCATTAATCGGTTAATTATTAACATCCCGATTGCCCATATTTATTTGAGCTAGAATATACGTACATTCAGATTTCACAACGAGACTTCTCCTTGAGCGGGACTTGGACACAATAACAAACAGACCGGATCGAGCGAAAGGTGAGAAAAACTTTGTATTTCTCTGTAGGGTCCTTTTCATAATGTTGTCAGACACTTGTGACAACAATCTGAGCTTGTAAGTGGCAATAACAATCACTTGTCGTGAACGTAGCGTTACATTGATGCTGCTCACTTGCCCTCACAGCTTGTTTTCGCGGATGTCGGTTACAGCGTTATCCCTCAATACTGGGCCAATTACAGAAATTGTTGTCCCCATTTAGTCACTTAGACACAAAAACATGGGAAAATAGGGCCATGTTGAAAAATACCAAAGTTAACCTTTTGCTGGTTTAAAAGATCACATAGGTGTACATGTTGCGGTTTTGCTGAGATCTACTTCGATAACATCCTGCGCTAATTAATCAAAATTAAATTGATATTGCCAGAAATGTCTTTCCAATGCATGAAACAAAGCAACAATGTATCCTACCCTCCAGTTGCGTATCCTCTTTAACCGGCTGGGCGTCTTCTCCAGGATCTGCAGAAACTCGTGGGTCAACTCTACAAGGACGAGACAAGCATGTTGTCAAACCACCTCAAATTCTGCTGCTACCTACACTGACACAATGCAACTGCCTCTTCTCTCATTTATACCTTTGGAAATTGGGAATTCTTCTTACCCCAAGTAAACATGTCTACAAAACAGCCATATAGAAAACCTCACTAAATGTACAGTGAGTTATAAGAAAGCGCTGCAAGGTAAATTTATCCACCGTAATACATTATGGAAAAGTAAAAACGCGTTAATTCAATCTCACCATCAAGCAGCTCGAGGGTGACGGAGTTGTCCACGTACTCCCACCAGTGTTTCCCGTCAGTGGAAACTGGGATCTCCCAGTTGGACCACTTGCACGCCAGGTGGATGCACACGCAGGAGATCACCGTGGGCTTGTACTGGAGGCAGAAGGTCGTGAGGTGTAGACTGCATAGTGTGTGAGGGTAAGCGCACGTGATGAGTGTGTGTGTAAGAAAGAGTGAATATTTTCACAGATGTGAAGGTATGGGAATGTGAGTGAGTCGATTCAGGCCAGGCGTTGTCCCGATTGGTCCACATATGTAGAAAAGAGAAAAAAAAACACAAGAGGGAGCGGACAGTTTTAATTTACTGTAAGCATTGGTTGCAAAACAGAAGCCATTATTTGATCGTGTTGACATTAAACCTGGCTGGTTGAAATGTTAGGACATCAAAACAAAAGTGAGGGAAGTGGGGAGGGGGCCATGTGTACTAGCTAAGTGTAGTCTGCCCATTGTGAAACACTGAACCCTGAGGCCACCCATGTGACAGTTACATCATTGTACAGCTAACTGACGAGGGGCTGCTCCTACAACCCTCCCTGTATGGGACTGTGTTGTTGAAAGGGATAAACCTAGTGGGCCCTCCAGATCAATGGATACAATGTGGCACCAGAGCTGACAGTGTTAGGGGGTACACTGAAGTGTACGCATTGGTCTGAACACAGAGCCTTCCTAAATTAAATATCAGAGATAATCTAACCTATGACTCAAGGGGTCAATTCATAATTTAATAAGTGTAACAGTGTTTTGCAACAATGAAATTGCAAAAGTTTAGAGTTATGCATGTTTAGATCACAATTAGCCAGTACAATATATTCATATCACATCACAAATTTACAGACAAAACAGACACAAACTGCTACTACGCCACTGAACTTTGAAAGTTGGTTCCTCGCAATTATTTATCAGACACTTATCCTGTGAATATACTATTTGTATTGTAATCTTGCTGCATGAAAAGTAAAGGTTATCAAGAAAAACCTAATCCATGATATAGCTAGATTCAACATCACTTTACAAACAACAAAGCTTCAGCATGAAGCTGTAACTTTGCGTCGCTGCATATTAAAAAACACATTTGGTTAAGAGCTGCATGGTAACCTTGTACCATGAGACAAAATCTGGTGTGGTCTGGTCAGATTACAGCTGCTTTAAGGCCCTGACACACCAAGCCCGACAATCGGCTAGAGCTCGTTGGTGAGAGAAATCACTGATTGGCTGTTCAGCTTAAACGAATCACTGCGCAAGAATTGAAACAGAAGTGAGGAAAGCAAGCTAGCGAGTAACGTCAAGAGGAAAAACACACAGAAGGCTTTTTTTTCATCTTCATCTCATCAGATCATTCCAATACACGGATATTGTCACAGTGACATGGCCGTCTGGAATGAAGCTAAGTGGTGAGTGAGAGTGGTGTGAAAATGGTCGGCAAACACTGTTTTGTTTCATGTACGTATCATAACAATGGCTTGTATATCCGCAGTCCTCGATCTTCCGGTTTCCATTTTTGAATGACGAATAGGGAACTACCGCCACCTGCTGGAGACTTATTTCCTCTCACGCAGGAGCAGAACGTACGAGCTAACCGGCCGTTGGCTGAAGTTTTCTGCGGTGTGTTCAAGTGCAACTTCTTGGCACAGACACAAGCGACGCAACAGTCGGCCTTTGTTGCCGTTAGTTCTTTGATGCTGGTTTGGT